>NW_020175410.1:9080257-9229968 GCF_003031525.2 Neophocaena asiaeorientalis asiaeorientalis
TAAGGAAAGAGAAAATCTCCCCCCCCCCCACCCTCCCACCTTTGAATTAGGAAATTGTGCGTCACCTCAGTGACCGGAGGAAGGGAAGATTAGGAAGGTGGTAAGACAGAAGCAGCATCACAGTTACCATGGATTGAGGAGTGGCCAGGAGGGAAGGAAGAGGGTGGTGAGTATGGAGGAACCCACAATCTTTTCTACAAAGGGCCATAGAGCAGATCTTTTTGGCTTTGTGAGCCACGTGATCTCTGTCACAACTACTCAACTACTTGCTGTTCAGCGTAGGCAATATATAAACAAATAAGCATGGCTATATTCCAGTCAAATTTTATTCCCAAAGATAGGCTTCCTGTGGACCCTAGCTTGCCAGATGGGGTACACTGGATCAGGGGGTAGGACTGAGAGGAAAGCCGACAGTTCTCTAGACACAGGGAGGGGTCAGCAGAGAGGGAGATGGAGAAGGTAAAGAAAAACAAGAGAAAGATTGGTGAGGCCACTTCCAGAGGGAGAAGGGAGATGGAGCAAGGCCCTCGGTGATGGTGAGGGGAGGAAGACCTTGCCCGCCAAGGCAAGAGCTGAGCAGAGGTGGAGAACGAGTTTGTAGCGTGCACGAGTGAAATGAGGTAGCATGTTGACTGTGCTGCTGCTGCTGCCAGTGTGGTGGATAAAGTAAGAAGTGAAGCAATCGACTGAGCCATTGAGAAGGTGGGACGAAGCTGGTCAAAAACAAATAGAGAGGTTGACAAACACTGCTGAGGGCTCAGCTGAGGTTGGGAACTAGAAATGCTTGTGTTGTCGCATTGTGCCATCCTGCGTGGCAGCAGCAATGCCAGAATTTAGAATCAGAGGAGGTAGCTTGTAGCGTTGATTGAGGGTTTTGACTTTTCTGGTGAGCTAGTAATTCAGAGCAAAGGGGCCTGGGCTGCGTAGTGGCAGATGAGGCCAACAAGGTCCTGCTAGACTGTGAAGAGAGAATGGGTTGAGGAATTAAAGAAGTTTTTTTTGTGAACAGATGCAGTGAGTATGAAGGTAGAGCAGAAAGTGTGTAGGCGGTGATCTGAGAACAGATGATTGGAGTTTAGAATTTCTGAGTTGGGGCACTTCCAGGATATTAAGATCCCGGACAAGCTCTTTGGATTAGGGGACTGAAATGCAGTGCAGCAAAGGACAATCAGGAATTGGGAAGTAAAATTGCTCACTGGCTATCTTCATAGAGGCTGAAACC
The DNA here is from genome assembly GCF_003031525.2 of Neophocaena asiaeorientalis asiaeorientalis. Taxonomy (NCBI): domain Eukaryota; kingdom Metazoa; phylum Chordata; class Mammalia; order Artiodactyla; family Phocoenidae; genus Neophocaena; species Neophocaena asiaeorientalis. The sequence continues at coordinate 9,081,480 of NW_020175410.1, forward strand.
TCTCAAGATTTGGAGTGGAGGGGGTTTCACTCAGTGATTCAGTGTGATTCGAAGGCAGTAGATGACGGACAGCAATGAAGAGGAGTGGCAGGACATGTATCTGGATGATGTGGGTGTTGACAAGAGGTGGGAGCAACGTACTCCTTCCAGGCTTGCAGACGCCTGCCTGGTAGCCCTGTGGAGCCAGGCGCCTCCGTTGCTAAGGAGACCAGTTCATCGCTATCTCCACAGACAATTGTTCAAGATAACGGAGGAGTGTGCTGTTCACATGCTGACCCTCTCCTGAGTCCACACAAGTCCCGCTGTGAGCTTTCTCTCGTCCCTCTACGACATAGTTCTGTCAGTAGAGAATATGTCGGCCTTCCCGGCATGCCTGCTTCTTTCTGCCCATCTCTGATTCTGTTCAAGCTGTAGCTCCAGCCAATAATGGATGTCCTCTCCCCTCTCTCTCCCACCAGCAAGTAGACAGGTGATCACAGTGTCTCTCCAAATGTGTTCAGAGATAAGAGCCAGGAGTCTTCTTACATGACAGCGCCACCCCCTGTGGGGGCTATCCTATCTGGGCTGTGGCAGAATCCACTTGGAATCTCATGTCAGGGATGGTGCGAGTTGTGGACAGCTAGTGACCACTCTTCTCCCAGCTCCATCCTAAGACAGGCCTCCCCAGGTGGGAGATTCAGAGAAGCTTCCAAAGAGAACTAGAATAATGGGCCTAATGAAAGAAGACCATAGACGTGCAGCTTATTTAAACTGCACGTAGTATAGTTTTCACAGCATTGTTAACCATTCTGTTCAATTTAATAAACTGCCCCCCTTTTTTCCCAGAAATCGAAGCTTTTGCTTTTGGCACCAAGTATGAGCCGGCCCTTCTGGTCTAGAGAGAGGGACAAACAGCACACAGGAGTTAAGGCTGAAGATGCCAGCACCCAGGGCTGGGCCATGCCCTTATCTCTGGAGTCTTAGGAATGGAAGCTGAGTCCAAATGCTTCCTCAGCTGTTGTGTCTGGAAGGTGGGCTTCCCCGTCAGCTGTTTAAAGAACAGCTGAAGAAGGAGCCCTGCATGCTTCTGAGGACACCCTCTGCATGTCTTAGGCATGAGTCAGACCCAGAGGTTGACATTTGTCCCCTCATTTAAGAGCTAAGGCCCATATCTCTCCAGATATGAAAAGAGCCAATCCTGGGCAGGTGGAAGGGGCCAGTCAGAGAATGCCAACCCTTCTTAATTCTGTGGGGTGGGAGATCCTGACCCACATCCTGAGGGGACAGATAGCTTTCAGCCTTCAGTTAAGATCGGAAGCGGGGAGAACATTCACCCCTGCTTCTCAGTTTAGAGAGAAGAATCAATCCTCATGGCATTAACGTTTTGGAATTATTTATTTGTTCTAACAAGTCTGAAACCTTTTCAGCCAACATACCTCATTTTACTTGCAGGGTGGTTTTTAACATGTCACCTAAGCCAAGCTACATTCATCTAGTAACCCTTATATAGGTGCTATTATATACTCAGACAAGAGACTAGGACACAATGCTAAGAAGTTGTTTCATTTTCATTTAGTAATGTCTATTCTCTGCAGTTTGGGGGGAAAATGGTGCCAGTTTGGTTTTCAACCTAAAGCAGTGATTTGAAAACTTTACATAGGAATCACCTGGAAATTTTAAAAAGTTCTGATGCCCGGGCATCACCACAGACCAATCACATCAGAATCGATGGAGGTGGTAACCAGGAGTCAAGTTTTAGATTTCCCCAGGTGATTGCTATGAACAGCCATGCCAATGTCATTGACCCAAATGAACACAGGTGTTTCTATTAATTCAATTCATGGTGTATTCATTGCTAAGTTGACTTAGCACTCTGAGGGTTGATTTGATTATCCTGAGGATATTTCTGGAGCCTAATAAAATCATAATCACTGGGGGGCGAGCAGGCACAAGAGCCAGGTGGGAAGCAGAGGTTTCATGAACCAGAGAGGAAATTTTGTCAGTCATCAAACCTGAAGGAGCGCAGAGCACCTATCAATGTCAGAGGTACTGAGCCCCGAGTCTGGAGAGCCGGGTGTAGCAGCAGAAGTAGTGGATCTGGTGTAAGTGGGGAATGTACCAGGGAAATTTTCTGGAATAATTTTTCTCTGCAACTGGATCTTATAGGCCAGTTGTAGTAGGATACTTGGGTGGGCTCACTCTGTTTAAAGGGATAGGAACACAGAGTACAGACTCCCAAATTCTTTAAGTCTCTAAGGTGATGATTCTCAGAGTGAATTTTTTTTCTAGTGAGAGTTTCAATTATTATCATTTTGTCAAGAAAATAACCACATTCCTTTATCATATATGTGTTCAGTGCCTTTTCTGTGCTAGGTACACCATCCATTACTAGGGATACACAGATTAAATAGAACGCAGTATATGCCTGTGAAAATCCATACCCTAGATGAGGAAAGAGTGCATAAATCAAAACCTTTTAAATAAGAGGTAGCAAAAAATGATGCTAGATTTGGACAAAGTTCTGTGAGTCTGATGTTAACCCTAATGACATCAACCCTCACTGACTGCATTTTCCTTCTTCCATTGCTCGCCTCTGGACTTTGCATTTTTTTGCTTCTAATGTGAATTAAATGCTCTATTGGTTTCTCCTGCTATTGTCGGGAGGAGGTAGGATTCTCAGCAGGGGAGGCCAGTCAGTTTGGGACCCTAAACGTAAGTGCAGGGAGCAAGTTCTCTGGAATCTCATATGTGTCACTGAACCAGATAGAATTCTTCACAGAGGTTAACTTAGTTGGAATTGCTACAGTAAGAAGCTGTTTCTTTTTAAATCTTTTCAAGTTTTCAGCAATAATGCCTGTTTCTACTATACTAGAATTGAGTGAAAATATCTGCTTGACCCACATCTCTGCCCCCAGTGATTATTGTTTAATCTTCTGTTCTGTCACATCTTTCTTGAATAGTGATCTCTTTTGTCTCTCCCCTCAATGCATTTATCTGTAGTCTCCATGTGAATCCTTGGGCCTCTTCCCTTTTTCTCATTTCCTGACTCCCCCTTGTCCATGTCTTACCTCTTTGCTGGATTATTGCTCATCTTCCCGGCGGGACTTCCCCAGCCACCGCTGTGGAGGATGCTGAGCTGAGCTGTAACATGTTTACTAGAGTAGTACTTTATATAAGAAATGATAACTTTTGCTTTTATAATATCCAGCAAGACTGAGGCAGAGAAAAAAAGGAGTCTAACAAGGCAGACGAGAAGGGAATGATCTGGGTAGAAGGGAGAAAGTACTAAAACATAAAGGGATATAGATGCTCAAAACCAGCATGACCAACAATATAGTCTGGTAGGTCAGTGATACTCACCAGGATGATTCAAGACTTAAAGAGGTGGCAGATTTGCTAAGCAATTACACACCAAGACCAGACAGACCCAGGGAGCCAGAAGACTAAATTAAATTATCAAACAGAAGACACTGAGCAAGCTGAGCTACTTGTACACAGCATTTGTATTCGGAATAAATAAACTGCAATTGTTATTCCTTCCTCCCAGGCTTCCAGCCTAGGGGCAGAGTCAGGATGAAATGAACACAACAGTTTAAACATCCACATTCTGGTTTACATGACTCAAAAAAGGAAGAGATTTATTTATTCCCAGGGTAGCTCAGCCCTATTCCTCCTGACCTTATCTGTGTACAATTTGTACTTGGAGAAAGGGACCACCTTTCCACCCGATCTCTGAGGACAGGAAATTAAGCATTATCCTCCATCTCTCTCATCTGTTAGACAGCAAGTCCACGTGGCTGCCTTCCCTCTTCTAACTTAGCACATGCGCCAGTCCCTCTGCCCAAGTCCACTGGACTTGGCTGCCAGAGTCACGCCTCCAACCAGCACACCTGATCGGGCCACCACCTGCTTTAAACCTGTGCCGCCCCTGATGTCTCCAGGGTGAAGTGTAGCACTCTCAGCCCTGCTTCCTAGAACCTCTGGAGTCTGACCCCATCACATCTGCTTCTACCACCGATCTCCACAAACCAGAGCTCTAGTAGATGACTTTTTCCAGAACTTACCAGGACTTTCCATGCTGCATTGTCCTTGTCCGTGCTTGGAATGTCCCTCCCTTATATGTCTGACTAGGAAACTGGTAGTCATTCAGTGGCAGTGCAGTGCTTCCCAAGTGAGACTGGTCATGCAAATCATCTCGGGGCTGCTTTTAACACACACACACACACACACACACACACACACACTTTGGATCCCTGGGCCATGCTTTAGTGCTGTGGATTCCTAATATATGGAAGTGTATTTGAGTTATTCTAAAGATGAGAACCACCAAAGTATATAGTATTTTTATTTATAGGCTTTTGATTTGAAAGTCCATTTTTTGCCTCACCTAAAATTGATACGCATTCATATTTTTGAGTGAAAAATGCTAGTAATAGTAAAAAAATTTTTTTAATATTTATAAGCAGTTTTGTATGAATTGAAACCTTCCCCATGTCACCCCAAGTTCTGTGAGGTTAGAATGGTGGGAGACCTCTGAGGGGAGGAGGGAAGCTTCTGACCCTGGTCCTCACAGCTAGAGAGATGGGCTGGGCAGCCCGTGGTCTCCCTGGCCTCAGAGCAGAGGGCCCAGTTCTATTTCTTAGTTCACGGCATGTTATCATTATATGTCCATGCAAGGCTCTTCTCTTGTTTTATTTATCTATTCCCTGTTTTTCCCTAATTTCTTTTTTAAAAATTTTTATTGGAGGTTAGTTGTTTTACAATGTTGTGTTAGTTTCAGGTGTATAGCAAAGTGAATCTGTTATGCATATACATATATTCACTTTTTTCAGATTCTTTTCCCATATAGGCCATTACAGGCTATTGAGTAGAGTTCCCTGTGCTATACAGTAGGTCCTTATTAGTTATCTATTGCTATTTTATATATAGTAGTGTGTTTATGTCAATCCCAATCTTCCAATTTATCCCTCCCCGCTCTTACCTTCTGGTAACCATAAGTTTGTTTTCTGTATCTCTATTTCTGTTCTAATTTCCTTTTATTTAACCATTCTAAAGTATTTAATGTCTATTTTTTCTGTGCATCCTTGCATTACGTGTGTTGTTTTTGTGCAAAAGTTTGACTTACGTAAATTTATTCAAATGGTATTGTTATCTGTCTCATCTTGTTTATTATGCCTGGTTTACCATTTTGGAAGGGATGGGAAATCATGGAGCCCTGCAATGGACATTTATCACATTTTTAATGAAATACCCACTATGCGCAGCTCTAATAAGGAGAGGGGCAATATGGTGATGTGGCTAAGAGCGCTGACTCTGGGTTCTGAATGCCAGGGTCCAAATCTAGCTTCTCCACTTATTAGCTTCATGATCTTAGGTAGGGTCCTTAATCTCTCTGCTTTTAATAACTTGTAAAGTGGGGACACTTCAGCACACCTCAAAGGTTGTTGTGAGCATTAAATGTGATAAGCATATCTGGGCTCTTCCTCTTATTGGAGAAAAATCACACTACAGATTGTACTGCAAACTGTTGATGACGTCTACTCCCTTCTGGATCCTCAGTGATGCCCAGTGGCCCCCTTAGCTGTAATTAAATCCTTTTCAGCAGTTCCTTACTAGGTTTCCTGGATTCTCAAATCCCTTTATCCCCAGCAGGCTCACATTCAGCAACCTTGCCTCTTATTTTTCAAAGCTTAAGTCCTCCACCTACACTAGAGGGTCAAGGTTCCTGCCCTTGGGGAAATAACATCCTAAAAGGGGACACAGGCAATAAACAAGTCAACAACCCATAGGGAAAATGTCTTTACCTAGCCAGAAATGCTTTGAAGATAACATAATAGGGAAACTTTCATTTGGGTGGAAAGGAAAGGCCTTTCTGAGGAGGTAACGCTGAAGCTGAGACAAGGCTGTAGTTTGAAGATCAACGAGCAACAAAGTCTAGACAGAGAGAACAATCTGTGCAGCAACCCTGAGGGGAGAAGGAGCTTAATGTGAGTGAGGAGCAGGAGGTCAGCCGGCAATGCTGAAATCCAGTAAGCAAGGGGGAACATAGCAGATCAGGCCAGAGCAGCCCAGTCCAGTAGAACTTACTGCGATGAAGGACATGTTCTACCTCTGTGCTGTACACTATGATAATCACTGGCCACATGTGGCTATTTAAATTTAAGATAATATAAATTAAATAAAACGTAAAATTCAGTTTTTCAATCACATTAGTCACATCTGCTCTGTGAATATAAATATGTGTAAAAATTGTTAAAGAAATATTAAAGTTTTTTTTTTTTTTTTACTATTACCAGCATTTCAAATGCTCAGTAGCCACATGTGGCTGGTGGCTACCATATTGGACTGTATAGGCTCAGAGGGGAAGCGGAAACAGATCAGTGGGGCTTTGCCCACCAAGGTGAGTTGTTTTGATTATTTGCTAAGTATGGTGAGAAGCCTCTAGAGGGTTTGACAAAGAGACTACTGTGATTGATTTATATGTTAAAAAATCTCTGAGGCAGCTGGGAAGAGGGCAGGGGTAGGGAGGCACCTGGAGAGGCAAGAGAGGAAAGAAGTTATAACTATTGCATTTGCCTGGGGAAGAGAGATGAGGGTAGCTTGGACTGGTGTGGCAGCAGTGGAGCAAAGAGGTGGATGGATTACAGATTTATTTTGGTGGTCGATCCAATATGAGTAATTGATGACTCAGATGTGAGATGCAAAGGAAAGAAACAAATATTGACTCCTAGGTTTTTGATCTGGGCAAAATTATTCCTTTACGTGTACTAATGCCATTAATTAGGCTCTTCCCATTTTTAAGGTGGATGACACTCCCTTTCTCTCTTCCAACTATGGATCCATTTTAATGACTACACTTACAGCATAAGGATTGCTCGATGTGGCTGGAGGGTTCTGCCTCTCCCGTCACACTTCTGTTGACATTGCTGTTTTCCAAGTCACCATTGACTTTCTCATCATCAAACAAAATGGCTAATTCTTAGTTCCAGTCCTGACTAGTTGCTGCAACGTGTGCAGTTGTTGATCTAATTCCTTAATCCGTTGACCCACAGGCCACTCTCTTCTGATCCTCTTCCTGCCTCTAAACCTGTGCCTTCTCGTTGATCTCTTCGCTGCTCCTGCTTGGCCCCCTCCACTTGTTGGCATCCCCAGGCTCAGTCTTGCTTTTTCTCTTGCACAACCTGGTGACCAGCTCCACTCCATTGCCTGCATTTCCCATCTATATTCTGCAGTCTCACAAATCTATAAAGTAGTAGCACCAGCCATTTCTATGAGCCAGGAACTTTGCTAATTGAGTTAAACATGTTGTCTCATTCAATCCTTCCCTGAACTCTGTGGGTAGGTATGATTATTCTAATTGTCAGATGAGGGAGCAAAGGCTCAGGAAGGTGTAAGAACTTACCCAAGCTCAAAGAATTAAAAGTGGAGAGCTTGGATTTAAAACCAGGCCCATGCGGCTCCTCAGCTGTTGTTATAACCAGCGCTTCCTGCTGTCCATAGCCCCAGCTCAGACCTCACATTTCCAGATCTACACTTCGAGCCACTTAGTGAAACACACATGCATGGAGCTCGCACATCTGAAAACAGACATAAAACCAAACTTATCACCTGCTCCTTACCTTCTATGAATCCCACAAAACAAACAAATAATAACAAACTGAAATATCTCCTCCCCTTGTGTTCCTTATTTGGCCTCATGGTACAACTAATCCAGTCTCCAAAACTAGAAACATCTTCATCTTTTAATACTTCTCTGCCTTCCTACATTCCATTGATTTCCAAGTCCTACAGGGTGTACTGCACAGGTGCCCTTCACCTAAAGCAACAGGTACTCCTAGAGTTTGAGAACCACTCTAGCCTGCATTAGGATTACCTGGAGGGCTCATTAAACTCCAGATCACTGGGCCCTGTACCCAGAGTTTCTAATTCGGTAGGTTCGGCTTCTAAGGATGTACAGGTCTAAAAGTTCCCAGGTGATGCTGCTGGTTAGTGGGATATACACAAGCGCCAAGTGCAGCAGAACCATAGAGGAGGGAAGGATTCGTTTTGCCTGGGAATAAGAAGGAAGGCTTTTTAAAGCGTGAAAACCAGTCAGCCACCAAATGACTTGGAATGGGGGCTCTTTGTCTCTGCAAAACTGACCCCATTAGCCAGTATCACCATTATCCAGAGTCACATTTCCTTCCAGGCTCACAAATATAGTGTTAACATGTCATCCCCCTCTTGTGTATCCTTCCCCAGTCCTCGGCCTCTGATCTAAACTAGAATCTGTCTAGCAGCATCAGAGTCCATACCCCTTTTCATAGGCCCTTGCAAAAAATGATGAATGACTAGTCTGCTTTCAAACTGCCAGACAAAGGGCATGAGAAGGCAGAGAGAAAGCCCAGGAGAGACCTGTGCCTGGCAGCTGCAGCTGCCTCTGTCTCTCCTGTTCTTCAGGACCTCACGCTGTTCCATAATTTGCAGAACCCCATTAACTTTGGACCCTGCCTTCTGAGAGGTGTACATCGCCACTCTCTCCCCACACCTGGTCAGATGAGGATGCTTGGCTATGGGCTGGAACTAATCAGAGTAGCACAAGACGGAGGAAAGCCAGCACCATGAGGATCATGTTTATCTTCTCAGTTTCTCATAGCTTCTGTCCCTCCTCCCTCTCACCACATTTCTAGACTTACAAGCAAATGTTTCTTTCCAGAGAATCAAAACAACAATTTAAAAAATGAATGAGACAATGGAGAAGTGTAACTCACAGGATTTTAATAATTGCACAAAACAACATTGTAATTTAGGTGGTAATGAAACAGGAAAAAATAACTCTATAATGCCACCATTTATTTATTTATTTTTAATATTAATTAATTAATTAATGATTTCAGCTCTGCAGGGTCTTAGTTGTGGCTTTAGTTGCGGCATGTGGACTCTTAGTTGTGACATGCGGGATCTAGTTCCCCGAACAGGGATCGAACCTGGGCCCCCTGCATTGGGAGCCCAGAGTCTTACCCACTGGACCACCAGGGAAGTTCCTATAATCCCACCATTTAAGTGTGTCCAACAAAGTAGACATTTTTCAAGAAATGGGGCTTCTAATCCTTATATCTGCAGATATTTACGACCAGAGTATTGATTAAAGTTCCTTGGCCCTGGCTGAAGATCTGAATCACTAGGAAACATGGACATCCAGGCCCTCTGGAGTTGGAGCTCAGGCATATGAACCTCTACTTTCATAACTTTTTATCAAAGTAAACATATCATGTCAATAATGTGAACTTTCACGAACTGAGCAAACTTGGGTAACCAGTGCTCAGATCAAGAAACAATTTACCGCCAGCAGCTCAAGAGAGCCATTTGTACCCCTTTCCAGTTATTACAGCCCAGCCAAAGTTGTCAGTATCCTAACATCATGGATTAGTTTGCTTTTGGAATTTAACAAAAAAAACCCCCTAAAATAATATATACTTTTGTGTCTAGCTTCTTTCCCTCAGTGTTGTGTGAGGTTCATCCATATTGTTGCAAATAGTTCTGATTTATTCATTCTCACTGCTGTATAGTATTTCATTCTGTGACTAAACCTCAATTTATTTATCCATTTTACTGTTGATGACAGTTAACAAGTGATAATAAAGATCTATTAAAATTAAGAACGTCTGTTCAACAAAAGTCACCATTAAGAGAATGAGACAAAAAAACAAAAAAGAGGATGAGATGGCAAGAAAGATATTCTCAATACATACACATAAAACAAAAGGCTTGTATCCTGAATATAATATACATATATATTACGTATTAACAAGTAAAAAGCCAACTCAGAAAAAATACTTGACACATCTCAAAAGAAAATATACAAATGACCAATAAACACACGCTCAACGTCATGAGTGGTTCAGGATATGGAAATTAAAACAGTCACTGAAATGGCTAAAATAAAAAGGACAGAGTACCAAGTGATGGTGAGAATACAGAACAGTGAGGATTCTCACACACTATTGATGTGAGTGTTAACTTGTACAACCTCTTTAGGAACTCTTAGGTAGATCTACAAAAGCTGATCACATGCATCTCCTATGATTTAGCAATTTTATTTTCAGATATACACTCTACAGAGTCAGATATATATGTGCACCAAAAGATAAGTATAAGATGTTCTTTGCAGCACATTTGCTATGGCCCCAAACAGGCAACTTTATGTTTAAAATGCTCTGCAGGTGGATTTTGAGGACTCATCAGGGCTGAGAACCATGACAATATCAAATGCATTTTTGATAGAATTTTAATTTAAAATTTCATTTTATATGCCGATTTAACAGGAAAATTATAAGATGTTACCTTTCTCCTTTGCAAGAAACAAGCTGAAATGATGGAAATGGCTAGAAATTATTTACTTATAAAATATTAAAATTTGGTTGTTTGTTGAAATACTAAATATTTTATATGATATTTTTGTTAGGTGGTAGAATCTTTAAGAAGCCTTTGGCCTTGATGGTGGAATCAACTATGGGAAGGGGTTAAGGTCAGGAAAACATAATAATAATTCTTTAGTAATAAGTCTGTACTGTAATATGATACAACTTGTTCCTCATTTGTATCATGAAATAAACAAGGAGACTGGAAACGATTTCCCCTCCCAGGGAAGCCACCTGTTCTTCAGGCAGCATCACCAGGATGACCATCTTTTCAGGTTAGTCTCTCACTAGAGAGGCCCCAAGTGGGAGCCAGGCTGTCTGTTGTGTGTCTAATCCTCTAATTATCCCTAGAGGTATTGCTTTTACTGCCATGTGACAGGTGCAGGAGTTGAGGCTGAGGGAGGCAACATCACCTGTAGGAAGGTCACACTGCCCCTAATGACAGTCGGATACTCTGGGGAGTGGGTGTTTCTGATGCCCGCTGTGGAGACACGGGCAACAGGTATTCATCTAGGACTTTTTAAATCACCATGCTAAGCACTGGATTATGTCAGGGTGTCTAGGAGGGGTGGAGACCTGAGAGTTGGTCGAAGAGGAAATTGTACTTTTGTGAGTGGGGAGGCTGTTTTCTTTGGAGGATGGCAGCCACGATGTCTGTAGAGTAGAAGGCAAAAGTGCTGATTCACTCTTTCTGGTTGGGGCTGGACTTGACAGGAGAAGAACAATGTACCCACTTTGAATGGTACTCTGCAAAGTAGGGGTATGCCCTGGCGGTGAAGGTTACAGTCTAGGTGATGGATAGTCTGCAAAGATGGAGAATCTCTTTGATAAGTAGGAGAGTGGTAGCCAGTACTGTTTGGTGGGGTGGGGGAGGGCATTTCTGGAGACAAGTTAGGGTCCATATGGTGAGGGAAGCTGGACATGTTTCTGGAAATGGGCCTCTAGTCAGAGTTTCCAGGGGCATTTGAGAAGAGGAGTGGGGTGGCACTTCTGGGCTGCCCAGACCTATTCTTGCCCAGGAGGTAATCAAGGGTAGTGTTGAGGTGAAGAGACTGGGTCAGGACTATGAATCTATAGCAGTGGCCTTGGCTGCAGGCTGTACTTTACTTGTGCTGGTAAATCCCTCTCAGCTCCCTATTCTACTCCAGTAATACTTCCCGGACTGCTTTAGGATCTCCTGGTTCTCAGGTAGATGCTCCAGGGAAGATGTGTCTTTCTCCTTGCTGCCCTGTGGCCTGATGACAGACGTCTAATCTTCATTTGGCGTGGTATACAAGGCCATCAAGGTGCTACTGGAGCCAGGTGCTAAGGATCTGATCTCAACTGAGGTATGAAGCTCTGGAGGGCAACCCCCAAATCATGGCCAGTTACGACCATTTATCAAACACTTGCCCTGTGTTGGGCATTATAATCTATGTTTTACAGGGCACTTCCCCTCCCCCTCTACACCTCACAACAATTTTTCAGTGTGAATATTTTGATTTCATTTAACAGTTGAGATGCTTAGGATAAGAAAGGGAAAGATTTGCCTGAGGTCCCCAAACTTGTAAGTAGCAGAGGCTGGGTTTAACTTGGTTTGTGTGATTCTAAAAACGGTGTCCTCTCTAACATATAACTTGGGCTGGAAGGGTCAGGCTGGAGAAAAGTGTATAAGTGTGTGGTCTACACATCAGACCTGGGAGCTGGGTGGTTGGAATGAGTGAATGGCAGAGCTCAGATTCTGCACTCCTTGTGGGTGATATTGTCCACAAGGGGGCGGCAAAAAACACAGGTATTAACAAGGTTTTGTGTCCCTGCAAAGGGCCAGAGACAACTAGAGAAGGCCTGCGCACAGCAACGAAGACCCAACGCAGCCAAAAATAAATAAATAAATTTATTTTTTAAAAATCTAACAATGCTCCTTATGGAGGTGATAATAATTAAAAGGTTGAGAAACACTGCTCTAGATGCATATGAGAGAGAGGAGGGTACTGTGATTAGGTTTTAACCTGTCCCTCTGAAGATCCAGTCTCCAATGGGACATAGCAGGGCTGAATTTTGCTTAATTTTACCTGGAAGGAAGCCTTACTGTACAGTGGGAAGAAATATAGTGTCTTCCATAGTGGACATCATCATTCTGTCATTCATTTGTCCACAGATTCTGTCCTGAGCTGGCTGACTGCAGAGCTATTGGTGGGTCTAGGAGGCTGAGAAACTGGAGGGCTGGTAGAGGGTGAAAAATATGATTTCAAGCATTTATGAGCAAGGGTGAACTGGGTAGAGGGGAGCAATGATTTACCCTCCCGGGCTTTGGCTACTCAGAGCGTGGTCCTCAGGCGGCAGTATCAACACCACATGGGGAGCTTGTTAGAAATGTAGCATCTTAGGCCCCACCCAGCCCTACTGGGGTCAGAAAGTAAAGTTCACAAGCCTCTCAGGTGATTTGTGTGCATATTAGATTTTTGAGAAGCAAGCTGTAGGCCAGTGGGTCTCAGCCTTGGCTACACATTAGAATTACCTGGAGAGATGAAACGCTGTAAGACCCTCAGGCCCCACTCGGGACTACTTGGATTAGGCGCTGGTTCCAGAAGGCTCCTTGTGGGTGTTTGTTTTATGCTGAGCAACCTGATTTATGGTTTGAATAGATCACTCTGCTGCTTTGAAGGGTAATTCGTGAGAGTGTGTGTGGAAGGGCGGCAAGACCAGGAATGGATGCAGGAAAACCAGGGAGACCTTCCATATTTGCTCCATCAAGCAGAGCAAAACTGGGTCAGTGTTTTCTTTACTCATACCTCTGGGCTTTCCTTCAAGGTAGGAAAGAGTTCCCACTTTCATCCCCACACTATGATCTCACATCCTCAGCTGTACTCTCTGTGATGCTCAGGAGTGTCATGAGTAATTTACATTGTAAGAGGACCACTTGGCAGCCGCATATCAAGAGTAGATTCTCCAGGAACAAGGGAGGAAGTAAAGAGGCTGTTAAAGTGGCTTTTCTAGGAGAGACATGTGGCTTCAACGAGGGGGTAGCAGAAGTGGGAAGAGTTGGGTTTAGGATTGATTTTTCGATTGCAGTTGCTGATGAATTGGATTTGGTAAGTGAAAAAGGATCACTTGACATTTTTACTTGAAGCACAAATTTTAGTTTGTTACTATGTTTAATTATATTCTATTTTTAATCCAGATTGCTTTCTCCCTCTCGCAGTTATGTAATGTTTGGGATAATTAAACTTTCAGAGTTCTAGGAGTGCGTGAGCACTGTCCACACACCACTCTTCAGTCTGTGCTGTGACTGATTTATCATATATGCCAAACCCAAGCTGAATGTTTAGCCGTGGTCCTCCTGAATCACTGCGAATTGTGATGATGTTGACTCACTTTCTGCTTCTTGGAACTTAGTGGTCACAGGTCTCTTGGGAAAAACAGGATTTATCAACCTTAGCACTGTTGACATTTTGGGCTACATAATTCTTTGTCACTGGGGGACTGTCCTGTACATTGTAAGATGTTTAGTAGCATCCCTAGCCTCTACCCTGTTGTGACAATCCAAAATGTCTCCAGATGTTGACAGCTACCCTTCGGAGGGTAAAATTGCCCTAAGTTGAAGACTACTCTGGCTGGAAGGAAGACTTAGAGTGTACATTTTTCGTTGCCTAGTAGGAGTGTTCCTTGAGGAGACCCTGTCTTTCTTTCTTTCAAGGGGCTTTGGGCCCATGAACTGGCTTAAGGCTGGCAATTGGTTGAGGGTCCACAATTCTTTATTGCTGAATCAGGTATGACTTCTTTTCACCACACTACTTATACTAATCAAATTGGACATTAGTAAGGTGATCACCTATTTCAGTTCTAGGGACATTACGATCAACTATCGAAAGTCAAAGGTCTCCATGGGTCAGACTCTTCTGTTGACTTTCAGCTCTGCTGCCCACTGTGGTAACCATATCTTCCTTGTCTTCTGTGATTAAATCCTACCAATTGGCTCCTGCCAGTCCAGTATCTCATTCTCCCCATTGAATTCAGAGACCCCAGTTTGATGGCAGCATTTCCCCCTCTCATCTCTAACCTTTAGAGAACAGCCACCATAACGCTCTTTATGGAAGCTGGGCTTCCTTCCCCAATGCATTTCTCAAAGCCTTAGTGGAAGGTATATCTGCAGGACCATTCTGGGAGACATAGAGGTATCTGAACAAGTATTGCATGATAAATCCACTTAAGCATGTCATTTTTCCAAAGCCTTTGGATCCCTTCATCAGTATACCAAGAAGCTTATGAAACTTCAAGTTCATTTAGTGTAAAGTACCTTTAACTCCAGGTTTAGGGTCATTTGCAGCCCCTCGAGCTAACACACTGATTTCAGAATCTCTGCTTTGTGCACTTAAAGAAACTAATTTCGGAGGGTGCAACAATATATTTCTTCTTCCCTGGTCCAATACAATTTAAGATCCATTCCCTTGCACATTACTGAGGTTCTGTTAACATGCACTGACAAAATATTGCCGTTCTCGAGGTGTGTATTGACCTCCTTGTGAGTCACACTTCATAGATTACCTCCTGGGGCTTGCTGGGACTTGAGGATCAGTAGAATTTAGGGGTTCAAGGTCCCCAGCATCATGGGAATCTGCTCCCATATTCCTATCGCAAATTTTAATTCGTATTCCTTCTCAATCTGTGTCCTAACCTTAACATAAGAAACGCTGCAAAGTTGAGAATTCAACCTGTGTTGTAATTCAGCCACCCAAAGGATTAAATTCATGTTTCGTTTTCAGAAATCTTGGTCTGTGGTCCAGGATATCATTATCTTTCAGGACAGTTATAAATCCTTAAGCTCATCAGTTTCTTTCCTCCCCCCGCCCCCCATATTCTTCAGTGCAGTTAGAAGCACTCATTCACTCCCAAACTTTTTTATTTTCACTAAAATCTTCCTTGATAGCAGTTAGTTCACTCAAATCCTTGCCTTCTGTTGACACTTGATTACAGATGTCTCCCGGTGATACTTCAACTAAATCTTTTGCATGTCATAAACTACCACTGTCTCCTTTAGTCTTGTCTCTTTAACTGTATCAGGAAATCAGCTCCAGATAACCCAAAGCTAATTTAGAGAACCATCCCTAAGTTTCTGTTCCCTGGAATCACTTTTAGTTTCAATTTCTATTATCAGTCAGCGTTCAATCAGGGGAAAAAACCACTGTGAATAATATGGAATATGGGATTTATTATAGGATTTAGACCTTACACAATTGTGGGAGGAGATAGAGAAGTCTCTGGAAAGCTGGTGCCTCTCTGTCTAGTGGAGGCCTGAGGCCACTGAAGTCAGTAGGTCCACGAGTTGAGAAGAAAAGCTGAACGTGAAGCAGGGGAGACTGGGGACAAATTGGGATTACATCTATCTCTCAGTGCCTCCAACTTAATGCCGCGGGTGACCTTCACCCAGTACCTGATCCAGGACGTGGAGAGGACAGTAGAGGAGACTTTGAGGGAGATGGAGAAGCTCTGGGCCCAGCTGCTGCCCTGCTCCAAGAAGGTGAACCAACAAGTCAAACTGTAACAACATAAGTGAACTGCCACAAGGCACCCTGTACTGACCTTTAGACTTTAATGGCTGCCGCTTTGCTTTGGAGAGTGAAATCTCCTGCAAATTTCTCTTATGTCAAAATGTAACCCACAGGAATTCTTGGAAATAAAGCTCCAATTTAGCTAAATTAACAAAGTAGAAAGCCACCACAGAAGGGGTTGAATTTGGAGTTGATTTTGGAAATAGAGCTAACAGCAGTTGTCGATGGATTGGATTGTTTAGATGAGTGATAGACAAGTACTTGCACATTTTTTTGTTTGGACAATTTTCTTTAACTTGAAATTTTGATTCCTTTTTTTGAGTAAAACAGGCTCTTTACTCTTGATAAGGTTATTTCTTTTTTTAAACTTTTTATTTATTTTTACTGAAGTATAGTTGATGTACAATATTAAGTAACAGGTATACAGCATAGTAAATCACAAGGATTACTTTTATTCTTGCATCTGTAGTGGAAACTTTAGCAGTAGACATTAATTGCTCCAGGTATGTCAAATAGATGCATCATTTTTTTGGCAATGTCAGTGCTCTCATTTTTAATACAGATTATGCTCTCATTTTAAATTATGCTCTCATTTTTAATCCAGATTATGTTCTCTCTCTTGTAATTATATAATGGTTTTGATAATTCACCTTTCATAGCTCTAGGAGTGCTTGAATACTGCCCCAGTGGGTTGCCATTATCCTCACGTCACTCTTCAGGGCATTATGGTTTCCTTATTAATTCAAGATTAATGATTGGTCCATAGCTTCAAGAATTGGACCCACCTTCTGCTTGTTGAAGCTCTTTCCTCCAGTGACAGCCAGGTCACCCTCTTTTCCTGATTTCCTTCTTGTCTTCTCAGACTTTTTTTTTTTTTTGCGGTACGTGAGCCTCTCACTGTTGTGGCCTCTCCTGCTGCGGAGCACAGGCTCCCGAGGCACAGGCTCAGCGGCCATGGCTCACGGGCCCAGCCGCTCCGCGGCACGTGGGATCTTCCCGGACCGGGGCACAAACCCGTGTCCCCTGCATCAGCAGGGGGACTCTCAACCACTGCGCCACCAGGGAAGCCCTTCTCAGCCTTTTTTTTGCCTGCACCTCCTTTGGTTGTTTCTCTAGTGTGGCATCCCCAGGGCCCTGCCTTTTATTTTTCTCTCTTTTACTCTCCAAGAAAGATAAATTTCACTATATCAGGAGATGGTACCACTTACTCTGGTGGCTTGCAATCTACATAACAGCACCTGCTATTTGTTGAGCAGCTATTATATGACATGTGAGTTACTAATATATATAGTCTTTAATTTTTAAAAACCCTGCAGTCTTTTGTAAGAAACCCTTGTTGTGGGTATTAGTTATCCCAATTTAATGAGGAAACTAAGGCTCAGTAAAGTTCAGGATTTTGCTCAAGCCAGTTAGTAAGTGGATTTGAACCAAGGTCTGCCTGACTTGTAAGCTATTACCATAACAACTATGATTTACTGCTGCCTAAAGATCCAGCTCAGATCTCCTCATTATCAGACTTTAATATCCAGTGGCATGCAGGAGAGACAGTACCTGAATGTACCCTATCATTTCAAACTTAGTACATATAAATCCATTCAATCTCACCAACCATTCCACCAATTCCAACCCCCAACCCCATCCAAAAAGTACACACCTCCTCTGGTGTTCCTTATTCTTTTCAAGGTAACAGTCTCCAAAAGTTTCTGAATCTTGAGACATCTTGGGCCCTCCATCTCCTGCACTGCCCGTACCTGGTTGCTTACCAAGTCCTCCAATGTTGGGGTCAGAGGTATCTCTGCATCACTGTGGCTCCAGTGTCATTTTCCACTTCCTTCCTCAACTCTTGCCACTGTTCTTCCCATTTCACAATTGGCTCTCTATACTGCTGCCAAAATTATCTTCTGAAAAAAAAATCAATCTGGTCCTGTCAGTTTGCTTTAAAACTTTTGACTCCATTTTGCCTACAAAATAAATATGAATCTCCTTGGTATGCTGCCCAAGGCCCTTGATGATTGGCCTGGCCTATCTTGCAGTCAGCTATTTTTCACACATATATAAGTGATTACTTTTCAGATGGATTATAGATGCCATATAGATGCAGAAAATATAAACATTTCCAAACTCGACTGAATTCATTTTGACTTTTTATCATTTTGACTATTTTCTCAATCAATGGATACTTTAAAAAGCACAACTATTATCAGGTGGAGATGGATTTTTATATTTGGTAGGAAAGGTATTCTCATATTATAGATATTGGGAAACCAACTAGATTAGATTCTCATGAAATATGTCATACAGGTTTCAGAGTTTATTTCAAGAAACTTTCTTAGCCAAAGTTAGTAGAAGGAAATGGACTCTAAGTTCAAGGGTACTTGGACTGATAAATTTGGTTTTCTATGTATATTGGGGGAACAGAAGGGGGAAATTGTAAGGTAGGATGGTGGAGGTAGGATGGTGTAGGAATACAAGCCCTAAGGCCTATAAAAAGCTGGGAATGATTTTATCTTCATTCTCAATAATTCAAATAAAAATTTTAAATGCCCCTAGCTTTTTAAAATGACTCCAAAAGGGGAATAAAGGCAGAGTTGGGAAAGGACATGATTTAGTAATATAGAAATGTCATATTGTGAAACTCTGTCTTTTATTACAATCTGTGATAAAAGGGAGGATGAAAACTATTTTCCATCCTAATGAAGCTATGGTTCTTCAGCACCATCCCCAAGACACTGTCTTGTGTGGTCAGTCTCCCACTGGTGAAGCAGTGTGTGGAGAGAGTGGGCTGTGGGTTCAGACAGGTTTGAGTTCCAATCCTAGGCATTCTCTCTGACCTTAAATCAAAGCTCTGAGACTCTCTTTTTTGTTCTTCAAATGGGAATAAAATACACTTTTCAAGGTAATGGTGAGGTTTCTATGAAGTAAGGTTGATCTGCAGGGAATTTATACAGGTTCATTTGCTTTCCCCAGTGCCATGCTTCCAGATATCTTCTATATGTTTAGTGCTTCAATCTCTGGGTGTCCTTGGAGCTGATTCAGTCCAGTTGGTGGACAGATATGGAAACTCAAGAGGTCTTATAGGTTATCTGCAGCTGTATGACCAGGTTCCTACCCGGTGTTTCTTCCCCTTCATTGATTTTATTCCAAGTGATGAAGAAACCAGATGACAGTGAAATAATATGGAGATAGAAAATTGGCTTGGAGGTAGCAAATATTCAAGAACCTACTTAATGTCAGTGCTGTACCGGGAGTTGGTGGACAAAGCAACCCATTTACCTGAGGTGCTCACAGCCTGGCAGCAGTGACACAGACGTAACCCAAGATCTACAGGACAGATTAGACTGGAGTAACCATAAGTGAAGTGCCAGATGCTGCAGACCCAGAGGAAGGAGGGATGCATTCTGCCTGGGGACAAAGTAGAATGGCATCTAGAGTCTGGGGCACTGTGTGTGTACGTGTGGGGAGGGCAGTCTACCAGCTCTCCGTTCATTAATGCAACACAAATCCGCAGAGCAACAAATCTGTGCCAGCTAGCCACTGCATCCTGCTACCAGATATGAGAATAGGAGGAGAGAGAACCTACCGATAACGTACTGTCACGGAGTGGGGACAGGAGTAAGATGCAGGGGAACGTAACAATGCTAGGCAATAATTTTCTCTAAAAGAGATGTGAACAGAAGCAGAAGCAACATTATGTACAGTGCAGCAAACCAGGCAATCTCTGAATGGCTGGGAGGGGCTTGTTATTCTCTGCGGAAACCCCTATTACTTGGTCACACTTCTTTTCTGACAGCCAGGTGCACAAATACAGCTTTACCCCTCATCCTCTCTCTTTTCTCTGCTCCTTGCTTCTATTCTATACACAGCTCCCTCCTACCCATCCCCCTTTTCCTCTGGACTGCTGGTCTGAGGTAGCATCTGCCTAGTGCAGCAGGAGCTCCACCCCTTTGAAGCCCTGCTGGAACCCTGCAGAAGTTGGGTAACTTGCAGTCTGAACTAATGTATCCAGACAAGCAGAATGCGGAGGTGCTGGGGGCAGGGGTGGGTGGGGGAAACAGAGAGCAGGCTGAGAACAGCTAGCCCCCGTGGTGCAAGTCCGCATCTATTTCTACATCGCATCTCTCTGTACAGTTTTGAGTTATCTAAAATCAGAGAGTAAGTCAGTGGTGTTCAAGCTTTGTTGGTCATCAGAATCTCCAAGGGGGCTTTTAAAAGATGCAATCATCCAGGCCACACAGAGACCCATAGAAGTGGAATTCTTTCTTGGAGATCCAGTGTGAGAACATTTTACAAAGCTGTACAGGGGTTACTTATGATGTGCATTTAGAGCTAAGAATCATAGGAATTAATTCAGTTTTCTATAGACTTCTTATGAAAAGTTATTTTTGTGAGCTACTATTAGGGGAAGCTGACAAACCAGCTCCTTTCACATATGGAAGAGTGAAGCTCAGAGATTGTAAATGGCTAAGAAAATTGAAATTTCAAAATACAAAATCTTTAAGTAGTTTTTAATATTTCCTGTCTTAAGTTTGTTGCAGACTTATGGGAGTAGTTGGGAAGTCTTCTGCTTAGGTTCTCCAGTCTGGAAGGGTTTGCAGGCTATCCTGGCCCAGGTGTAAGATGTCTTTTTTTACAAAAATAATTGTGGTGGTGCCTGGATGTCAAATATTAACTTTTATCCCACAATGATAATAACAATGGCTGACATTACTTTTTGGCCATGCCATGCAGCTTGTGGGATCTCAGTTCCCTGACTGGGGATTGAACCCAGGCCATGGCAGTGGAAGCCCAGAATCCTTACCACTAGGCCACCAGGGAACTCCCTAATGGCTGACATTTTAAAAGCTCCTACTGTGTGCCAGATGCTCTGCTAGATCTCACTAATTCTCTGATTACTTCTAAACCCACAGCAGTCCTGGAAAGTTGTTAGATGGCCTCCACCTGACAGGTGAAGAACTGAGGTTTAATGTCACCCAGCTTGTAAGTGATAAAGCCAGGATTCTAAAATGTATATCTCTGAATCCAGAGTCCAGAATCTCAAAATGAGAGCTTATGAGAGAACAAAGCTGAATGGAGAGCACTGACCAAACAGGAGGCAAAACCCAGAATGCTTGTGTATGTAGATCAAATATGGCTGGTACTAAGGAGTCTGGAGCAGGGGACATGATGACTGAGACAAGATATGGTTATACTTGGCAATTTACCTGTTCTTGGTTAAGACTCCTCTCCCTTTAGCAGAAACAGTTTGCCTGGAGGTGAACCTTGGCCTGTGCTCCAGTGAGTACAGTCAGGTGAGGAGGAGTTGACCCTGATGGTAGAGCATTCCACTGAGATGCCAGTGATCTACCACTTGAGGGAGAGGGTGGATGGACTTTCTAACTTTCCTTGGTCCACCAGTAGAGTTCTCAAAAATCCTCTTGGAGCTCCTGAGCTTGCTAAATGACAACCTTTCCTTCAGATTTTTCGTGATCACCTCCATATGCCAGGAAGTTTGCTAAGCATTGGATTGTGCCAGTGGTTCCAGGAGGAAAAGCGTGCTGGGAGATGGCAGAGGAAAAGTGTACTTTGGGGGTATAGGGTGTTCTGTGTGAAGGAAGGTAGAGATTGGCTCTAGGCATGTTCCATGGGGGCTGGATAGGTAGCTGAGTTATGTAATCAGCTACCTGTTCAAAGAGTGTGCAAAAGAGCACCTGACTGCAGTTGGGCCCTGGACAGACACATAATTGTAGGGATATACTTGCAATCTGGAAGTATAAGCCTAGGGGGCTGGTTAGCTCAAGTTCAGTTAGGTTGAATGTGGCTGAAGAACTGGCTAAAATGAAGGCCTTAGTCATGTTTTCCTGGGGCATTTGAGACTGGGAATGGTGGAACATACCTGTGTCAGTTTCTCTAGAGAAACAGAACCAGTAGGGGATTGTGTGTAATTATATGTAAAGAGATTTATTTTAAGGAACTGGCTCATGCAGTTATGTGGGGGATGACAAGTCTGAAATCAACGGGGCGGACTAACATGCTGGAAACTCAGGTAGGACCTCTATCTTGAGTCCTGAGGAAGAATTCTTCTCCAGAAACCTGTTTTTGCTGCTAAGGCCTTCAACTAATAGGATGAGGCCCACCCACATTGTCAAGGGTAATCTGCTTTACTTAAAGTCAATTGATTGTAGAAATTAATCACACCTACCAAATTCCTTCACGTCAACCTCCAGACTAATGTTTGATCAAACTGGCTGTCATGGCTTAGCCAAGTTGACAAATAAAATTTAACCATCACAGCATCCTTAGGCTGCCTGCAGGTAGGAGTCAAGGGGTGCTGTTGAGACGAGACTCATTATGGATGTAGTGTCATGGTAGCCCTATGAACTGGATTTGCAGCCATACATGGACAGCAGTGGTCCTTTTAGGGTGGCAGGGAGGACTAGCAGATTGCTTTTGCTTCCCAGCTGTATAAACTTTCCCTAGAGAAGCCCTCTAGGCTCTTCAGGACTTCCCCCAGATGCCAGTACGGCTGCCAAGGAAAAGCATTCTTCTGCTGCCTGAACTGGGCTGTTGCTGCCAAGTTTTCAGATTGGAGTTTTTCCTGGGCTGGGCAGTTTCCTAGGTGGGATTTCTGCTAGGCCTATTTGAATGCTGGGAATATAGCAAAGGGTGAAATTAAACTACACGAAGGCCCTCAAATGGCCCAAATCACAATCAGTCAGTCTCAACCTGATCCCACAGGAACTTCTGGAGCATAAATTATACCCATAGAGTTTATCCAGCCTTGAGGAAAAGAAGCAGGGCACCCCTACTTCTACTTCAGTCAGTCATTGTCTTCAAGGCTTCCTGGAAGAATTTAAACCCCCAGCCACTTCCTGTTCTCTGCACAGGTGAGATGGCTCTGGTGCCCAAGGTCAAGCCTCTGGAGAAGGTCACAAGTGCCTGCTGTTAGCAGCAAAGCCCTCTGAAGCTGAGGGTTTAGATCACGGAGCTGCTAGAAGAGATCCAAAGGAGATTTTAATGGGGCACTAAGAGTTTCCATACAATAAATAAA
This sequence comes from Neophocaena asiaeorientalis asiaeorientalis, assembly GCF_003031525.2. Classification (NCBI taxonomy): domain Eukaryota; kingdom Metazoa; phylum Chordata; class Mammalia; order Artiodactyla; family Phocoenidae; genus Neophocaena; species Neophocaena asiaeorientalis. The sequence goes on from NW_020175410.1 coordinate 9,104,414, forward strand.
TGGTTATTATTACTATTTCTGGGTCTTCCTTAGTTGCTAGTAGTCTGCATGAGGCGGTCAGGGGAACCTATTTTAAAGTTTTCTGCTTTAAGGACTTAAAGCCAGCTTTGATCGTTGATAATACTTAGCAAATGTCCAGAACTGTGGAGAGTCTGAGATGTTTCCCCCCTACTTGCAAACTAACAAGTTAGCCAGACAGTTTCATGGATGTGGGTACAAGATATGAGACCCCTGGATCAGAGACAAAGTAATTAAATTACTTTAATTACAGTAATAGCAGTAGCTAAGCATCAGCATTTTCTTGCAGTGGTTCCCTAAACCCAGATTCCTACAGGGCAGTGAAGAGGGCTACGTGACAACTGCATGGGCAGTGAGTGGGTTGTGTTACAGAGAAGAGCCCTGAGCTTAGAGAACCCGAATCTTTTATAATGGGAAGTAAGAACCTCCCTTTGCTCTAGAGGGGGAGACTGTCTTCATTTCTCAACTGTTCACTATACAAACATTCTTAAAAAGATGGCTTGGTTCAAAGGCAGTCAGTGCCTCTGCTTGCAAGACCTGCAGAAACATGAGGGACATTTGGATAACCATCTCCAACAGTAGTAGGTGCAGAGGCAGGGAGACCTTTGGTATCTGCTTTCTTCCTTTCGGGTTCTGAAAAGTATTTTTGGAGAACATCCTTTCCCTGATGCACATGTGTGGGCTGTTTTTGTTTTACCTCTGTTGACCTTGATCCTTTTCAGCAACTCTCAAAATCTTTTAATTTTATTTTCCCTTATTTTCCTTTGTGGTTATTCCAAATATTATCACTTCATTATATTATGACAGGAAACTTACCTGACCTCTTTTGATTTCCATATCTGAAAACTAAGTAAGGTGGTCTAAATAGGCTCTACGGATCTTTCCAGACGTGGGGTTTGAAGCCTTAAACATATATGAGATATTTGATAGCATGGTAATATTAGTAACAGTGAAAGAAAAAAAGACATTAATACCTACAAGAACAACTTAATTTCATTTAAAGTCATAATGTTGTACAATGGATCTGTTATTTGTGTTATAGATGAAGAAATTGAGACTCAGAGAAGTGACTTGTTCAAGGTCACAGAGCTACCAAGAGTGTTGCCAGGATTTGAAACCAAATCCATTTGAATCCAGAGTCTGCTTCTTCCAGTCACCACATTCTGATTCTATAATGGGAGCCTGTCCAATACGAGATGGTGTCCTGGTGATGCTGAAGAATTAGTGGCTTCACAAGGGGGAAAACTGTTTCCATCCTCCCTTCTTATTACAGGACATTATGGAAGGCTAAATTGTATTATAATTCAGGTAGCTTCACTCCAGTTTCCTTATTGAAGTCTGCCTAAGGAGCCAGACTTGTTTTAATTGAATTATTGAAAATAAAGTATAGTATCCTGACCTATTTATCGATATATAAGCCCTAGACTAATCTCCTTTCCACCACTCACTGTCACCCACACTATATAGATACATGCTTATGCTGTTACAAGACCAAATTTATTGTTCAGCCCATATATACCGTTGCTTAAAGTCTACATCCTTGGAATGCCCCTGCCTTTGAAAAGTTACTTAGCGTGAATAAGTGCTGAAAGTTGGAAAAGTACTTAAAAAAACATAAATCTAGTTGACTCTCAACTTTTCAAGTATGAGAATTTTTTTTAAACATCAGAAAATTACAGCTCCACATGATAACAGTTATACATTTTTGTGTTCCATTGATTGAAAAATACATGAATAAAACTAGTATGAATTCAGTAAAACTTTGAAATGAATTTTTTATTTTCTTCATCTCAACAGCATCTGTATCCATCTGAAAAATAATCACTCATACATGTGTGAGAAATAGCTAACTTCTAGGGAGGCTGGGCCAGTTGGTAAGGGCCTTAGGGACATAACAAGAAGATTTGAAATTTATTCTGTAGGCAAAATGGAGTCAAAGAGGTTTCAAGGCAAGGTGGCAGAATACAATTGATTGTTTTTTCTGAAAGATAATTTTGGCAGCAGTGCAGAGAGCCAAATGGCATAGGAAAGACTAGTAGCAGGAGGTCAGTTAGGAGATAGGAGATGTTAGGAGCAACAGTGATGCACAGGTACTCTGGCCCCAGCACCGGAGGACTTGGTGACCAGCTACGTGTGGGGCGTGCCAGAGAGGGCATGGCTAAGAATATTTCTAAATTTGGAAACTGTGTTGGAGGGTGAGACCATGAGTGAAATAAGGAATGTCAGAAGACAAGGCTTTTATTAATTTATTTGTTTTGGGGGATGGAGTTGAATAGGGGAGGATATAGATAATATTGAGTTAGATTTTATATATACATATATAATCTCTGTGCTTTTATATGTACATACACATATACATATATACATACATATAACATATATAAAAGTGAAGTGTGGGCTACAACCAGATGATGTCCATTAGGCTGCTAAACATATGGGTCTAAACTGAGGCAATATAACTTGAACTTCAGGTAACAGGCAACCATCTCCAATGATGGAACGAGTAGAGACCTAGGGAAAACTTGGTTTTATTCTCAGTGCAAGCGTTTATTCCTGACCTCTCTTGGGAAGAGAACAAACTTACTTCTAGCCAGTCCTCATCTTGCCCCTTGTTGAAAGAGCTGACATTTCTTGGAATTCTGTATATTATACCAAGTACAACTTCCCCCCATGAGATTCGACTTCAAGGGCTACAGGAGGGGTCATTTTAGTTCCAGTGTTTAGTTTGGATTCTCTTGAAGCAGACGCTGAGATAAGAATTCTAGTTTAAGCAGGTTATTTGGGAATTTCAGGAAACACTGATATGAACAGGAGAAGTAAAATAGGGGAAGAAAAGCAACTATAACATAATATTAAGTGATCTGCTATAGTGGGAGACTAGAGCTTAATCCCACAAGGACCTTCTTGGAAATTATGCGTATACATGCCCAAGGGATGAGACAGCTGGGCTATTTATCTGCCAACTTCAAGAGTTACTGGTTGAGGGTTACTCCTAGGGGTGTTAATTCCTTTGCATTTTTCACCTGCCGGAAGTTTTTGTAAGAAGCCTATTGTATTTCTGAAAAAAGTCCTCAGGCAACAGAGGCAGATATTGGCAGTTGGAAGGCATCTGGAGCCCACCTAAAGGTCTGAGAGATATGGGAGGGCACTGACTGTGTCTGCTATCCCCTGTCCCAAGGGAAGAGATCATACACACAGGCAGCAGGAAGGTACCCCTAGACCTCTAAGAGCTTGACCATTAAAATCAATAGGAAATGTAGAAACAATACAATCTTAATTGAACAGGAAGGGAAAATATCACTGTAGCCCAACTGATTGGGCTAACGGGTTTAAAGGAAGCTGGAATAGTCATCAGGGAAATACCGGCCTGGAAAGGATGCAAGATGTGTGGGAGCTGCATTCCTCTGGACCCTGAGTGCCCTTATTAGCAAAATCAGTTGTCCAGTGACTTCTATCATCTCAGTGGTTTAGATCAAGGGAGGGCAAACTTTCTGTGAAAGGCCATATCATATTTTAGGCTTTGTGGACCATATGGTCTCTGCCACAACTGCTCATCTCTACGATTGTCTTGCAAAATGGGCATGGCTGTGTTCCAGCAAAGCTCTTTTTATGAACACAAATTCGAATTTCATATAATTTTGATTTGTAACAAAATATTAATTTTCTTGTTATTTTATAACCATTTAAAAATGTAAAATTAAATATTTTATCTGTACTTCATACAAAAACAAGTGGGGGGGGTCAGATTTGGCTTATGGGCCAAATACTAATACTACTACTACTAATAATTCACTGACCCCTGCTGTAGAAATGAAGGCAGATGAATACTTCCATCTGTGATAACTTGAAGCCCTTGGTCATTTTTTTTCTTAATTTTTAAATTTTATTTTACTTATTTTTTTATACAGCAGGTTCTTATTAGTTATCCATTTTATACATATCAGGGTATACATGTCAATCCCATTCGCCCAATTCATCACACCACCACCCCACTCCCCCGCCACTTTCCCCCCTTGGTGTCCATGCGTTTGTTCTCTACATCTGTGTCTCAATTTCTGCCCTGCAAACTGGTTCATCTGTACCATTTTTCTAGGTTCCACATATATGCGTTAATATACGATATTTGTTTTTCTCTTTCTGACTTACTTCACTCTGTATGACAGTCTCTAGATCCATCCACGTCTCAACAAATGACCCAATTTCATTCCTTTTTATGGCTGAGTAATATTCCATTGTGTATATGTACCACATCTTCTTTATCCATTTGTCTGTCCGTGGGCATTTAGGTTGTTTCCATGACCTGGCTATTGTAGATAGTGCTGCAATGAACATTGGGGTGCGTGTGTCTTTTTGAATTACGGTTTTCTCTGGGTATATGCCCAGTAGTGGGATTGCTGGATCATACGGTAATTCTATTTTTAGTTTTTTAAGGAACGTCCATAGTGTTCTCCATAGTGGCTGTATCAATTTACATTCCCACCAACAGTGCAAGAGGGTTCCCTTTTCTCCACACCCTCTCCAGCATTTGTTGTCTGTAGATATTCTGATGATACCCATTCTAACTGGTGTGAGGTGATACCTCAGTGTAGTTTTGATTTGCATTTCTCTAATAATTAGTGATAATGAGCACTTTTCATGTGCTTCTTGGCCATCTGTACGTCTTCTTTGGAGAAATGTCTATTTAGGTCTTCTGCCCATTTTTGGATTGGGTTGTTTGTTTTTTTAATATTGAGCTGCATGAGCTGTTTATATATTTTGGAGATTAATCCTTTGTCCATTGATTCATTTGCAAATATTTTCTCCCATTCTGAGGGTTGTCTTTTCGTCTTGTTTATCGTTTCCTTTGCTGTGCAAAAGCTTTGAAGTTTCATTAGGTCCCATTTGTTTATTTTTGTTTTTATTTCCATTACTCTAGGAGGTGGATCAAAAAAGATCTTGCTGTGATTTATGACAAAGAGTGTTCTTCTTACGTTTTCCTCCAAGAGTATTATAGTGTCCAGTCTTACATTTAGGTCTGTAATCCATTTTGAGTTTATTTTTGTGTATGGTGTTAGGGAGTGTTATAATTTCATTCTTTTACATGTAGCTGTTCAGTTTTCCCAGCACCATTTATTGAAGCCACTGTATTTTCTCCATTGTATATCCTTGCCTCCTTTGTCATAGATTAGTTGACCATAGGTGCGTGGGTTTATCTCTGGGCTTTCTATCTTGTTCCATTGATCTATGTTTCTGTTTTTGTGCAAGTACCATATTGCCTTGATTACTGTAGCTTTGTAATATAGTCTGAAGTCAGGGAGTCTGATTCCTCCAGCTCCGTTTTTCCCCTCAAGACGGCTTTGGCTCTTCAGGGTCTTTTGTGTCTCTATACAAATTTTAAGATTTTTTGTTCTAGTTCTGGAAAAAATGCCATTGGTAATTTCATAGGAATTGGGCTGAATCTGTAGATTGCTTTGAGTAGTAGAGTCATTTTCACAATATTGATTCTTCCAGTACAGGAACATGGTATATCTCTCTGTTTGTTGGTATCATCTTTAATTTTGTTCCTCAGTGTCTTATAGTTTTCTGCATACAGGTCTTTTGTCTCCCTAGGTAGGTTTATTCCTAGGTATTTTATTCTTTTTGTTGCAGTGGTAAATGGGAGTGTTCCCTTCATTTCTCTTTGAGATTTTTCATAATTAGTGTGTAGGAATGCAAGAGATTTCTGTGCATTAATTTTGTATCCTGAAACTGTACCAAATTCATTGATTGGCTCTAGTAGTTTTCTGGTGGCATCTTTAGGATACTCTATGTATAGCATCATGTCATCTGCAAACAGTGACAGTTTTACTTCTTCTTTTCCAATTTGTATTCCTTTTATTTCTTTTTCTTCTCTGATTGCCATGGCTAGGACTTCCAAAACTATGTTGAATAATAGTGGTGAGAGTGGACATCCTTGTCTTCTTCCTGATCTTAGAAGAAATGCTTTCAGTTTTTCACCATTGAGAATGATGTTGGCTGTGGGTTTGTCATATATGGCCTTTATTACGTTGAGGTAGGTTCCCTCTATGCCCACTTTCTGGAGAGTTTTTATCATAAATGGATGTTGAATTTTGTCAAAAGCTTTTTCTGCATCTATTGAGATGATCATATGGTTTTTATTCTTCAATTTGTTAATACGGTGTATCACATTGATTGTTTTGCATATAATGAAGAATTCTTGCATCCCTGGGATAAACCCCACTTGATCATGGTTTCTGATCCTTTTAACATGTTGTTGGATTCTGTTTGCTAGTATTTTGTTGAGGATTTTTGCATCTATATTCATCAGTGATATTGGTCTGCCATTTTCTTTTTTTGTAGTATCTATGTCTGGCTTTGGTTTCTGGGTGATGGTGGCCTCATAGAATGGGTTTGGGAGTGTTCCTTACTCTGCAATTTTTTGGAAGAGTTTGAGAAGGATGGGTGTTAGCTCTTCTCTAAATGTTTGATAGAATTCACCTGTGAAGCCATCTGGTCCTGGACTTTTGTTTGTTGGAAGATTTTTAATCACAGTTTCAATTTCATTACTTGTGATTGGTCTGTTCATATTTTCTATTTCTTCCTGGTTCAGTCTTGGAAGGTTATACCTTTCTAAGAATTTGTCCATTTCTTCCAGGTTGTCCATTTTATTGGCATAGAGTTTCTTGTAGTAGTGTCTTAGGATGCTTTGTATTTCTGCGGTGTCTGTCATAACTTCTCCGTTTTCATTTCTAATTTTAATGATTTGAGTCCTCTCCCTCTTTTTCTTGATGAGTCTGGCTAATGATTTATCAATTTTGTTTATCTTCTCAAAGAACCAGCTTTTAGTTTTATTGATCTTTGCTATTGTTTTCTTTGTTTCTATTTCATTTATTTCTGCTCTGATCTTTATGATTTCTTTCCTTCTGCTAACTTTGGGTTTTGTTTGTTTTTCTTTCTGTAGTTCCTTTAGGCGTAAGTTTAGATTGTTTATTTGAGATTTTTCTTGTTTCTTGAGGTAGGCTTGTACAGCTATAAACTTCCCTCTTGAAGCTGCTTTGGCTGCCTCCCATAGGTTTTGGATCGTCGTGTTTTCATTGTCATTTGTCTCTAGGTGTTTTTTGATTTCCTCTTTGATTTTTTCAGTGATCTCTTGGTTATTTAGTAACGTATTGTTTAGCCTCCATGTGTTTGTGTTTTTTACGTTTTTTTCCCTGTAATTCATTTCTGATCTCACAGCGTTGTGGTCAGAAAAGATGGTTGATATGATTTCAGTTTTCTTAAAACGAATGTTTTTGTGTTTAATTGTTGTCCTAGAGGTCTCTTAGGCTGTCTTCATTTCTTTTCATTCTTTTTTCTTTATTCTGCTCTGCAGCAGTGAATTCCACCATTCTGTCTTCCAGGTCACTTATCTGTTCTTCTGCTTCAGTTATTCTGCTATTGATTCCTTCTAGTGTTGTTTTCATTTCAGTTATTGTATTCTTCACCTCTGTTTGTTTTTTCTTTAACTCTTCTAGGTCTTTGTTAAATATTTCTTGCATCTTTGCCTCCATTCTTTTTTTCTTCTGTGGTACACGGGCCTCTCAGTGTTGTGGCCTCTCCCGTTGCAGAGCACAGGCTCTGAACACGCAGGCTCAGTGGCCATGGCTCACGGGCCCAGCCGCTCCACAGCATGTGGGACCTTCCCAGACTGGGGCACGAACCCGTGTCCCCTGCATTGGCAGGCGGACTCTCAACCACTGCGCCACCAGGGAAGCCCTGCCTCCATTCTTTTTCCAAGGTCCTGGATCATCTTCACTATCATTATTCTGAATTCTTTTGCTGGAAGGTTGCCTATCTCCACTTCATTTATTTGTTTTTCTGGGGTTTTATCTTGTTCCTTCATCTGGTACATAGCCCTCTGCCTTTTCATCTTGTCTATCTTTCTGTGAATGTGGTTTTTGTTCCACAGGCTGCAGGATTGTAGTTCTTCTTGCTTCTGCTGTCTGCTCTCTGGTGGATGAGACTGTCTAAGAGGCTTGTGCAAGTTTCGTGATGGGAGGGACTGGTGGTGGGTAGAGCTGACTGTTGCTCTGGTGGGCAGAGCTCAGTAAAACTTTAAACCACTTGACTGCTGATGGGTGGGGCTGGGTTCCCTACCTGTTGGTTGTTTGGCCTGAGGCAACCCAATACTGGAGCCTACCTGGGCTCTTTTGTGGGGCTAATGGCAGACTCTGGGAGTGCTCACACCAAGGAGTACTTCCCGGAACTTCTGCTGCCAGTGTCCTTATCCCCACAGTGAGCCACAGCCACCCCCCGCCTCTGCAGGAGACCCTCCAACACTAGCAGGTAGGTCTGGTTCAGTCTCCTATGGGGTCACTGCTCCTTTCCCTGGGTCCCAATGTACACACTACTTTGTGTGTGCCCTCCAAGAGTGGAGTCTCTGTTTCCCCCAGTCCTGTCAAAGTCCTGCAATCAAATCCCACTAGCCTTCAAAGTCTGATTCTCTAGGAATTCCTCCTCCCTTTGCAGGACCCCCAGGTTGGGAAGCCTGACATGGGGCTCAGGACCTTCATTCCAGTGAGTGGACTTCTGTGGTATAAGTGTTCTGCAGTCTGTGAGTCACCCACCTAGCAGTTATGGGATTTGATTTTACTGTGATTGTGTCCCTCCTATTGTCTCATTGTGGCTTCTCCTTTGTCTTTGGATGTGGGGTATCTTTTTCGGTGAATTCCTGTGTTCTCCTGTCGATGATTGTCCAGCAGCTAGTTGTGATTCTGGTGTTCCCGCAAGAAGGAGTGAGAGCACGTCCTTCTATTCTGCCATCTTGGTTCAGGGCCCTCCTTTGATTTTTATGCAAGAAAAATTTTTCTTTGGTCATTTAAATATCCATTTCATTCAGTGGCCTTGCCAGTGCCTGATAGACAGTGTTCCTCACATACTGTGTGTCACTGAATCCCGGACACTTTGATGGTAGCACTTTCTTCATCTTACCAAGAAGTTTTCTTGCTTTGTTTTTTTCCCATTTTTGACATAGATTTTGTGACTTTTTTGTTGTTTACCCCCCCTTTTATTATGATATAATTCACATATGGTCATATTTACTCTTTTAAAATATACAATTCAGTGGATTTAGTATATTCACTGCATTGTGCCAACCTGCAAGAGATTCCATCACCATCTAATCCCAGAATATTTTCACTAGCCCAAGAAGAAATCTCAGTACCTTTAGTGGTCACTTCCCAGTACCTGCTTTTCCCAACCATGGCAGCTTTCTTTATGTCTCTATGGATTTACCTGGTCTTGACATTTCATATAAATGAGATTATATAATATATGGTCTTCTATATCTGGCTTCTTTCATTTAGCATAATGTTTTCAATGTTCATCTATGTTGTTGCATGAATCTATACCTTCATTCCTTTTTATGGCTGAATCATATTCCATTGTATGGATATACCACTGTTTTTTTTATCTATACGTTAGTTTATCTATGCATTAGTTGAATCATATTCCATTGTATGGATATACCACAATTTGCTTATCTATGCATTAGTAGTTATTTTCACTTTTTTCCTATCGTGAATAATGTTGCTATGAACATTCATGTACAAGTTATTGTGTAGACACATGTTTTCAATTCTCTTGGGTTTAATACCTAGAAGTGGAATTTCTAGGCCACATGGTAACTCTCCATTTAACTTTTTGAGAAACTGCCAAATCAATAGAAAGTTTTAAATGCACTATATCATGACTGCCACCTGGCTGACAGTAACTATAAAACACAGTCAGCTGTAAGAAGCATTCTGATTTTGGAGAGGTTATAACTGAAAAAAAAAAAGTGTGTCTTAGGATTGATAGAAAAGAATATAAAAATTTGACTTCAGTTGTCAGTTGAGGGAAAAAGCAAAAAGCAATAGTAAATCTGGTGGGCATAAGTATTCTTGTCCACAGAAAGCAGGTGTGAATTCTTATTATAAATTGATATTGGAAAACATGTCTATATATTAGAATTAGTTTGATCATCATGAGTCTACTTATGGGTCATATCAACTCTAGTTCTGGAAAGATATGATTTTTGGATGTGTAAAGGTCCAAACTTCAAATCGTGATGTCTTCAAGAAATAATGTATTCCCTGAGGCTGTGTTTGGGTGGCTGTCCAGCCAGCCTAGACTAGACCTCACCTCTCTACCAGCTGTGCCCTTTGAACTGTCTTCCACTTTGAGCAGTAAAGAGGGAACAGTGAAGTGGAAACATGCATAGATTGTTCTTTCTAAAATTTTGGAGGTGAAGGCAGGTGGAGCCATAAGTGGTTTTGTCCCTAAATTGGCTGAATGCCAGTGGTTCCAGGAGGAATAGGGTCCTTGAAGATTTGTAGAGGATGGATTAAGTAGCACTGATGGAGCATTGATGGAAGAGTGACTGGCATTGGGGAGAGCAGTGTTTTCCTCTGAAGAGTCAATGGAGCTTTAGTAGCTGAAGCAGTGGTATTTAAATTTGGAGGTATAGCAGTAGAGAATCTGTCTGGACTGTGGTGTGCTTTTGTAAAAGCATATTTAAACTGTCTTCCGAAACTGGAATAAAAATTGAATGAATAGTGAAGATTAGGTGGTTGGTTATACCATCAGGATAGAAATTATCTTTCACATCCAGGGTTGTGGTAATTAGTTCTGAAGGGGACAAAGTGGGAGAAATTCTGGAGTGAGTGTGGCTGGGCAATTGCTGAAAAGAGGGTCATTGGGTCCCAATGGCATTCAGGAGTCAAGATTGGAGCAGCAGAGCTTTGGATGCCTGGGAATATCTTTGTAATGTAGGTACCTCACTTAATATTCTAGAAATAATTTTCTTAGTTACAGTGCGACAGGATCTGTTTGGAGGCAGGAGTATTGTTCCAATTGCCATGGCTGCATAAAAACCACCCCACAATTTACTGGTTTAACATCCATTTTGCTCACAAATATACAATATGTACAGTGCTCATGTTTGCTCTACTTGGTGTCAGCTGGGGCAGCTTGAAGGCTGGGAGCTGAAGTCATGTGAAGGCTCTCTTACTCACATGTCTGGCAGCTGATGCTAGGAAGACTCAAATAGCTGGGGGTGACTATAGCTGGGGCTCCTTGGTGGCTCTATCTGTAAGTGCCTTCTACATGAAGTCTCTCCAACACTGGCAATTTCATACTTCTTATATATCAGCTCCCGAGTCATGTGTCCAAGAAAGAAAGAGAGCCAGGTAGGAGCCAATCACCTTTTTAGACTTAGCTTCAAAATCCTTGCAGCGTCACTGTGCCACATACTCTTTGTTGAGGTAGTTACACAGATCCAAAGGAGTGTCAGTGTTGCACTGTAAGAAGAGCATGTGGGATAGATGTGGCATCTTTGGAAAGTATGTCCACCCTCTGGCCACAACAATTATATCACTCTCAACATGAAAAATATTCTTTACTTCATGAAAGACTCTCAACTATCAGCCCTTTATAGCATCAGGTCAAATCATGTAAATCCTGTCATATAAATGTGGTGCAGGTGAAGACGAGGCTTCTGTGTGCAGTTCCCTGTGTACAGCTCCTTGAATGCAATTCCTCTTTACCTAAAAGACCGATGACCTGAAAAGACAAGTTCTCTGCTCCCCACATACCCAACATACAATAGTGAAATAGGCTTAGAAATGCTCTAAACTGCTTTTTAATAGGAGAAAATGGGAGAAACCCAAGAGTTGCCATTCCAAAGCAGCTTTGAAATTTAGCTGAGCATATACTACCTATTTCTTGATTAGGATTCAGTCTTACTTCCTGGGAATGATTTACTGTGGCTCTTGGCTCTGCCCTCTGGGCTCTTGGTTTTGCCATCCGAGTCATCATTCCCTTTTCATAATAAATAGCCTATGCATGCAACAGAGTAATTTTCTAGCCTACTTCCAACACAGTTATTTGTGGGTACAAAGGCCTCTTTTAATTTTGTAAATGTCCTCTGTCTCTTTTAGTTTAAGCTGTGTATTCACCAGTACAATTTCTTTAAAACTTTGTAGATCTCCTCTGAATATTATTGTTTCCCTCCATTAGACAAAAACCACACCCACAAATCTCACTGAGATAAGCCCTTCTGTACTGGGCTTTTTGTAAGACTGCTATAGGACGATGCTCTTAAAATTCTTAGAATTGCAGTAAGGAGAGGATCTGTGAGACACACACCATTAAGAGGCTTCCTCACAGGAACTTTGGTCTGTTTGAAACAGCACCTCAAACCTTTCTTAAGCCTTAAGGAAGGAATTTACAGTCACTCCCTTGGTCTCATCTTTAGATGATATATTTCTGATAGAGTCCTGAATTTGATCTCTGCTGGGAAGCCATTTCTTAATCTTAGAATCATCTGTTATTTGGAGAGCTGAGAATGAGGAACATTCTGCCACTGTATAATAAATGTCTCCTTTTCTCTAGCTTCCAATAACTTCTGCCTCCCTTTTCTTTAAGCTGTCATCTGCAGCCTCATCTCTCTCTCCCTCTCTTCCTCTCTCCCTCTCTCCCTCTCTCCCTCTCTCCCTCCTTCTTCTACCCCAAGCTGCCTGGGGTTGAATATCGCATCTCCTCTTTTCTAGTTGTATGGACCTTTTCAATTCTTCAACCTCTTTAAGACTCTTTTTCCTAATGTGTAAAAGTCAGGATCATGATATTATTGATCTCATGGAGTTGTGGTGAAGATTAAATTAAAAAGTCCATGTTGAATTCTTAGAATGGTGCTTGGCACATACAGTAAGCTCAGATAAAGAACAGGCTGGGGCTTCCCTGGTGGCGCAGTGGTTGAGAGTCCACCTGCCGATGCAGGGGACACGGGTTCGTGCCCCAGTCCGGGAAGATCCCACATGCCACGGAGTGGCAGGGCCCGTGAGCCATGGCCGCTGAGCCTCCGCGTCCGGAGCCTGTGCTCCGCAATGGGAGAGGCCACAGCAACGAGAGGCCCGCGTACTGAAAAAAAAAAAACAGGCTGATGTGATGGTGACAGCTGAGCAGAGGTGGATCTAAGTTTAACTAGTCCTGAAGCTATGTCATTTGGGGCACCCGCTTAAAAAAATACAAAATTGTTTGACATGTATAAGAAACAAAAAGATCAATGTGGCTTAAGTGTAGAAAGCAAGGATGCAGTGAAGTCAGAGAGGTAGTCTCTGGTGGGGCCACATTGGACCCTACTGACCCTACACAAACCCCTTTGTATGGATTTCAGTCTAAGTACAATGGTTAGTCTCTGGAAAATGTAAAACAATGTATTGGTATGATCTGATTCTTGTTTTAAAAATAGCACCATGGGGCTTCCCTGGTGGCTCAGTGGTTGAGAGTCTGCCTGCCGATGCAGGGGACACGGGTTCGTGTTCCGGTCCGGGAAGATCCCACATGCCGTGGAGCGGCTGGGCCCGTGAGCCGTGGCCGCTGAGCCTGCACGTCCAGAGCCTGTACTCTGCAGTGGGAGAGGCCACAACAGTGAGAGGCCCGCGTACTGCAAAAAATAAATAAATAAAAGAAATAAAAAGAAATAAAAATAGCACCATGGCAGCTGTTCAGGAGAATGGATTCTACAGGAGAAAGAAAGGAGGCAGAAGGCTGTTGAGAGGTGCAGGTGGCACCGAGCAGAGAGTGGTACTTTCAGTTAGGGTGGTAGCCAAAGGAGATAGAGAAGTAGAGGAATTTGCACTTATTTTTGAAACAGAGTCAAAAGGAGTTTTTAATGGACTTAATTTTAAGATAAGTGAAAAAAAAGCAAGAAGATTCTTAGATTTTTAGCTTGACCAAATTATGTGTTTAGATGTGCTCATACTTTTAATTAGGCTCTTCTTGATTTTAATCTAGATTATACTCTTTATTAAGATTATGCATCCATTTTTATGATTAAGCTTTCAGAGTCTTAAGAGTGCTAACTGATAACCTTGTGTATTTCCTCAATTTTCACAGAGCTCTTCAAACTCCCATTCTCCAGGTCACTTCCACTTGCCAAGTCTAAGGGTTAAATTTTATCACCTATCCTCCATTACTGAAAGGGGGATGCAGCTGATTCATTCTCCTGCTTGTTGAAACACTTTTCCTGTCAGCCTCCAGCTCACTACCCTCTCCTGATTCTCCCCTGGCATTCTGGCTGCTCTGGCTACTCTGTCTCCATGGCTTTGCCTATTCCTTCTCTGCATGTTTCTCTGGTACTGGAGTCCCTGAGCTTTTGTCTTTGATTCTCTTTAGCTTTCCAGCACCATTCCCTTGGCAACACTCCCCATCTGTATTGTGATGACAGATGACTTTCGCATCTATATGATAATAATGGCACCTATCATTACTGCTGCCTGGTCCTTTGCTAGTTGCTGTATACATTGTCTCATGTAATCCATTCCTCAAACCCCAGGAGGAGTAAGTTCTTATTACTATTTTCAGATGAGGAAACTATGATTCAGTAAGGTTAAAGTTCTTGTCTAGGTTCTCATATCTAGTAAAGGTTAAAACTAGGTTTGAACCCAGGCCTGGGCGACTCGTAAGCTGTTGTTATAACCACTGTGATTTCCAGCCTCTGAGCTCCAGCTTGGCTGGCCACATTTCTAGACCTGTACATCCAGCGGCCTAATGAATAGGTGCATGCAGGCACTTCAAAATGATCTCCCAATCTGGTCTACAACAACAACAAAAAATGATATGAACTTTGGGTTTTACCTTATACCCAGTCTTTAAAATTACAAATATTCATATTTCTTCCTGTCTTTCACTCTACCCCTCACACTCTCCCTACTTAAGAGTGCCATATTTTACTAGCTTACATCTGTTTAGTGCTTAGAATTCTAAGGCTGAAAGGCATCTTAAGAATGTATTAATTAGCACTCATAGTTTGGCAGGCATGGCAACTTCAGGAGGGAATGCAAGTTGCTTATGGTCACATCCTGAATCAACTTTGTGGCTGGGGCTTGAGCCCAGGGTCTTATTTCATATCCTAGCTGTAGTTTCTACTCTATGGATGGATAAATTACCTAGTAATTAAGTATAATGAAAAATCAACCTTAAATTGAACTGTTGGGGAAGGAAAATAAAAATTTTCCTCTACCCTTCTAGGTTCTTCTTCCTGGTCTAAGAATTAAATTGACATGAGACAGATTAACAGAAAAAAATCAAATTTAGTTACATATGTTCAGGGAATCAGAGCATGAGAGATTCCAAAAGACAGGTAAAATGAGGTATATATGTCATCCTGGACTAAGAAGAAGGAGGTAAAGATCTGGGGCTTCAAAGGGAAGGAAGGCAATTCACAGGAAGATGAAAAAGCGCAATCAGGGCTTCCCTGGTGGTGCAGTGGTTGAGAATCTGCCTGCCAGTGCAGGGGACATGGGTTTGAGCCCTGGTCTGGGAAGATCCCACGTGCCGCGGAGCAACTAGGCCCGTGAGCCACAACTACTGAGCCTGTGCGGCTGGAGTCTGGGCTCCGCAGCAAGAGAGGCCGCGAGAGGGAGAGGCCCACGCACCACGATGAAGAGTGGCCCCCGCTTGCCGCAACTAGAGAAAGCCCTCACACAGAAATGAAGACCCAACACAGCCAAAAATAAATAAATAAATAAATATTTTTTAAAAAGCGCAATCATTTGGTTAACAAATGTTTGCTGGACCATACAGAAACAATAGGACACAGAGAGGAATTTTAACAAAGAGACTTTGCTAGGCTCCTCCCTGTCTACCACGCCTTGTTCATATTATACTCTAGTTATCTGTGGACAAAGAATGTTGCCTGCCACAATGAGTAAACAAAGGATGTTGTGGTCATCAAGACAGCTGCAACTGCAGCTGTGCCCTTCGCCCACAAAGGTACACCCTGAGGAGATTCAGGATGGAGAAAAGAGGATACTGGCCCTACATAGTTAAGGTGCATAGCAAAGGAATGATTTCAGTGAGCCCAAACTCTTGCACCTTCCCATACACAGAAAAGTGCTAAATTCATTAACTTGAGACGTCTGGTTTTTCTTTAATTAAGAGTAATCTTTTGACATTCTGACTACTTGGGGTTTTTTTTGCAAAAACTTCTATATATCCTGGCTCCTCCCTTGCCTCTTCGGAGCAGTTCCTCAGAGCTATCTGAGAGACTGTCTCCCGGGCTTAAGTCTTTAGCAAGTCTGCTAAATAAAACATAATTCTCAACTTTTAGGTTGCACATTTTTTTTAGTCAACACATCTATGATGATATCTCCCCTCCTGGAACAGGTCCTCTGTCTAAACACTTTCAGGCCGTTAGCAGGAAGATCAAAGGTTCTTCATTAGTGTTTTGAGCCTTGATTGTTTTCAGCTTGAAATAATCCGCACGCCAAAGAGACTCATTTGGGGATGGCAAATTTTGCTCTCCTATGGAACTGAATAAATATATTTGAGAGTCTTCTTAGTGCTAGTGAATGCAGTGGTACTTCAGTTAGCTTCTTCATCAGAGGCTACTGCCAATCTGGTGGAGACAAAAGCATCGACTCAACCAAATCTTGCTATAGCTGGACTAGGAGAGCAGCTGAAATAAAAGCTTGAGACTGTAAAGGGAGGGAGGTATTAATTTTGCCTGTAGAGAAAAGAGAAACCTTCACTAAAGCCATTATATACCTTATGAAAGCAGTCTACTATTCCAGCCATTCATCAGTTCAACATAAATGTTTAAGAAACAAGTCTTTACCAGATAATATGTTGCATTTGGTCAAAGGAAAATAAGGCAAGTAATGTGCCAGTTTACAACAAAGGGGGAGGGGTGAGATAAGGAGAATAATAAGCACAATAATTACCGCAGTAGTTGCTAATTTCCTCATTAGTATGCAGCTCCAGTGGGCAGAGATTTTCACTGTTTTGTTTATTGTGTTCCCAGGGTTCAGAACAGTTCTTGACACGTGGTAAGTCTGAGTAGATATTTGTTGAATGAATGAGTTTCCTCAAAAGAGATATAAACACATATAAAAGATATTGGTATTTGCAGATCAAAGCAGGTAATCACCAAATAGTATTTAGAAAAAATCATCCCCTCCTTATTTTTTGAAGCAATGAGAGACTAACAACCAAAACTTCCCCCATGATTCAGAGTTGCATATCTTCTGACAGCCTGGCTCACAGGTCTAGCTTTTACATGCCCATTTCCATCCTTCCTTTGTCCCACTCTCTAGTTTATGGTGGAATTTTTTAGTAGCAGTGGATTTTCAGACTCCTTTGCAGCCCTGGTAGAACCTTGCAGAATGATGTAACCTCCAGTCTGAATTGAAATACTCAGACACGGAAGGCTGAGAAGAGCAGAGGGCAGACTACAACCTCTGATGCTTCCCAGCAAGTATATATGCTGAGCATCAGCTGACAATTGGACAGTGGAGGATTCTTGTTGTGGTTTGCAACTGGGCAGAGTGGGATGAGATGGAAGGAATCTAGGGAGTACCATGTGGGTGGTGTTTGTTTTCTTGTCTTATAGCTTGTCCTTTCCCTTGCCATCTTCACAGGATTCTAAATAGATATTTCTAGAAGCAAATAACTCAGACCCCACAGATACATGTAATTGATATCATTTTGCTTATTTTACAAACAATATTATAACAATAATAATGGAATCCACTATCTAAACAAGTTAACAACAGCCATTTTCCATGTGCTATACCCCTTCATCATGTTTGCACAATTTTATAATTTGTATTCAGAGAAGAAGTCAGTGGTTTTCCACCCTGACTGGCCAGTAGAATCATCAGGGAACTTTAATAAGATGTGTCTCTACACCAGACCCACAGAACCATCATTTCTGGATGAGATCCAGGTAACCGTACAGTAGATTTTAAAAGCTCCATAGGGGACTCTAATATACAGACAAGGTTGCGAACCCCTAGAATAGATTCAGTTCTACGTAGAATTTAGATTTAAAAGTCCCGTTTCAGTGCTGACATTATCTACAACATCATTGCCTTTTGGATTTTTATGAGATAGTGCTTAAATAATGAAAATGGCTAAGAAAAATATTTTTTGCCAAAATACTAGGTGTTTTTTCTTAGTTTTATACACAATACTGCGAGGTAGAGTTGGAAATTCTAGGTGGTAGGCAGGAAGTGTGTTGATTCCTCTCCGTAGGCCTGGGGGATGGACTGAGCTGCTGGCAGGACCAGGAGCAAGGCCTGTAATCTGCAGCTGTGATGTGAAGCTGGCAGGCAAGAACCACATCAGGTCTCACATGGGTGATCAGCGATGACTTTTTTTCAGCACCCTTCTGTGCAAGGCCCTATGTTAAGTATCTCTACTCTTCTAGTGATCTCTAATTTTAACAACTGGTGCTGGAAAGTTGTTTTTCTACTTTCAATTGACAGGAGAAAGAACCAAAGCTCAATGAAGTAAAACAACTTGCTCAATATCACACAACTTGTGAGTGATTTATCCAGGATTCAGGCACTCATCTATTATCTGATTCTAACCTCAAATTATCCCACAGAGTCATAGCATGAATATACATCCCAGGCTTCCCAAGCCAATCCTGACGTATTCCTCTTGCCTTGTGATTTTTAGCATCACTCCCTTTCATCCTCAGAAGTCCTAGGTTGTGATCATCCTACTGATATTTCAATAAGAGTGCTATAAAAAGCAGGCTTTAAGCCAAGTGCAGGCGGTGTCAGTGGGTCCAGGAGGAATGAGGAAGGGGACAGGCTGGAATGTCCTCTTAGGTGGTTCAGAGGTGGCTGGCTGAGAAGGCAACGGTAGATTTAGGAAGAATGGGGGGAGCTGTGAGTTGGTAGAAGAGCAAACAGTAAACGGAGGGTAGAGGGTGTTTTGTCGGAGTTGGGGGGGAATGGTATGTGCTACAGACCTTTGCGGGGTGGGAAAAGGAGCATGGTACCTGTAGCAGGTAAAGCAAATGAGCACTTGGCTGGTTCTCCTACTTTGGCTACTGCTAGTGTTGAAAAAGTTTTTTTAAAAAGTTAAAATCATGCTTCCTATTGTAAGGGAGGAAACATTTTTTGCCTCTACCCTCCTAGTTTTCAGCTGGAGCCCTGACAATTAGATAAATATATAGGGGAAACTAATGGAAGATAAGGGTTGTTTAAATAGGGTTTGTTATGTAGATTCCTCTCGGTGCCATCTCATCTCCAGTAATCAGGTTGTTATCCCCTTCTTGGTATGGGAAGTGGAAGATGGGAAGGGCACCTTCACAAGGGGAATTTATGTTCTGCTTTCAGGCAGATAGGAGGAGGGCAGAGAATTTATACTGTGTCTGCTCTTTCTCAATCACTTTCAGCTCAAAGTAATTCTTATGCCAGAGTGGCATATTTTAGGGTGACATACTCTGAACTACTTCCTTATACAGTTATTAAAATGAACATGTTTGCTTAGCTCAAGAAGGAATCAGTCAGATGTTATAACCTGTGCAAAGGAAAAGCTGAAAAAGCTCAGATGTATATAGACCAAAAGGATATTGAATTGAACATGTAAATGGAGGCAAAGTTTTTTTCCATAGATTGGCAGTGAAGACAATTGAACCTCCACAAGATAGGACAGAATTTGCAAGTCTCTCAGTTACCTACAACTTACAGAGCTCAAGGACAAAGGACAGGGATAGAACTTGATAACTTGAAGAAATGTCATCTACACAATGCATAGTTTTCCACTGAAATATGAATTATTTTATGCATCAGACACCTGGTGGGAGGATGCTAACATGGGGGCCTTTGAATTGAGTTCAGCAAAGCAGGGATATACCCATGGGTTGAAGTTTGGGAACACTGGTTATAATAAGGGCAGGATAATTTAGGATTAATGTGACAGGGTTTGGGGATGACAGATAAAATGGAGGCCAAAGTCAGGTTTCTGGTGTTGAAGGTGGGATAACAGACACATGTGCTGTTGGGCTTGATCTTTTCCAGGTGGTAGAGTAAGGTCAAATGCCTCTTGCCAGTCATACAACTATCTGAGAGCCATTTCTTTGAAATCAAGGAAGATAACGCTCTATCTCATTTCCTAGGAAGAGATGGGACAAACTTCAGCTGTCACCTGATTCCAAATTGCAAACTCTACCTCTACAAAGATACAATAAATTTAGCAATTTTATCTTGAAAACATGAATATAATGTATCCACTGAGCAATATGTAATAGTAAGGTTTCTTTCTGTCTTTGCAAACTCTTCAGCGGGTTGCCTGTAATGTGCATCACATTCTGGTTTAATGGTTTTTCAATAACACAATTTTTTTTTCCCCTTTTACCTTCGTGGAGAGGTGTTCTGGGTTGGGATGAGATTTTGTTTTTAATTATATTTCTCCAACAGTAGACACCAGGGTAAGATCAAACTGAAGAGGCTTTTTGATGAGTAAACCATATCCTTGAAGGCCGGCAGGCTATATGTTCAGAAGCACAGATAGAGAGTTTTGAGGAGGAAGGCTCCACATTTGGCTGTGGGCGTAATGCACTGGCCCTGGGAAAGCCCCCTCAGCCCCATCTGCCCTAAGGCTGCCAGCTGCCTCCAGTTACCTAGACCACCCTGTACTGCGACTTCTTCTACTTGTACATTACAAAAGTACTCAAGGGAAAGAAGCTCAGTCTTCCGGTGTAAGTAAGTCTAGACACCTTCCATGGTCTCCTGAGGAGAGATGTTCTGGTGCTGCCCGGTCTGTGGTCTGGCTTTGTGGCTACTGTTTCTCAGACTGAAAGCTTTGCTGAAGGAGCAAAGCTTCTGTTCCCTGGGATTCCGGCTTCATAGATAGGGTGACTGGCAATTTTGGCTCTTGGACACTTAGCAAATAGTGAAATTAAACCACATGAAGAAGGCTGGATTCAGTAAATCATGTCTATTATTGTGATGTCTGGATCTTAGTTGCCTTATTTGCTGTAGGCTATGGCTGTGAAAACCAAAGCCATCTTTCTTTTGGACTCAGCCTGCAGTCTGAGAACCACACCTTGCTGTCCACATTAGCACGATTTTGATAGTCCACTGTCTTCATTACCAGTACTTTACATTGTCAGAGTCTCCTGCCCAGGCAAATCGTTTGATAGTTTATCATAGAAGATTCCCAGAAGACAGAATAATGTCTCACCCAAGATGTCTGTGTCCTAATCCCTGTATCCTTTGTCTAGTCAGGTCTTCACAATGTATTACCCTTTGTTAAACTGGTATATAAGTTCCTGGGTCTAAATGCCTCTTCGTGTCTTCACTCATTTTCTCTGAAGGCCTCTGTGTACATGTATTGGGTTGGCCAAAAAGTTCATTTGGGTTTTTCCATAACATCTTACGGAAAAACCGGAAAGAACTTTTTGGCCAACCCAATAAAAATTAACATCAAATAAAATTTGTATGCCTTTTCTTCTGTTAATCTGTCCTTTGTCAGTTTAATTCACAGATCCCATTAAAGGAGCCTAAAATGTAAAAGAAAAGTTTGTTCTTCCCTTACGATGTCTTTGTTTTTTTTTTAATTTAATTTAATTTACTTTTTTTATACAGCAGGTTCTTATTAGTTATCTATTTTATACATATTAGTGTATATATGTCAGTCTCAATTAGTGTATATATGTCTTTGACTGCTTCCCTTCTTCCTACTTTTCAAACATTGGCTTTGTTTTAAATTCAACTCTCTCTTGGTCTTTCTAGTTAACTGATTCTACTCTCTAAATATGCTGCTGCTGCTCAGATTTAGATCATTTATTCACTCAACTAATACTTGTTACATTACTTACATTGGTCCTGGACCCTAGGGAGCAACTCTGATTAGAGCAATGCCCTGCTATCATGGAGTTTACTTTCTAGACAGGTGAATTATAAAATAAGTACATAATCGTATAATATATCAGGTGGGGGTAAGTAGAATGTAGAAAAATGAAGCAGATTCAAAACATATGAGAAGAATAATCACTCCTACCATTTACTGAAATAAACATTATGATGTTCCAAGAACTATGCTTTTTACATATCTTCGTCTAGTTTAGTTCTTACAATTTAAACAGCCAAATATTACTAGCCACATTTTGTAGAAGAGGCTTGTCATTGTTCAAAGTCATCACTAATAAAAGGCAAAACAGATATAAATCCAAATTAATCTGACTACAAACCAACACCCTATACTGTTAAATATTGCAATTGCACCTGAGAACCATCTGTGGGGATTGAAAAAAATACAGGGCTACCCTGGTGGCTCAGTGGTTAAGAATCTGCCTGCTAATGCAGGGACACAGGTTCGAGCCCTGGTCCGGGAAGATCCCACATGCTGCAGAGCAACTAAGCCCATGCGCCACAACTACTGAGCTCACGTGCCACAACTACTGAAGCCTAGAGCCCGTGCTGTGCAACAAGAGAAGCCATCGCAATGAGAAGCCCACGCGCTGCAATGAAGAGTAGCCCTGCTCACAAAAACTAGAGAAAGCCCATGCACAGCAACAAAAGACCCAATGCAGCCAAAATAAATAAAATAAATAAATAATAAAATGAAAAAAATACAGGTGTCTGTGCCCCAATCTAGTATCACATCTCAATAAACATCTCAGTGGGTGGAGTTGGAACATATGTATTTTGGAAAAGCACCAGATAATGTAAAGCCCTGTTCTTGACTGTCTCCTGAGTGTCTGTCAAGAACCTTAGTTTAACATGTACACAACAGAACAAATTATTTTCCTTTCAAACTGCCTCCTCTTCCTATTTTTCATATTTATTAATAATATCACCATCTTTATGAATTTAGGAGCCAGGTCTATTAGTCTGGGCCAAATCAGGAGACATAAACCACACAGTAATGGGAAAGTTTAATATAAAAAACTATTAAGTATAAAAGGGGATAGAAGTAACAAGAGATGGGCTAGGAAGAAGCAAAAGAACTGAAATGAATCTAGGAATAGCAGATATAAGGAGCAGCCACCACTGCTGGGGCAGAGACAGAGCACACAAGGAAGGGCCCCCACCCCCTTCCAGGCTGAGACCTGGACCTTGTTGGAGGGGGCACTGCCAGCTCCCTGGGTGGCAGAGAAGTCACTGGGGTGCAGTGCTGGCTAACTTGCCAGAAATCAGCTCTCTAGGGTGCCAAAGAAAGCTGTTTACAAAGAGGTGTGTCCCTGGAGGCATTCTGCTACAAAACCTTCTGAGGGGGATGACTGGGGAAGCTGCTGGCTGCTGGGAGCTGCCAGGTACTGGGGAAGCTGCATGTGACACAGGAGCAGGTGCTGGAGAAAGACACACAGATCACCAGAATCAGGAAGCAAAACGCTTTCCTCCTGTGCCCTCTACTGACAAAGCCTAAATCATGCAAAGGAAAAATATTTAAAGGGCCCAGGTCCATTTCACAGAGTAGGCTTTGGGTGAATTTGGAGCTGAGCGGCTATAAAGGTCTAACTGGTGCACAGGGAACCATCCCACCTGCTCCCCCTCCCTCATCTTCCCATGTGGTTGGTACCGCTTCCTGCAGAGCTTACCCTGGAAATGTCTGGGCATCCCCACAGCTGAAATCATCGTCTTTGCCTTCTCACTGGTCTCCGGCTTACCAACAGTTCACATTCCAGCTCTCCTTCCCACTGCTTCCAGAGACATTTTTCTTGAAGTAAAAAATGCATCTACTGGTGGACTGTGTCAGTTATTCCTCTATGAACTTGTACAGGATGCACATGAGACCAAGAGGTATAGTCCTAACTGGTCTAAAATGACAGCAAATGAGTATGGCAGTATAATACTGTATCTGGCAATTAGAAATTCTCTTCTTGAATTTTCCATCCTGTTTTTTTTTAACCTGTTGAATTATGGGTTGAAAGCAGTCAGTACACTAAGGAATTATGAGAGATACCGCTGGGGTGGAAAATTAAGGATCAGAAGTTTACCTTCTCAAACCTGTATTTCAAATACTAAAAAAGAAGTCCTTTTAGACCCTAGATTGAAGAGGTAAGAAAAAATATGACTGTCATTTGGGTTATTGACTAATAACCCACTTAATAATTAGTAGTGAGTTCTTGAAATGGACACTGCCCTGAAGGTGTTTATACCTGGGCAGAGCTGCCTTCTCTATGAAGCATAGTGCTAAGGACCCACGGTGATAATGTTTTCATTTCTTTTAAAGTCAGAAAAAAATGAGCATCTAGGTCAAAGAAAATATTTTAACATAATATTAATATATTTGTCTATATACCAACACAATTGTAAAATATAAATTTTAATATTTTTTACAGAGGGAAGTATCCACAAAGGCAGATGTGCTCAGGGCCGTTGAAAGTCATTATGTGGATCCACATCTGGGGGCTCAGACCTAAGCTAGGAATCTAGTTCAGTGTTTTCTAATCTGTGGGCCATGGGCTCACAATTACTGCTCTTGTAGTATTGTTTGTAGACTAATAATCTCTGAAAAACAATTATGTGTGCCTTTATGATGAATATGATAGGAATTTATTTTAAAGTATTTCTAAAGTCATCCTTTCGTGTATTTTCTCAACAATAATTACCAAGAGAATAGCTACTATGATGTAATATGTCTGGAAAGGGTCCACATAAGTTCCCTGGGAGAAAAGCTTACTATGCTCTAATGTATACACTGGGAGGAAAGCCAGCTGGGGTCTTTGACTCTGACTGCCTGGGCTCCTACTGGATATGTCCTTTATACCATTATTTGGTGCACCAGAAAGTTATTTTGGGAGGGTTTAAGTGGGCTGGTTGCTAGAGTGTTCTTGTAACCAGGAGAAATGGGACACTGGGGAATTCATGCCGAGTGTTCTGAGCAGAGAGGAACACTGACTTGCTCTAGGCAGATTCCACTGAGGGAGGTTGGGCAGATGGACCATCCCTGTTACCTTTGGAAGCGTAGTGATTTAGTGGATATACTGTGACCAGCTGGCTGTTGATGAGCCCTGAACAAGATGAAGCTTATGTGGATGCTCTTGAATGATGCCATCCAAGACTGGAATACACGTGCGTTAAAAGTTGGAGTCCAGGTGGCTGGGTAGACCATGGAGATGGAAAATTTTGTTTGGCTAACAGTGTATAGCCCCAGCCCCGATGGAGGATAATGCAGGGTATACTTTTAGGCACGTGGGTCAGGAAGTCTGTTTGAAATGGTCATTGTATCTGAAGGGCATTCAGAGCCAGGGCTGGTATAGCAGCCCCCAAGGCTGCTTGTCCTGTCCTTGTCCTGGATGCAGGATTCACAGGTGGTTATATCCTAGTCTCTAGGGTCTAGAGAGATACCTGTTACATGGGTACCACCAAAAGCTTCTGAGAGTGTAGTGTCTCACTTAGACATGGTGAAGGTGGAGGAGGCAATGGTGGGGTTGGGGGCGAGGACGCCTACTATCGGTCAAAGCCTAGTCAGTTGTATTTCCTGATAAATCCCTCTCAGCTCTCCATCTTGCTCAGGAGTCCACGAAGTCCCTTGGATATCATCAAGATTCAGCCAAGAGTGGGTAACCTTTTCTGCCAGCCTGGGGGCTTGCTGGTTGTCCTGATGTAGAGAACTTCCTGGAGTGGGCTTCCCTCTCTTCTTCCCTGGAGGTCTGGTTTCCTAGTGAGGGTGTCTGCTGGGTAGTTTTGACTCCTGGGAATTTATCATAGTAAAACTGCATCCCTGTGTTGGATTTCTTATTTCCTTGATGATTATACAATTAATCAACATTTATTGAGCCTTTACTGTATGCTGTGTGCTGAAGTATACTGGAAAGGGTTCTAGAACACTGGCTCTGGAGTCAGACTGCCTGGGTTTAAATCACAGCTTCTCTACGGTTTACTGATATGACTTTGAACAATTTATTTAAGCTCTTTGGGCCTCAGTTTCTTATTCTATAACATGAGTATGATTATAAAGGCTTCCTTCTCATTTAGTTGTTGTTGGGATTAAATAAATGAATACGCACATGTGCATGCAGAGATCAGTGCCTAGAAAAGAGGAAACCTTCAGGAAGTACTGGGAGAAAATGAACAGGTTGGAGTGATATGACCTGGTTGGGGTGAAGAGGTAGCTGGCTATTTCAGAGTAGGTGGCCTTGGCTGAGGTGGTGACATTAGAGCTTTGAGTTCATGATATAAAGGAACTGGTCATGCTGAGATCTGAGGGTAGAGTGGTCCAGGTGGAGGAAACAGCAAGAGCAAAGACCTAAGGTGCAAATAACCTTGAGAACTATGGGGAAGAGAGGATTCCAGTGTGTTAGCAGGGATGGATATGAGATGATGTCAGACAGGAAGGTAGGCAGGGACCAATTCACATAAAGCTTGAGGGGTTTGCATTTGTTTTGAAGTGAATGAAACACTTAAAGGGTTCTGAATGGGGAAGCACCATGATATGATTTGTGTCCTTGTGAAATCACCTTGGCTGCTGTGTGGAGCTAAGGTGGAATGAGAGAGACTGGGACCCCTGATTCATAAGCTCATGGGATCAACACTTGTTCACTGTTCTCTCCTGCTTTTTAGAGACAGTCCCACCACTGAGTGCCCCACTAGATGTGTATGGCTTCCACTCATAGATAGAGACTCAGCCATACAGGGCAGTCCCTTTTTTTGTCATTATGTACTATTCTCCCTAAGTCACCCGCAGCCCCTTCACTCTCTACAGGCAATGCTGTCTTCGTGGAAACAGAGGCCTTAAGGGTAAACTTTTGGAACCAAGTTTCCCTCCTTTTCTAAAAGCAGAGGTTTACCCATTACCTCTTACCCTAACGCCTTGCTGTCTGTTCCTGGAGAAGTAGAATCTGGATCTCTCTCAAGTAATCCTTTAACATTTGAGACCATGGGTAAGGTACTGGTGTCCTTGAAGCTTTCATTCTGGAGATGGGAGACAGACAATAAACAAACCAGCAAGATGACTCAGATGTCAATAGAGCTGTGAAGGCAAGAGAGGTGGAAATTGACTGGGGGAGGGGGAAGAGCTACTTCAATTGACAAGGCCATGGAAGGCCAGTGTCATGGAGGAAGGTGACATCGGAGTTGAGATGAGAAAAACAGGAAGATGGGGAAGATCATGAGAGATAGCACTCCAGGGAGAGGGAATAGCAAGTGCAAAGGGCTTAAAATGGGAATGAGTCGCCTTGCAAGAGGAAAGGAAAGGTGACCATTGTGCTAAACTTGGTAGCCAAGGGGGAGTGTAGAGGGCGATAAGGTAAGAGAGATAATCAGGGGTCCATTCACTAAAGCTGCATAGATCCAGGGTAAATAGTGAGGGTTGTATTTTTTTTAATTATTTTTTTAATTTTTATTTATTTATTTATTTATTTTGCGGTATGCGGGCCTCTCACTGTTGTGGCCTCTCCCATTGCGGACCACAGGCTCGGGAGGCGCAGGCTCAGCGGCCACGGCTCACGGGCCCAGCCGCTCCGCGGCATGTGGGCTCTTCGCGGACCAGGGCACGAACCCGTGTCCCCTGCATCGGCAGGCGGACTCTCAACCACTGCGCCACCAGGGAAGCCCGAGGGTTGTATTTTAAATGCAGTGGGAAACAGCTGAAGGTTTGAAGCAGGGGAATAGTATCTGATTAACATTTTTTCAAAATTCCTTGGCTAATGCTACAGAGAATCATTTCTCGGAGGAGTAAGGTGAAACCAGGGCACTAATTAAGTGGTTAGTAGTACAGGAGGGAACTGATAGCAATCTGAACCAGAGTGGTAGCCATAGAGAGACCAGAGAAGAGGTAAATGGACTTGGGATTTAATTTGATAGGAGAACTAAAATAATTTATTAACGGAGTAGATTTGGGAGGGGAGGGGAAAAAAAGTATGTGGAATGACTCTCACCCCACACACCTTTTTTTTAATTGAACCAAATTATTCCTTGCTTTGCACTAGGGTCTTCTTGTTTTGAATTTAAGCTCCACTCTCTTATCTTATACACGTCTTACCTTATAAATTAAGGTAAAGTCACTCCCTGCATATTGCCATTATCCTCACATCTCTCTTCATACTGATGACTAATCCATGGGCAAATCCAGGGTTGATTTTTAGCTCTGTCGCCAATACTCAGTGAAAACTGGGATGATATTCAGCTCTTCCCTTGCTTGTTAAAACTATTACCTCCTCGGCTTCAGGTCTCCAGCCTCTCCTCGTTTTCTCACCTCTTCCCTCTCATTTGACTGTCTCTCTAGTCTTGACATCCAGCGATCCCTACTTTGATTTTTCTCTCTTGTTTCTCAGGATGAAGATCAATTCTCCAATTTAAGTAGCATGGCTTCAACTCCTGGACATTTCTGATGGTTTGAAAATTTACATAATAATAATTGCACTCAATGTTGATCATGCCATCGTCACGTGCTGGCACATCTCTAATCCCTAAGTGCGTGCTGTATCGTTGTATCTCTACTGTGTATCACTGTCCCTATATTCAAATGAGGGAACAGATTCATTATGGTTAGTGATTTTGCCCAAGCTGACATAGTCAGCAAGTCACAGACGTTGGTTTTGAACACAGACGCATCTGAATCCTAAATTGTCACCATAACAACTGTGGTCTACTGCCTTCTAAAATTCCTGCTCATTCCAACTCTACCCCTCCCCTCAAACTCAGCAACACAAATACCTCCTCTTTTGTATGTATTTTGCTTCACAATTCTATCTTTCACACACTCTCTAAATCTAGAAATGTCCTGACTCCTTCCTCTCCATTATCCCCTGTCAAATTGGTCTTCATGTTCAGCAGCATTTGGTTCATGGCAAGGATGTGTTGCCGACATCATCTCATGCTTCCTAATGGATTTTCTGGGCTGGTCTTTCCACAACCTATTCATCCTGCACATTGTCACCAGATCCTTTTTAATCAATCTGATTCTGTCATTTTGCTTAAAAACCTCTCTTGGCTCCCTGAGTCCTTATTGCCTACCAGTTTCCATAGCATTCATCCAGGGTCATTAATGGTTGGCCCCACGTGTATTTTCTGTTCAGATTGTCTCATGTGTATGTGAATAATTCTTTTTTCAGATGTATGTAGATGCTATATAAGGAACAAACTCCAGGTTAATTTCAAAGCATTACTAAATTTATAGTGACTTTTTATTATTGCGAATTTCTCACTCAATGAGATACCAAAAGTACAACTACATTCAATTTTTTTCATGTTGAAATGAGTGTCTCACAAGTAAAAGAAAAGGCTGGGATCCACTGATTAGTTCTCCTTTTTGATTGATCATCATTTCATAAAAGCTTCCTTTGGGGTTTTAGAACTTAATAATTTTAATGACATGATTAGCTATTGTAGTTCCAAGGCTGTTGACCCTGTAGCCAAGGTCATACCTGGACTGAATAATAATTGGCATGGACCTGGGTGTGCATGGGGTTACTAGCCCTAGGATCTTTACAGAGAAGGGAAGAATTTAATTTTTATTTTTAACAGCTCATTAGAAAGAACTTTTAAATGCATCCATCCTTTATGGTAGGCTTCACTACAGAAATGGGAATGAAATCAAGGGGAAAAAGTGATATTTTGATTTAATAACGTATCTAGTGCAATTTGGTCTTCAGTTGCGTCCTATATTGAAAGCCAGGGAAAGACATTGTTTTCCATCCTAGTGCAGCCACCTGTTCTTCTGGCAGCACCACCAGGGCAGCCGCCTTATATAAATCATTCTCCTTGTACAGAGGCCCTGTGTGGTGAGAGGAGACTGGGCTCTGGACTTGGATTTATTTGGGTTAAAACTTGTATACAAAATCACCAAATATTACACCTCAGTTTCCTTATCTTCAATATGGGAACAAAGCCTATTTTATAAGGTTATTGGGAGTTTAAATAAGGTAGCATTGAACTTGAAAAAATTAGTAAATTTTCTTTCTATGGTACCATGTGCCCAAATAGCTCACTTCCATTTAGTGCTCAAAATTCTAAGGCTGGAGGAAACTTAACCCTTATTTAGCCTAGCCTATTACTTCACAAATGTGAAAAAAGCAAGAGGCCATACTAGATCTACTGGTCACATCATAAAATTGTTATATAATTGGGATGAGACTGAAGAGTCTTCTCCTAGCCTAGTATTTTCCATCCCTAGTAATGCAAAATTGATCTTCAATCAAAGGCTAATGAAACATTGAAGGGATTGAATGGAACAAATAAGTGAGAATCTTCTTAATTTTGGACATTGGGCTGGTACTGCTGGGTACAATGATGAATAAAAATATTTTCTTTATCTGAAGTGGGTCCTAGAAATTCATAACACTGCCTGCACACTAGAATCATCTGGAGGAAGTCTTCAAACTTATCCATACCTGGACTTCACCCAGAGTTTTTAATTCAGAATTTTAAAATTCTTTTGGTCTGGGGTACACAGAGGAAGGAGGGATTTCCCTGGGGATCAAAAAGAAGGCTTTAGAAAACCTGCTGAAGAGTGATTCCAGATTATCCTACCCATCATTAATTCAACAAATATGTCTGGAGCAAAATGTTTCTTTCAGGTATTGTGTTTGACATCATCTGGGAAAAAGAAGAGAAATGAATCAAACAATATACAGTTAAAGTATGGGGGGGGGCATAAGACTGGAAGTCAAGTAACAATAAGATAATTCCTCCCCAAAGAGATGTAAACAAATGTGGAAGCTCCCTATTTTATAGAGCAGCAAGCCAGGCAATCTCCAAGTAGCCGCCATGGCAGATCTTTGGGAAATACGATCCAGATTAGCCCTGGATTTTTATTATTCTGATTTGCAAATGTGTTCTGAAAGTTTGGCCCAAAGATACAGCTACAGGCTTTTCTCCCCTCTCCTTATCCTTCTTCCCAACTCTTGCTTTTCTCCCCAGACTCCTTTCCTTCTCAGCCTATGGTTTAGAGTAGAGTTGGCCGGACAGCTGCAACAGAGGCCGTACCCCTTTTGGAAACCTGGCCCATCTTTGCAGAAATGAGATAATGTCCTCAACAGCACTGAAATATCAAGGTAAGCATGAGTGTGAGAAGCAGAGGGAAGGCTCAGAGCATCTGAGGGTAGATGGAGCCCCTTTCTTTCTCCCTTTCCTCTATACTTCCCAGTAACCTAATGAATTGCCATATGCCAGAAAATTGTTATAATTTTGCATACATACATCTATACAAATTCATATAAATCCCTACAAATCTATGATGATTATGATACGACAAGCACCTGCTAACGTACTGCCTCTACTCAGCCAACTAATTGAGACCACGTTAGCTTCCACCCTTCTGTAGTCTTCCCATCTACCATCCTGATTATATTTCATTTTCTTTCCTTTCTAGGTTAAGTCTATGGTCTATCACAACATGTACAAGTGTCAGTGGAAATCCTGGTCCTGGTGATACAGCTGGATTTTGAGATATGGGAGGTTGGGGTGGAGGGAAGATTGGTGGAGGGCAGAGCTTATGGTCCCAAGTTGACAAACTTGAAAAGGGCTCGTTGAAGGGGGCTACCTACAATTAAACATAGTTATGCTATTTGTCCAATAAAATATTAAAGACTAAAAAATAATCACAGTATTTGTCCAGGGGAGTAAAACATAAACATTCTATGAAAGAGTCACAGTGTTTGTTCCGGAGAGCAGTGGACCAAGGAAGGAAACCTGGAGATCTTATCTTTTAGGATATATGACAAGAAGTGCTGTTGATTTCGGAAGCTGCTTTTCTTCATGATCGACTTTTCCTCTTTGTAGATTGTAATCCACACCTGAATACCTATATATTTATGAGTCCTTCTAGGGGTAACATGATTGACTATCACTTCCAGAGACACTTGATGGAGGGATTGTGATTAGAAGCAGAGAAGGACGGTGATTCTGCAGGGGTATTGGCTTGGTGGTTTATTAGTACGTAGCTGAGTCCTGATATGATTTGTCCTGAGTCTCCATGAGGAGCTTAGAGGCTTCCTGAGGTCTTCACTCAGTCTGATGGAGATGTCGCAGGGTGTATTCTCTCTAGCCTGTAGGCTAAAGATGCCACATGTTTTTAGATTTTAGGGGGGAGCTCTATTTAAAAAGAACAAATTCTATAGACCAATGTTTCTTAAACTTTTTTTAATCTTAGGATGCCTTTACACTCAGAAAATTATTGAGGACCTAAAAAAGAGTTCTTTTTTTAGGTGGAACATATCTATCAATATTTATGGTATAAATAATTTAAACAGAGAAATTAAAAAATGTATTTATCCTTGATTCATTTAAAAATGACAATTAAAACTTTATATGTTAAAATAAATAATTTTTATGAGAAATACTTTTATTTTCCCCTCCAAAAAATTAGTGATAAGAGTAACATTGTTTATATATTTTACAAATCTCTTTCATGTCTGGTTTAGAAGACAGTTGGATTCTCACTCTGCCTCTCTTTTCAGTCTGTTGTGATATATTGTTTGGCATAAGTATATGAAGAGAATCTGGCCTCAGGCAGATGTGTAGTTGGAAAAGAGAGGAGTATTTTAGCAGCCTTTTGAGATAATTGTGGATATTCTTCTTTGATACTACACCAAACTTGACAAGTGGTAGTTTCTTAAAGATTGGTTGTAATATGGAATCTGAAACTGTATCAGTAAATGTTTCATACTCTGTACATTCATGACAGACTGAGTGAAAGAGTCAGATTACATCTTAGTATTACTAAGAAAATAGTTTTGCTCTCATTGAAGACTATATTTTGAGAATTGCTGCTATAGCCCAAAGACAATGATGATTTTACATGCACCAGGCAGGGGTGAGACACCCTTCTTAAACCTTGGATTGACGGAGACTGATAGAAAATTGAGCTAGATAAACGTCAACAAACAAGCCATCAATTTTGAAGGGATCATATAGGAAAGATGTAAGAAGTAGGAAGAGTAACTAGACAGACAGATTCAGTTTATAATCCTCCCCCCAAAACAAAGTCTTTTTGAACAGAAAACACTTCCAGAATAGAGCTTACCCATAGTATTGCTGAGGGAGCATGCAGAAGGGACTTAGGAAAGAACCTAGAGTAAGGCACCAAAAAGTCCTACCCTGAACCCACACTTTCCTGCCCTGTACTTCACCTCTGCCATTCTCAAGGTCTTTGTTTCACATCCCAAAAAACTACACCAAACTGTTGTGTAAAATGAAACTCGAGCTCAGGATTTATAATCAGACTTCATTGCTTATCAAAACTGCACCACAGAAAAGAAGGAGGGAGTACACTAGAGGCAAAGGCTGAAGATCACCCTAATGAATGGTTAATTCTTGATAGAAAATTATAGTTGCTGAAATATCTTGAGCTGGGTTTTAATGAAAGCTATCCTTAGGTCACATTCTGCCATGTGTACAAGAAGACATAAAATAGTATATTCAGTCTCTTCTATTAGCTTGATAAAGTTCAAGTTCTCTGTCCCTTTAGGTGCTCTGACTACCACCTTGCATGAAAGATCAACTCAAGACAAAAGCAACAATATTCCAGAGGTAGGATATGGTGGCCCTTGGAGAAGACATCAATCAACCAGAAACTGAAACCGATGTCTGGTCACAAGCCTGTTTAGAAATCAACCTCAGGTGCCATCCCTAAGGATACAGGCAAGAGGACTCACTATTGTGAGTGTGTTTTATTGTTCAGTCCCCAGTGAATTCCTCATCTTCCAGTCCAGTGATACACTTTTAGTTTTAGTCTTCCTTACTCCTGAAATTGATGCTATTGGCCTATCCCATGACTATTGAAAACAGTTTCCTCCATTGCTTCTAGTTCACTGCTCTCCATGGATCTTCTCTGGCCTCTTGCTGATATTTTCATAGTGTATATGCTTGATCATTCTCTCCTTACACCTAAAATGTTGGCATTCCCAAGGCCTGACCTTTTGTCCTTTCAGGATGATTAATTCCATTCTCCAAATGTACCATTTTTTGAGCAATTATGTGTTGGGAACTGTTTTTATTTCTTTATATTTTTTATCTCATTTAATTCTTACAAAAGCCCTGAAAGGCTCTTAATGGTATTCCTGTTTTGATCACAAAAGTTGCATTCCTTGTTCAAATCATATCTTGAAAGATCTGGGATTTGGTCCTAGATATGACTGCAAACTATTGTTTTAAACTTACCATATGCTACCCAATATATTGCCAACCTCAGTTTCTGTCTTGAACCTGAGACCAGGGCTTCACACCTTTGAGGAACTTCAGAGACATCAGTAAAAATTGTTTTAGGGCTTCCCTGGTGGCACAGTGGTTGAGAGTCTGCCTGCCGATGCAGGGGGCATGGGTTTGTGCCCCGGGCCGGGAAGATCCCACATGCCGCGGAGCGGCTGGGCCCGTGAGCCATGGCCGCTGAACCTGTGCTCCGCAACAGGAGAGACCACAACAGTGAGAGGCCCGCGTACCGCAAAAAAAAAAAAAATTGTTTTAAATAGAGGTGCCCTTTGTTCCTGTTCATTGCTACTGAATAAAAATCTTGGTAGATGATTTTGATGCGTGCTATTGATACACTGATGAACTTGATCCTTATGTTCAACTTTCTATTGAATCATCACCTAGATGCCTCCAGAAACTTTGACTTTAACAAGAACAAAACGGAACCTACATTCTCTCAAATCTCCTCTTCTTGTCTGTCACATATTGTTAATATTATCACCACTCACACAAATACAGACAGTTGGGAGTCATCCTAGAATCCTTCCGCTCCTTCATTCTCCCTATACTTTTGGCTCCAAGTCCTGTAGTACTTAGCTCGGAGGTATCTGGACATCCCTACTGCTACTTCTATCATCTGTCACCTCCTAACTCGTCTCCTTGCTTTTTAGTCTCTCCATACTACAATTCCAGCCTACATCTTACAGCCATCTTAATTTTTCTAAGAAGTGTCTTTTAAGGACCATATTAATAGTCTTTTATTGTTTTACACAAAGGGAAGTGAATTTTAATATTTAGTCAAAATAACACGAGGCGAAACCATGGTATTTTATTGGTGTATTGGGTGTTCTCAAATTTTATCTTCTGCTACTTGACTTTTGAACTGTATTTAGGATGTGAACAGATGCTGGTGGTACTTTTAGGAAATTATGGGAGAAGACTGAGGACTAGAGGGTTAAGCATGAAGATTTCTGTTTTTCCCATTCTGAATTGTAATGCTTGAAAAGAGAATCCCTATAAGTAATGTACTGAAACGAAGAGAAACAAGGAATCAGTCATCTGGGGTAAGTGTCAACCTATATAAAATTTAAATAGTGGGCTCTGCCTTGAAGGCATAAACATTTGGATATGCATATGAATTAACTGGTAACCCAGTTGTGTTTTTCAACTTGTGGGGCATAGATCCTGGAGAGTTTGGGAATTATATAGCAATGGATTGGTTCATGTGGCTGCTGCTATCTCATTGTCTATAGATTGAAAATAACGTAATGATAACATCTTTAAAAATGTTTTTCAAGTGAATGTAATGATTAATGAAATATAAACTTAAAGTGTGACTAAAGTCATAGTAAGTTCTTTCATTATAAATTTTGCTATCAGTGGATATCCAATTACAACTACTCTCACGTGAATGGTTTAATTTTTAAATTAGTAAGGGCTCCACATGCTTGAAAGGGTTAACAAGCATCGATTTAGTTGATATACATTTTTTAAATGTACAGTTTTTTAAAGATTTCAAGTGGAAATGCTAAAATGAAGATGGATGTAGTATTCTGGAATTTCTGGAAAGATCTAGGCTTACGATATAAATTTGGGAACCACCATGTAAATATTTTTAAAGTCATGATACTAGATTAGATTACTGAGTGAATAATGAGTGTAGATTAAAATAATAATAATGAGGCAGTCCAAGGACTGAGCTGTAAGGCTCTCCAGTATTAAGAAATCAAGATGATGATAAGGAACCAGCAAAGGAGACAGAGTGGCTATGAAAATAGAGGACAATCAAGAGAATATGTATCCTGAAAGCTAAGCGCTTAAAGGGCAGAAAATGATAAACTATCGCATGTTGGTAATAGATCAACTAAGGTGAAGACTGAGAAATGACCATTGGATTTTACAATGTGAGGGTTACTGGTGACTCTGACAATAGTAATTTTGGTGGAATGTGGGAGAGAAGTCCTTTTGGAGTGAGTGTAGAAGAAAATTGGAGATGGGGAATTTCAACCATTGGAAGAGTTTTGCTGCAAAGATTAAAAAGAGAGATGGAGCAGCGGACAGAGGAAGAAGTAGAGTTATAGAGTCAAGATTTGTTGTTGTTTTTAAGATGGGAGAAATAATAGCATGATCACACACTGAAGGGAAAGTTCCTGGAGAGAACCATTTCAGTTGTATTACTACTACTAATTAGCCCCTTTTTGTTTTTAAGCTGGAGTATATTCTTCTATAATTATATATGTATTTTTAGTAATTAAGTTTTCAGACATCTAGGAAAGCTGAATGCTGTCTCAGGGTACTGCCTCTACCCTTTCTTTAAAGTACTGTTTGTTCAGGTCAACAATGACATCCTCATTATGGGATCTAATGGTTGCTTTTCTGCTCCATAACTGCTTAATACGATGATTTTGATCCATCCTCCTACTTGTTGCAACTCTTTCAGCGGCTTCCAGGCCACTGCTCGCTCTCTCCTGACCCTCCTTTCTCCTTCCTCTACACCTTCTCAGTCTGTTTTGCCTGCTCCTACTCTGCCTTCCCTTCCAGAGTTGGCATCTTCAAGACCTTGCCTTTGATTATTCTCTCTTGTGTATTCCCACAGTTATCACTTCCAATCCTTTGGTTTCAATTTTTACCTCTATTCATTGTTCAATAACATATAATAATAATGGCATCTAACATTTACTGAGAATTTACTATTATGTGCCAGGCAGTTTGCTAACCTCTTTATCTGCCTTGTGTCATTCCATCCACACCAAAAACTCCTCTGAGTATCACCAGCCTCATTTTCAAATGGGGAAGCTTATGCTCAGTAAGGCTCTGAATCTTGCCCAATCCCATGGAGTTAGCAAATGGCAGAGCTTTGATTGAACTCATTGTCTATCTGATTCTAAAGCTGTTGTAACTACTATGCTTTATTTTCTTCTAAAACTCTAACTTAGATCTCCCTAGTTTTAAACTGGTACATCCATCCAACTGCCTAATGGATGTAGCTCAGGCATTTCTATCTTAATAGATACTAAAGTAAATACAATGTTGCCCCTCGTTCCAACCCCTTCCCTACCCTGCAGATGTCCCTATTCTAACATCTCCTCCTCTGATATTTCCTGTTATTTCCTATCATGGTTTCTCCTTCAACCTATTCCCCAAGTGTAGACTGTTCTGGATTTTCCCTCTCCCTCACCCTCGTACCCACTGTCTCCACATCTATCTGTCTCTGCATCCCAGCGCTGCTGACATCCTCCTCTGCTTTCTAATTGACCTCCTGCTGCCGGGCATCCCATTGCAGTTGGCTCTCCCCACTGCTGTCAAGGTCAGCTATTGAAAAAGTTGATCTGATTTCACTTCACTTAGAAACCTCTCGTGGCCCTTGTTACCTCCATTGTCCTTTCCATTCTATTTACAGTATCACTCTATAATTGTCCTTGCCCATCTTGCGTATCAGAGGCATCATGAACGCACGTGAAGAATTATATTTCAGAATATATGTGGATGCTCTTACGCTGAAGAAAACAAAATGAGTTCCAAAGTCTTTACTGAGTTTTAAGTGGCTTCTCACTTATTCTTCTCGATCAATGGGAGACTGATGTACAACTATTGTCATGTGAGACTGCTCAATTTTTTGACATTAAAAAAGACATTCTTATTTATAACTATTACATACCAAGTAATAGTTTTCACGTGAAACTCTTGTTTTAACTAATATTCTCAGCTAGAGCTGTTCTCTGGTTGTGGACCCTGCAGACAGGGCATATTAATTTTACATAATAAACTTTGGTAAAGTATCAGTGACAGAATGGGGATGGGTAAGTGGCAATGGGGGAAGATGAGGATACTGACACCAGGGTCTTTTCAAAACAGGAACAGGATGAACTCTACATTCTCAATAGCTCAGTTAAAATAATTTTAAAAGTGCCTCTGGTCCTTTGTTAGCTTCCAATAAAAAATGCAAGCAAAGACTGGAAAAAAGATTATACTTAGAAATACGCTATATTTTAATATAGCACAACCTGGATCTCAGTTGTGCCCTGGAATAAAAAGGACAATCCTCTTAGATAGATCAGTCTCCCAGATAAGAGGCCATGTGGGTGGTGGAGAAGGGACAATGGATTCAGATCCATCTGGGCTCAGATCCTGGGTATACTCCTGGATGACTGTGTGATCCAAAGTCCTGTCCTGTCTCTGAGTCTCAATTAGCTTTAAATGAGGGGAAATCTTATTTGCAATGTAAATATAAGGGTTTCTTAGATGAGAAATTAACACATTGATCTGTACTCCTACATTGGAATGCTGTAAATAGCTCACGTCTACTTAGTTTCAACGGTTAGAATTGTAAGTCTAGAAGAAACACCAAAGTTTGTTTATTTCAGCCCTATTATTTTACAGATGTGGAAACCCAAGAAGATCAAGAGACATATAATAAACTATTTGTGTATCTGGGACTAGACCTCAGTATTCTAGTTTCCTAACCTAGCATCGTTAACATGCTTGGATGGGACTATTAGGAGTTCACAGCTAGGTAGGAAACTCATACCTCAACACAGTTACCAATATTAAAAGGCTGGAACATCAGCTATAAGTGAAGGGGGAGCCACAGGAAGGAAGGATTCATTTTCCTGAGGACCACAAAGAAAGCTTCATCAAATCTGTTATAGCGACTGGAGAACATTGTACTCTTCTCACTTATTCCATTCCAACTCCCCATTTAGTAATTCAACAAGTATCTATTTTAAGGTGTTATTAACATCAATGAAGCTTTTCATTATAATATACTTTTTCTTAGTCGATGAATACCCAAGAATAGGTACCATCATGTGATTGTCTAACAACTATATATTTTTTAAATTCTAGAAAACGGATCCACCTACAAAAAAAAATTGCGAAAAACCAGCTTAGTTGATATTTAAAAGAAATTTAAAGACTTGATTTTAATGAATGCTCTCAGGGCTTAACAAATATAGTCTTGTGCTGCCAATTACATTTTTTGGATGGGGAACTAGCCTACAGGTTTTACATGACAGAGGAGGATTTTATTCTGATTCCTCAGGGACTAAGTTCAAAGAGTTTTAAATGCTCCCAGGTGGCTTTTAGAGTGCGGTTTCAGGACGGGTGAGGTAAGATGTGGGAAAATAGGCCAACATAATTTAGTTTTCATTTGTGTTGGATAATTAGGAGAGGATGTGAATTGTTTTCCACTCTAGTTTAATCCACCACAAACTCAGTTATATCTTAGACCAACGTGTCGGGTCAGGTTCAGATAAGCAGATGGCACACTCCAATTAGGGCTAATGAGAGAAGTGTGGGCAGGGTTTAGGACAGCCTCAGCACCTTAGGGCTAGGCCTGAAGGGGGTGAGGAGGAAGCAGTTCCTGGAATCTGCAGAGAAGGAAGAACAAAGGGGGTCTGCTGACAGGAGAGGAGCTTTGTGGTAGGTGAGCCAGGAAAAGAAATGCCCTGAGACTTCTCCCTCCCACCCTCTGCGGCTCCTGGAAGTGTCTCCCTTTGACCACTCCCAGTGAAAGAGGAGGGCCAGGAAGCCAGGGCACAAACCTGAAAGTGGCTCTGAAGAGACAAGGGAAGGATACCCAGTACCAGCAACCACACCAGGTAGTCTATCAAGTATCTATCTCCCACTACCTAGACAGGCTGGGAAGGGAAATGGGATTTATACTATTATGATTCAATTCTTTATGATTTCATTCAAACAGTGTGTATTTGGCTAAATCCCTCAATTTCTGAGTCTTAGTTTTACATTTGTAAAATGTGGGTAGAAAACCTACTTTCCCAGCTTGTCCTCAGGTTTGAGAGAGTATATAGAATAGGACATAGCAAAGTCTATTTGATGCTGAAAACTTTAGGGCAATAAAGAACCTTAGAACTTAGTCCTCTGTCATCTTTGCTCTTGTCTGGCAACTACTCAGTGTCTACTGCATGCTCTGTGCTTAGGGAATTTGTATTCTTGGCAATTACAGAACTGGTTGGGAATGTATTACATGAGGATATCAAACCTGTATCCTGTACAAGCATTAACTATAGTCTGATCTCAGTATGTCTTGCACATGTAATTTTACTATATTTTGGTGCTGATGTGACTAATAAAATACAAATTTATTTTAGAGTGCTATGAAGTCATGGGGCCTTGTTTATTTTTATCTTGGTATATTTTCTCTATCAAAGGGACACTAAAAGCACACTGTCTTCTTGTGGGGACAGGTCAAGAAAACCTTTTTTAAAAAAATTCTAAAAGGAATCTTTGTAAAAATGTTTAGGGGTCACGGATATATTTTGGCTTTAGGTATCAACGTGACTTAGATTTTATAAAGAAACATTAGGCCTTAAACATCTTTTAATGAGGACATGGCTTACCCAGTTCTGCATAATAAATTTGAGGGCAGTACTGGTACCAGTTCATCAGTGCCTTTAAAATGGAGTCTCCTCTTTCAAGCTCTCAGTGCAGACAATAAATAGGAAAAAAGTCTAATTTCAGGGTAATTCTCCAATATATGAATGGGGATGAAATCTGGAAAATAAAATATATTTTGTCCTGAATGGAGGTCATTCATGTTTTGTAAAAATAAGAGAGGCTATATCAACCCTTTTCTCTTCTGTCAGTGTCTCCAGTACAACACAGATCTTCTTGTCATTCTATTCCACAGGCAGAATGTGATGAAAAGAAAATGGCCTGTGGATCTAGACAAACCTGGTGTCACATCTGGATCCACAAGTATTAGGTGTGTAAATATGGATAATATACTTCTAACTGGGCCTCATGTAAAAATATCCAGATTGCAATGCTATTTTGAGTTTTGATGAGATAGTTGATATTGTGGGGATGAAAAGAAATAATTTCCCTCCTTGGGTGCTATGGCTCTACAGAACTCTCATCACTGTAGTACTTAAAATTTCAGGACTAGGAGGACCCCCAGTAGTCTCTAACGTGCTTATTTTATTTATTTATTTATTTTAAGTTTATTTATTTATTTATTTTTGGCTG
Organism: Neophocaena asiaeorientalis asiaeorientalis; assembly: GCF_003031525.2. NCBI lineage: Eukaryota > Metazoa > Chordata > Mammalia > Artiodactyla > Phocoenidae > Neophocaena > Neophocaena asiaeorientalis. The sequence goes on from NW_020175410.1 coordinate 9,145,291, forward strand.
TGTTGGGTCTTCGTTGCTGCATGCGGGCTTTCTCTAATTGCGGCGAGCAGGGGCTACTCTTTTGTTGCACTGAGTGGGCTTCTCATTGTGGTGGCTTCTCATTGCGGAGCACAGGCTCTAGGCACACAGGCTCAGTGGCCATGGCTCACGGGCCCAGCCGCTCCACAGCATGTGGGGTCTTCCCGGACCAGGGCTCGAACCCATGTCCCCTGCATTGGCAGGCGGATTCTTGACCACTGTGCCACCAGGGAAGTCCCTAACTTGCTTATTTTAAAGATGTAAATGTTAAGAGGTTATAGGACATATCTCATGGTCATATGAGTAGTCATAAAATTCAGACTGGAATGGAACTCAGTCCTTTCCTGAAAGTGAAATTTGTCAACGACCAAATGTAATGAGTAACCGAATTGAACTGAATACATGAATCCACTGAGCCGATCCTGAGACCCAAAAGGTGAAGAGGTCGACACAATCAACAAGGTTACCGTCTGGTTGAGCGCCAATACAACCACCTCAGAAGTCTGATGATGATCCATCACAAAATACAATTACACTGTGCTGTAAGTCCAGAGGAAGGAGAAATTTAACTCCGCCTGAGGTAGAAGAACATAATGAAATCTAATTTGCATTTAATAAAAAGTGGACTAGAGGGATAGGGATGGGGGGGTGGGAGGGAGACGTAAGAGGGAGGGGATATGGGGATATATGTATACGTATAGCTGATTCACTTTGTTATAAAGCAGAAACTAACACACCATTGTAAAGCAATCATACTCCAATAAATATGTTAAAAAAATAAAGATGTAGGAGTTTCATGCCCCCAAAAATAAATTAAAAATAAAATAAAAGGTGGAGACCCATCCAGCTATTCCCATCTGTCTCACTATTTATTAATTTAGCAAATATATGCGTATCCACAGCTAAGATGCTCTCTTAGTAATAAGGAGGATAAAGCACTTCTAAAGACTTCACAAAGACATATGAGGGAGATCTGCTGCAGAGGGGATACGGCATTCAGTTGCTGATGGTTTCCCTAAGAACAAAACAAGTGCGGAAGATTAATGAATTGTCAGAACAGCAGGTAAGGTAATCCTAGGTGTCAGTGGGGCACCTGGCCAGGCCTCTGAGGCTCTCCCTCAGCAGGTGCACTAACACTTTAAGAAGCAAGAAACAGAGCAGTTCCTCCGCCTCCCTCGCTCCGCATCCAGTCCTGGCCGGGCTAGCGCCTTCACGCCCTGCGGGCCACGCCTCTGCGCGCTGGTTGGCCCTCCCAGACGTGATGAAACCTCCTGCACGCATTACAGGAGCCAGACGGTTATAAAGTGAGAGGCGAGGGGAGGTCCTCAGCCCGCAAGTCACAGCCTGCTCGCTTCACGCTCGCCCGCCCCCCCACCCCTCTGGAGCCCAGGTAGGCCGGGCAGCCGGGGGTCGCAGCGCTCTCCCAGCGTGCCGTGGGGCTGCCCCGGGAGAGGGAGGAGGATGCGCAGCAGCTTGGCCTGCCCGACGGGAGGGCAGACGCGGATACCGGCGTCTGCGGCTGCTGCGGAGCAAAGGGGGCGGGGCCGATTGTTGCGCCCCTGGGAAGACCTCCGCTGTGGTCCCGGAGGGGGGACCTAGTGACCCGCAGAGCCAAGGCCCTGCCGCGTTGGAGAGAAGGCGGCGGCGGTTTAAGTTGGCCATTTTAAATTTCATTATTTTGTATTATATTGTGTCGAAGCCTGCGGAAGTTTTCGCATTTCAGGGGACCCGCTCGGATGGGCTGGAGGATGCACGCGGCCCGAGTGCAGGCGCGAGTCGTGGGTCGACGCGGTCGCTAGGTCCTGGTCCGAGAGGGAGGGTCTAAAGGGCTGTCTGTTAAGGCCTCGGAGGATACCCTCTCACCTCCGGCAACCTCCACCCCGTCACCTAGTCACCCCTCCCCCCATCTGTGTAGACTGCAAGACTCAACAAGTGACTTGCTGAGCAAATCCTGCCCAGAAGAGATCTGGGCACGACAGGCGGCGCAGTATGGGAAAAGGCAAAAGAAACGGGCATGCCTTTTCTCAATGGATATCTATTTTATAGGGCTAGTTTCAGATTAATGTTATTATTTTAATGAAAAGACAGTGTTTTTCCTCAGCCTGTGGCCTACATTATTTCTTTACCATCTATTGCCCGGGGTGCTTGATAAATAATTTAAAAGCACTGGTAACTCAACTTTTTCATTGACTGGTCTCATTATTATAAGATTAATTAAAAGTAATTTATGGCTTAGTAATATTCCATTGTATCTATGTGCCACATCTTCTTTATCCATTCATCTGTCGATGGACATTTAGGTTGGTTCCACGTCCTGGCTATGGTAAATAGTAGAGGTAGACATAAAAAATGGACTGGAGGACATGGGATGAGAGGGCAAAGATGGGGTGAAGTGAGAGTAGCATCGACATATACACTACGGAATGTAAAATAGTTGGCTGGTGGGAAGCAGCAGCATAGCATAGGGAAATCAGCCCGGTGCTTTGCGATGACCTAGAGGGGTGGGATAGGGAGGACGGGAGGGAGGCTCAAGAGGGAGGGGATATGGGGACATGTGTATGCACATGGCTGATTCGCTTTGTTGTGCAACAGAAACTAACACAGTATTGTGAAGCAATTATACTCCAGTAAAGATCTATTTAAAAAAAAAAAAGTAATTTAGGTCTTGAACCTGTGCAGGAGTTAGTTGCTGAAATCTTAAACTTCACCATATCACTTTGCTTTTAAGTATTGGTTTAAGAAATAAAGTGCTCTGAAACAACACTGTCCAATTCAGTAACCACTAGCCACATGTGACTATTGAGAACGTGAAGTGCTGGCTAATCCGAATTGAAATGTGCTTAAAGTGTTGATGATTTAATAGCAAAAAGCAATGTAAAATATCTTGTTAATATTTTTGTACTAATTACGTCTTGACATAATACCATTTTCAGTACATTGTGTTAAAATCTAATTGAAATTTCACTTTTTTCTTTTTAAAAAAATTTTTATTATGCTTTTGTCTTTACTTTTTTAATGGCGCTACTATTATATTTAACATTACACATGTGGCTCACATTTCAACCGGACAGCACTGCTCTAGACATTTATGAGGAAATATGGAAAATTACTGGGAACAGGTAACAGCAGTAGGAAAAAGCGCTGCCAAGTAGGATGTTTGCAAGTAAGACTGTTTCCAATAAAAATAATAGGTGATAGTTTTAATTTGCTTTTCCTGCTGGAGAAATAAGTGTGCTTTGCAAACGTTTGTCGCCCGTTTCCCCTCCAATTTAGTGCTTACTGAGTTTCTGTAGCATGCTTAATGGGATTCACTAAGCAGCATTAGGAAGACTTAGGTAAATGACTGACTAATCACCCCACATGATTTCAGAGCACTTTCCCAGCCCATTTTTCTAGAGTCAAAAGTAGATGGCTTATTAATAGTCACCTCACTTAAACCTCAGTGAATTTTTCCCAGTAAATCTTGAAGTAAATCCAAGCGTACCTAGCTTTGCAGGTACTGCTTTTTTTTTAAACAAATTTAAGGTTTGTGACAACTCTGCATAGGTGTCATTTTTCCAACAGCATTTGCTCATTTGCTCACTTCCTGTCACATTTTTGTAACTTGAAACTTTAGCAATCTGTGATCAGTGATCTTTGATGTTTCCACTGCAAAAAGATTACTACTTGCTGAAGACTCAGATGATGGTTAGCATTTTTTAGCAATAAAGCATTTTTAAATTAAAGTATGTACATTGCTAGACATCATGCTACTGCACACCTAATAGACTACAGTGTAGTGTAAACATAACTTTTATATGCACTGGGAAACCAAAAAATTCATGTGACTTGCTTTATTGCAGTGGTCTGGAACCAAACTGACAATATCTCAGAGATGTTCCTGTATCTGATTATGGGCTATTCAGCCAAATGCATGGGAGGGGCTGCATAGGACATGTGATACTTCATTTCCGAGTTGTTTTAGTTAATACCATTTTCCATTAATTGGATCTGGTCTCATAAAAGCTCCAAATAAGGCTTTGGTTCATTTAAATACAAATGAAATGTCTTCAGACGATTGTTCCAAGTGATTGATGCAACTTGAATATTTATATTTTTTCTTGATGCCTTTTATCTAGGCATTTGCTGCAAATTTCCATTTTAAAAAAATACCAAAATAGTTTGCAAGTTATAGATATTTAGGTAAAGTAACTGTTTTGAGCTGACAGCATTCAACTAAAACTGCTGTTTATTTCACAGTTGAGAATTGAATTTGAATTGCAAAGTAATTAACATTTGTAGGAAGTAACTTATTTGCTTCTTGGCCTACAGGGAATAGCCAAATTGTTTTTCTGAGATACTGGTGTGTATGTCCCACCTACTTTGCTTTCTTACTCACCAAGGTAGCTTTGAGACAAAAATGTTTAACATTTTTGTTTTTTAGGACATTTTGATGGTGAACATTTTGTATCTCTGTCAACTTAAATTTTTTTGTTGTTATTAAACTAAGATATCAGATAATATTGCTTTCTCTTTTCTTTTTAGAACTTCTCTGATTGTGTTTGAATAAGTCACTTGGAGGTAAGCTAGAAGTAGTGAAATGTTTATAATAGCTGTGTATCTTAATGTTACACTTAGGCAGTATGTATGATCATCTTTTCTACCCACTATACATCTATTCGTACAGGTATAAAGCCGGCATTTAATTGTCAAGGAGACACAAGAGGCGACTGTAGTAATCTGGAGCATCTCTTGGATTTTTCAGGGCTTTTGGGATTCTGGGATGGAGAGAGTGGGGATGGGATCTCTGGCAAGGATGGAGCCAGCCTGCATGTGTATCTGTATCTTGGGTGTAAACCTAGGATACAAAACAGAATGTGGCCTGAACACTGCTAGCTCTAGCTGACCAAATCCTAATGTGAGAGGGATGCAGCCTTTGACTGGGGGCTAAGCTGCTATAGCTGGCTGGATGTTAAGGTCATCCATCTTTCCTGAATACTTGTAAGTAAATTAAATCATTCTCTGTCCCTGTGTGCCTGCCAACCTACTGGAAAATTGCTGTAATTTATATTTCAGTCTTTGAAGTGGCTTATGCAAGTTTGGGCAATCAAGATTGAATACAGAATTGGATTGGATATTGAATATTTAATTTGTCTGTTTTTCTCTCCATAGAGAGCCCATAGCTCCATTGCACCATGTGTGGCATTTGGGCCCTCTTTGGCAGTGACGACTGCCTTTCTGTTCAGTGTCTGAGTGCTATGAAGATTGCACACAGAGGTCCAGATGCATTTCGTTTTGAGAATGTCAATGGATATACCAACTGCTGCTTTGGATTTCACCGTTTGGCAGTGGTTGACCAGCTGTTTGGAATGCAGCCAATTCGAGTGAAGAAATATCCTTACTTGTGGCTGTGTTACAATGGTGAAATCTACAACCACAAGAAGGTAAACAGAATAAAACCAGAAGCTATCTGGATGTGATTAAGCCTCAGAGCTAGTTGGTTATAATAATTTTATTTTGTATAATGCTTTTTGCTTTCAAACACTTTCCATGTTCATTCTCATTTGCTCCAATTATATATAGAGAGACAGGGCACCAATGCACAAAGAGGTGAAATGACTTGGTCACACACACAAACAAAATGATAAAAAGGATTACAGGGCTTCCCTGGTGGCGCAGTGGTTGGGAGTCCGCCTGCCGATGCGGGGGACACGGGTTCGTGCCCCTGTCCGGGAAGGTCCCACATGCCGCGGAGCGGCTGAGCCCGTGAGCCATGGCTGCTGAGCCTGCACATCCGGAGCCTGTGCTCTGCGATGGGAGAGGCCACAACAGTGAGGCCCGTGTACCGCAAAAAAAAAAAAGAAAAAGGATTACACTTCAGGTTTTTAACTCTTAGAATCATTGTACATATACTAGGCGTTCTGAAAAAATGAATATGGAGCTCATGGATATGGGAGATCCAGTTTCAGTATAGGTGGTCAGAGAAAGCCTCTTGAGGAATTGACACTTCAACTCAGACTTGAATGGACAAGGATTAGCTAGCAGGGCTGGGAAGGGCATTTTCGTGCAGAGGGAATAGCCATGCTTAGAACCCTGAGATTGTCATAAGTGAACAAGGGCCAGGTGGAAGTGGGGAGGGCCAGAGCAAGGAGGACTTGGTAAGGAGGTAGAATATAATTCTAAGAGCAGTGAGATTTGAAGATTTTAAGGCAGGGATAGAATTTAATAGTTTGTGGGTGATCACATTTGTAACTTATATTTAATGCTGCCCTTAAGATGTTGCTGTTGCATAATTAATCAGGCAAAGGATAGACAGGTAGCCAGATGCAGTGGAGTGCAAGAAGTAAGACTTTCGGCAGCACTAAAATTGGAACAGCTTTTTTTTTTTTTTTTTTTTTGGAGTGCCACCAGGGAAGCCCTGGAACAGCTTTTTAATCTGGTGAAAGCATACTCTTAGGATGAGAGTAGTGAAGGTTGGGAAATTCTAACCCGAGGAAGCCAGATTTACTAAGAGCCTTGTGATCTGGAATTGTTTGGCTGGTGTTTCATAAGAAATTTTTTAATCTAAAATTTGCAAGTTATTTTTTTTGTCACTCTCCACCCCAACTTTTAATTTTGAAAATCTCAAATTTACAAAAAAAGAACAGAACATTGAGCATCTGGATGGAATAATTGTTAATGTTTTGCCTTTTTTGCTTTATCTCTCTGTCTGTATACACACACATTCAATTTTGGGCTTAATCATTTTAGAGTATACTGCAGATATTGTAACACTTTACTCCTAAATATGTAAGCATTTGTCTGCTAAGAATAAGGGCATTCTTCTACCTAACACCAATACTATTATTATACCTAAGAATCCATAATACCCTCTAATATCCAGTTCATATTAAAATTTCCCAGGTGTTCCACGAATATATTTATAGCTGTTTTTTGGTTTTGAGCCAGATTTCATTCAAGGGTCATACATTTGGTTGTGATTTTTCTCGGTACTTTTTGAGACTTCTTGATATATGTCTATCATTCATGAGTAGGGATTTATATTCTAGTCACCCTCTGGCCATTTTTATCTCTGAATAATAGCTTTAGTCTTTGTTTGTTGTCGGCTTATAGGAACACTCAAGAATAGGCTTTTCATTTGAAGAGTCATTATAGTTATTCAGCATATTCCTTTCATATATTTAATAAGGGCCTACTATACATCAGACATCATTTTTATAGGTGATTGGAGGTGAAATGGAACAGGAAAGGTAAGGGAGTTTCAAGCTAGTGGGAACAGAGGAGGGGGCAGTTAAAACTTCCTTATAAAGCCAAGTTGGTACCATATACGTGAGAATGCTAAGTTTGTATTATGGCAGTAGTATCCTGACTTTCACCTTAAAATTAGGTAGGAAATGCCATGTTTTACTTGAACAACATAGCTGCTTTTGTGTATTTTGTTAAATATTTTGAAAATATTTCTTTTCTAAATTAGCCAAATATGTTGCATTTTCAGAAGCAGAGAAGTTCCATTGCTTTTACCAATCATTCAGATTATCTAGTGTGAGCAGCTAAAATCTGTCTAAAGAGTAGAATTGACATTTCAGGCTTATATAAAGAATTCTGCAACATAAGCTTCAAAGGTCCCCCTTTTTTGGTGAAAATAGAATTTACTACTAAAATCCAGCCAGCAGTTGGGAGTGGAGGGAGACTGGTCAAGGAGAGGAGGAATACGAGTGAAGGTTGGGCAAAGAGGAGGCCCCCTCCCTGCAGGGGGCATCAGAGGCCTACAGCCAGCAAGTCAAATGGCAGTGTGATTTCTGCGTGATGGCAGAATATGGGGGCTTTAAGCTAAGTGTGGCTTCAGGAGGGTGGGAAGTATACACGTGAATCATTAACCAGTAAGTTACCTGTAAGCTTTAGGCCAAAGAGCCATGATGATGATGAGGTGGTGGAGTATAGATTTGGAAGCTGTTGCTTGCTGAAATCATCCAATGCTTTAGGCTCATTTATCCTGCAGGTACTTAAGCCCAGAAGGGTCAGCAGAAGACCCCTTCCAGACACTGCCTCCTAGTGACAGAGATCATCGCTGACAGTCTCTGAGAGCAAGGAGAGGTGACCGGGAGGTGGCTTTGTAGTTATTGGAAGCGGCCAAAGCCCGTTTTTGTACAGTTCCGTGCTTATGGACAAAAGGTTCACAAATCTATAGAGTGAGCATGGTTGTGAAGCATGCTCCTTACACGTCATACACATATAAACATAGAGACTTACTTTTTGAAATTTAAAAACATGTTTTAAATGTTCAGATGTACCCAGCATTTCAACTTGTTTTTGTGAACCTCCTCTCTATTATCAGCCAAAAATATGAGTAAGTACAAAGAAAGAGGAACATACCAAGAAGTTTTCACCCTCACAGTTTGCCATTGGTGAGGGAGAGCCACGGAGTTTGGGCCTAACTTAATTGAACCCCCTCTACATGCAGTGGGAATGATGGTCTCTTTGCTGTTCCACTGGGGGATGTGGATGAATAAAGCTCCAGCATCATTTTGTCCATCACTGAGAAGTAGCTTTAATGCCTCTGCAGTGGTGGAAGGACGGGATGCTATAGTCCTCCCCAGGACCAGCAGCTCTGTGTTGGACCATTTGTCTCCACCATTGTGATGGAATCATTTATTTGTCAGGGAATAGTGCCAAATGTGTTTGTCCTTTCACTTTCTATTTTCATAGGAAGTCTGTGAGGCTGAACTTGAAGAAGCTCAGCTGATACTATATTCCCAAACCAAAATCTCACAGTTGAAGACGACACATTTTTAGTGTCCATGACACCTGGCAATCTATTTGCTTAACTTAACATATTTATGTAAATACACGTGTATTACATACACAGTGTGTATATAATATACATTTCCATCCCTCCACGGAATACAGAGGTACATCGCGTCTGTATTCTGGTTATCAGAATGCAACTAAAATTTTCACGGGCTTAGCTTTATGTTATAAAGAATTTGTATGATTCTGAGTTCAAACAGGCTATATTTTTATAATGCCATGATTCTTTTAAATCACTAACGTGCATGAAATTATAAAGCACAAAAATACTGAAGCAACTTTGCAATAAAAAAAAATTAGTGAATGCACAAGGATTCTAACATTTTTGCTTTGCTATTGTTTCCTTAAGCTGCAACACCATTTTGAATTTGAATACCAGACCAAAGTGGATGGTGAGATAATCCTTCATCTTTATGACAAAGGAGGAATTGAGCAAACAGTTTGTATGTTGGATGGGGTATTTGCATTTATTTTACTGGATACTGCCAATAAGAAAGTATTCTTGGGCAGAGATACCTATGGAGTCAGACCTTTGTTTAAAGCCGTGACAGAAGATGGATTTTTGGCCGTGTGTTCAGAAGCTAAAGGTAATGATAGAATTTTACTGTAGATTTTCATTATTGTCCTGATACTGTGTTTTCTTTTAAATAATATTTATAAATCTAATCCAATGCATATTTACAAATGGGGCAACCCAGATTTTTTACAAGTGACTATGTGAGTCATGGACTTTCTGAGCTTTTCTTTATAAAGCCAAGGAGTTGGACTCTCCTTTTAGCACTTAAATTCTGTAAACCTTAGAGGATAAGTCTGTAGTAAAGTCATTTAATTTTTGTCGTGCTGATAGGCTCTGCGTCTGGTCTGATCCCATATGTATTTTCAAGTTTTCCTATGTCACATTGTAATGGTAGGGTTGGCCGGCCCTGCAGTTATTGCACTGTGGTACTGTGCCATGGCTATCACACAGACTCATTTTAATTTAGCATTTTTTAAACAGCTTTATTGGTGTATAATTTACATGCCATACAATTCTTCCATTTAAAGTGTACAATTCAGTGGTTTTTAGTATGTTCATAGATATCTGCAACCAATGCTTCGGTCAATTTTAGAAATTTTTTATCGCCTCAAAAATAAACCCCGTAGGGAAATCCCTGGCGGTCCAGTGGTTAGGACTCTGCGCTTTCACTGCTGAGGGCCCCGGTTCGATTCCTGGTTAGGGGAACTGAGATCCCACAAGTCTTGCAATGCAGCCATAAAAATAAACCTTGTACTCTTGAGCTGTCACTCCCCATCACTCCATATCCATCAGCCATTAAACTTCCTGTCCCCAACTACCTCCTCTACCCCCTCTCCCCCCAGTCCCAGCCAACTGCCAATCTGCTTTCAGTCTATGTGGATTTCCCTATTCTGGGCATTCCATATGAACGGAGTCATATCATATGTGGTCTTTTGTTACTGGCTTCTGTCACTTGGCATAATGTTTCCGAGGTCTGCCTATGTTGTAACATGTATCAGTATTTACTTTTTATGGACAAAAGATACTCCATTACATGGATATACCACATTCTGTTTATCCACTGTTAATCCTTTTGTCAGTTGATGGACAATTGGCTCTTATGAATAATGCTTCTCTACATATTTGTGTACAAGTTTTTGTGTTTTCATTTCTCTTCGGTGTATACCTAGGAGTGGACTTGCTGGGTCACGTGGTTTACTCTGTGTTTACAAATAGCATCAAAAAGAATAAAATACTTGAGAATAAATCTAACAAAAGCAGTGCAAAACTGTATGCTGAAAACTATAAAACATTGTTGAAAGAAATGAAAGAAGATCTAAATAAATTGGAAAGCATACAATGATCATGGATCGAAGACTTAACATTGTTAAGTTGGCACAGACTCCCCCAATGGATCTACAGATTCAGCATGACCTCTGTCAGAATCCCAGGTGACTTCTTCGTAAAAATTGACAAACTGACTCTGAAATTCATAGGGAATGGCAAAGGACTCACAATAACCAAAACAATCTTGAGAAAGAATAAAGTAGGAGGATTCTCACTTCCTGACTTCAAAACGTACTACAAAATAACGGTAATCAGGACAGTGTGGTACTGGCAGGACAGACATATAGACCAGTGGAATAGAACTAAGAGTCCAGAAGTGAATCCATACATCTGCAGTCAACAGATTTTCATCAAGGGTTCCAAGACCATTCAATGGGCGAAGAATAGTCTTTTCAACAAATGGTGCTGGGACAACTGGACACACACATGCAAAAAAATGAAGTTATTAAACCTTTACCTCACACCATACATAAAAATTAAAGTGGGTCAAACTCCTAAATGTAAACACTAAAACTATAAATCTCTTAGAAGAAAATATATGGCTAAATCTTCATGACCTTGGATTTTGCAAAGATTTCTTAGATATGACCCCAAAAGCACAAGCAACAAAAAAATAAATTGGATTTCATCAGAAGTAAACATTCTTGTACTTCAAAGGACACCATCAAGAAAGTGAAAAGACAACCCACAGAATGGAATAAAATACTTATAAATCATATTTGGCATTTCTTGACAAAGTTGAGGAAGGCATTCATCTTTTATCTCCTAGCTAGATAGAATGACATCCTAAAATCTGGTCTACCTGCCTGTCTGCCTTTTTGCCTCATTCCTCAAATCACTTACTGTGATCGTATGGCAAAGAAGTATATATGTTATTTACCGAAAGTGCTGTTAGGGAAGCCCAGCAAAGAGAACACAAGGGAAAAGCAGACTCCATACTTCCACTGTGTCTCCAAAACCTTGATATGGAATTACGGTCTCACTACAATTTACCCTCTGAAATTTCTTGACTTGTGATTTTTTTACATCCTTAACACTGCCCTTTTCTTAACAACATGATCTCATCTAGAATACTGTACTGCAACAGTTTTCCTTTCTCAGTGCTTTTAGAATAGCCTATCAAAAACTCATTTGGTCATGGTGCTCCCTGCTTAAAGTCTTGTAACTGCTTCTCCCCCTACTGGAGCTGTGTGGCTAGCTTGAGGTCTGCTAGCTGGTGATAGGATCTGGGGCTTGTCTGCTGTTTGAATTCCACACTACACAGTAGATTCCTGGGTCAACAAACTCAAATTATAAATCATAATAAGTATTCTGTGTAGATAGGCTTACTGTTTATAATAAACCACTGATTTTTCTTTTCTTTTTTTTTTTTTTTTTTTTTGGTATGGGGGGCTCTCCCCCTTTTGGCCTCTACAGGGAAGCCCCTGATTTTTCTTTTTTAATCACAGATCATGGTGAAGTCAAGTTGGTTACTTCCTGTGAGAACTTATTGAGGGAATTTAAATTATAATGTTTAACTCACACACAGTATATAATAGCTACATAAGGGATAGATGTTTGATTTCTTAATACCTGAGTTTAAAGTACGTAATGGTGGATCATTTTGCTTGTTAAAAGACTGGGAACCACAGCTATTTTCTTAAGATACCTCAGTGATGACAAGTGACTACCAGGATATCATAAAATTAAGTTTCAAGTCATTCTCTTTGCTTAATAAATGTATCTTTTCTTGTATTTGTTTGCTTTAGTGAAGAAAATAGATGTTTTAAAATCAGAAATTCCAGCTAGGGAGAAGAAATTGAACACTGAAGATTTTCCTATTGCCTTGAATTACTATAAACCAGTGTAATTTTGCTGTGCATCTCTGTACTGTTACCTTTCTAGTAAGTAGGTGGTAGGGTTTTGAGTGGTTATATTTTTCCAGTTTTGCTTATGTAATGGACACGTATTTGTATTAAAGAGGGACGATAAATAGGAAGTTAGAGGACATTAACTAATCATGAAAGTTACTGTGAAGTTTATCCTCATATGAATAAATTTATCTTTTTGAATATGTAGGTCTCATTAACTTGAAGCACTCCATGACTCCTTTTTTAAAAGTGGAGCCTTTTCTCCCAGGACACTATGAAGTTTTGGATTTAAAGCCAAATGGCAAAGTAGCATCGGTGGAAATGGTTAAATATCATAACTGTAGAGATGAGCCTCTGCATGCCCTGTATGACAGCGTGGAGAAACTCTTCCCAGGTAAGAAAGCAGAAGCCCACCCACCTGTTCCCCACCTCTCTCCCCAAAAGGAAAACTGTACTCTCACATCACTGGAATGATGTAAGTTCGAAAATCTGTTTCCTTTTTAATTTGGAGGTGACACATTGCAATTTGGCCAACTTCACTGTTGAGCAAATGCCATCATGACAGACGTAGATGACTGTGTACCCATTTCAGTAAATAATTCAGCCCAGGCTTTTCTGCAGCTATTTAATTTCCTTTATGTGTTAATAGGTTTTGAGATAGAAACTGTGAAGAACAACCTCCGAATCCTTTTTGACAATGCCATTAAGAAACGTTTGATGACGGACAGAAGGATTGGCTGCCTTTTATCAGGTGAAGTCAGTTTAAAAACCTAATTGTATTTAGTGCATATTTAAGTTAAATGATTTATAGCTATCCTGGAGGTTTTGACTATAAAATACTATATGATTTAATCTTTCCTCCATTATAGGATGAAAAAGTTTTCTGTAAGTTGCTTTCAATATTTTATAATAATGTAGCAAATTAAAGTGATACTATAATTATATTGGCACGAGTGAGCTAGTAAACATTCTTTAGAATGTTCCATGTCCTCCTACTCCACCATCTTGATTCGAGTCCTAGAATGTGTGTAGTGGTTTTCAACCAATTCAAATACTGTTACCATTATCACAGGTTAAATGTTAGATTTTTCTTATTCAAGTTGATTTTCAATTTATAAGACTTGGGGATTTTAAATGGTAAAACTCTAATCTTAGTGCTTAATAGGAATGTAAATCATATCTGTCCCTGTCTTATGTAAGGCCCATAACCACTTGTCTTGCTCATAGGTGGCTTGGATTCCAGTTTGGTTGCTGCCATCCTGTTGAAGCAGCTAAAAGAGGCCCAAGTACAGTATCCTCTCCAGACATTTGCGATTGGCATGGAAGACAGTCCCGATTTACTAGCTGCTAGAAAGGTAAGACACTGTCTTTGCCTGTTATGTAGTTAAGACAGACTTGTTAGTAATTGATGGTTCTATACTTTGCTGCTGCATTGACTTAGATAATTGTTTTGAATTAAATACATTAAAATGGAATGAAATGCCTGTTGAATATCAACTATGTTGTACACTGTACTCTGGGCACTTTTTTTTTTTTGCGGTACATGGGCCTCTCACTGTTGTGGCCTCTCCCGTGGCGGAGCACAGGCTCCAGACACGCAGGCTCAGCGGCCATGGCTCACGGGCCCAGCCGCTCCGGCGGCATGTGGGATCTTCCCGGACCAGGGCACGAACCCGTGTCCCTGGCATCGGCAGGCGGACTCTCAACCACTGCGCCACTAGGGAAGCCCCTCTGGGCACTTTTATGTATCATGACCCATGCAGTCCTCACAAAGACCCTATGATAATTCCGCGCTTTTGAGAGTTAGGGCATGGTATAGTGGTTCAGGCTGTAGGCGTTAGAGCCTGACTGCTGGTTTCAAATCCTACTTCTACCACACAATTCCTCACTTACGCAGTGGAAATAATAGTATCTACCATGGGATAGTTTTGAGGTGAAAATTACATAATACTTAATATAAGTGTGTAGGATAGAACCTAGTGTGTATGAGTACTTAGAGGACGTTAGCTATTCTTTTTACTTTTCTTTTTTTTTTTTTATAAAGTACTGTGTTTAGGGCTGTGGGCAGAGGGGACCTTGTACACATTCAGTGTGCGGGAGACCTCGTTCCCACTTTGGAGAAACTTGCACAGAATGGCTGAGAAGGAGCAAGCAGGTGGTCCCAAAGCAAGCTGACCAATGCTAGATGAATCCACAATAGCCAAAGGAAACAGAATGACGGGGGGCCGTTTAATTTAGGAATAACATCCTGGATGTAAAATTAGGCATTGCAGGAGGGCCAAAAGGAGGTAAAATCAGTGTGAGGGGGAGTGGGGGGCACGCTTGTTAGGGTGAAGTCTTGGCGTGGGAAGAGTGGCTGGGAGCTCTACCTCTCGGTGGTCAGTGGAGGGCAGACACTGGGGGAGGCAAGGGAGCCTGACTAGGTGGGGCTCGTATTCAGTGGCCTAGAGAATCATTTCCCCTTATTGTGGTGGCCTACGGAATCATTTCCGCTTAGTTTGTCTTGTTTGTTTAACACCCTTGTTAATTCATAATGTGTTGTGAACTACAGTCCCGCTTCATTTTCAAGAGTAGTCCTTTAAAACACAAGCCTGTGGGTATTTCTTTGTATAATCAGGTGGCAAATCATATTGGCAGCGAACACCATGAAGTCCTCTTTAACTCTGAGGAAGGCATTCAGGTCCTGGATGAAGTCATATTTTCCTTGGAAACTTATGATATTACAACAGTCCGTGCTTCAGTAGGTAAGGTATTTTATGATCCCCAAAAGATTTTTAATACTGAAAAGGTGTAAGGATTAAACAGTCCTGTTTCAAGCAGTTGTTTAAAAAAACAGTACTCAAGAATGAACACAGGTAAAATTCCTGTGTCAGCAGTTGTTGAAGACAAGGCCATTTAAGAATTCCTGAAATCTCTTTTGGAGAGGAACAATAAATACATAGTTAAACTTCCACATTTATGGTATCACTATATATATTTCTCCAAAAAGTAGATACATATGTTTTGCACCACCTTTACCCCAGTTTCTCTGTATAAAAGTTTCTTGGGCTGTATAGGGAAATAGGTCTACGTTGTAACTCATTTCTGTAAGGAATGCTCGTTTTAGATATATTTTGGTAAATATTCCATCATACGACTTATCAGTAACATATTGTGCAGCAAGAAATACTAGTTTTACCCTGTGGATACACACTGAGATTGGAAGCATACTCCCAATCAGACTGATCTAATTTTGCTGAGCCTCTAATATGCCACTGGCTTAGATATGCCTCTCTTAAGGGATGCTGAATCTGACAGGACTCCATTGCAAAGTTCAGGGTCTGCATCCTCATGCTCTAAACTTTGCAGTAATAGTACAGAGGTGCTGTCTCTCCCAAGGAAGCAAAAATTAGTTCTTGAAGGGCAAAAAAGTCTTAGGTATTACAGTGGTTTCTGGCCTTCCAAAGGGCCACAGTACATCAGCAGAAATATGGTATTTCTGGTACTGATATTTCATTGGTGAAGGAGATTAGGGAAAAAGGTCTAAAAAGTATCCCTAGGGAGGTGATATGAAAAAACAGTTAAGAACAGATACTGGTTTACAGGGATGTGGAGCAGGGACCAACCGCGGGCCTCTCACTGTTGTGGCCTCTCCTGTTGCGGAGCACAGGCTCCGGACGCGCAGGCTCAGCGGCCATGGCTCACGGGCCCAGCAGCTCCGCGGCATGTGGGACCTTCCCGGACCGGGGCACGAACCCACGTCCCCCGCCTCGGCAGGCGGACTGTCAACCACTGCGCCACCAGGGAAGCCCCAACCAGCATCTTTTAATGATGCAATATTCTTAACTGTATTTGACATATGCTGAATGGGGAGTAAGTATCAGAAAAAAAGCCCCGAATAAACATTAAGCTACCAAAGCCCTCACTTTTATTTTTTTATAGTGATAGTGGTGTGAAAGTTATCACATTTAAGATATTTGAGTCATTGTTCAGCAAAATGTTTTAGCATTTTTAACATTGTTTAGCACAGTTTTCAGATAGACATTCTTGGTCTGAAAGCAGTAATATTTTAAAACCTATATATAAAATTGTGGAAGGGTTTTGGGTTGTTTCATCACAACAGTACAACTTTTGGATTACATACATAAAAAGATAGGTACCATATAAAGGTATTGTTTTTGCAAACTACTTTATATTAACAGAGAGTCTAGTCTGATAGCAAAGCTTGCAGTCATTTCCAGAAATCAAATAAAAGGCATTTTTGGTAGAGGGTTATGTGGACATTAACAATAATTTCTGTCTCTTTTTTAAGGTATGTACTTAATTTCAAAGTACATTCGGAAGAACACGGATAGCGTAGTGATCTTCTCTGGAGAAGGTTCAGATGAACTTACACAGGGTTACATATATTTTCACAAGGTAAGCATTCTCAAATGGAGGGATATTGATCCTAGGGGAAGAAAAGTATGAATTATTATTTACCTATTTTCTATCTTTTTTGGTATAACAGTAACACTTTGAATATCTTGTGAGGCATATCAGGAAATCTGATAGTGTCTGTATTTTGGGGGGGAGAAAGAAGTCTTAGTAGTGTCAGATAATATCTTTTTTTGAACTAGTTAAGCCTAAGAATCATGTTTCTGTTCTTAGTCGCCTATGGTCTTATGGCTGTCGTACAGCATGTCATTTTATTTGTTCTAGCACTAGCAGTCTTGGTGTGAGGGAAGGTACGTTTTATCAAGCATTTACTCCCTTCCCAAAGCTCTGTTTGTCTTTTTGTCTTACCCGCCTTTAGAATTGGAGTTACGTGTACGAGTAAGATATAAAAACTGTTTCATGTGCCAGAAGCAAAGCTTGTGGGTGCATTTGTAACTTCAGCTCTGTTTGCAAAATAGGCTCCTTCCCCTGAGAAGGCCGAGGAGGAGAGTGAGCGGCTTCTGAAGGAACTGTATTTGTTTGATGTTCTCCGAGCAGATCGAACTACTGCTGCCCATGGGTAAACGTGGTATTTTAGGAAGCGATTGTAAAAATAACCTCAGAAAACAAAAGGCTCAGTGGTCGATTTCTTTCTTTCCAGTTAGTATATGTTGCAAAGTATGCCTTCTATAGATAAAATGAAGCTTGTCTGTTAGTGCAAAGGGATTAGGCTGAATCAGAGTGCTGTTGTCATGGTGAGAGGACATGGATAGGCGGTTTGAGGTGGAGTTCCCATCTTGAAAGCACAACATCTTGCCCACTTCTGGGCAACTGAGATGGAAGGCACTCGCAGCTTTTTTTTTTTTTTTTAGTTTTTTTTAAGAGAAGTAAAGATTATACACCTTCATGCTGTGAGCGTTGAACGCCTGCCATGCCAGTTTGATGCTGTGGGGACCATGTGTAGGGAGAGGGAAGCGAAGATGCAAGAGATTTGATTAGCTTAAAGTTGGCTAAAGTTTTCACTTTTTAAAGCTGGTCATGCTGGAGAATTGAAGACTCTTACTGTACGTGATAAACAACTGATATCAACTCTTTTAGTTGCTTCTACCAAATCACACTTAGATTAGAAAATAATATGAGGTTGGGGAATGAACTGAATTCAAACATTTTTACTACTAACTGATGAATAACTTACATTCAGTATAAACCAGCATTCCACAGTGTTTCATCAAAGGTCACATCATCTGTTTCTTGAATCCTGGAGACTCTGGTTAGGACAAGCAGATAGGGTAATAACCGCAGATCAGCATTACAGTTTTTAATAGGACGAGAGAAAAAATTGTGAGTCAGAAAAGTCCAGGCAAAGTACGTTCTTAATGATCAGGTCACTCATTCTTTTTCTGATTTTTGAGTTATTTAATAGTTTACAGAAGGGAAAGTAAAAGTAATTATTCTCCAGTAGTTTGTTTCACTCCCTAGATGATGTAATATGTACTCTGAATGAAGGCTTTTGTATTCATGCATTAGCGTAGGGCAGTTACTTAGGATTATAAAAAATGACTTTATAATGTTAACATTACTTAGAGGCTAAGTGAATTCCTAGGAAACTAAGTCTGAATCTAAACAGACAGGCACTAAATATCCATTTTGATTTAGATTTTCTTCTTTTCCTTTTTAAGCCTTGAACTGAGAGTCCCCTTCCTGGATCATCGATTTTCTTCCTATTACATGTCTCTGCCACCAAATATGAGAATCCCCAAGGTGGGTGAATCAAGATAAAAACTGTCAAAAAACCACTGATACTGGTAATATTTAGAACTTTCACTGACACTCCTTTTGTTTTCATGTCAGAACGGGATAGAAAAACATCTTCTGAGAGAGACCTTTGAGGACTCCAATCTGATACCTAAAGAGATTCTCTGGCGACCAAAAGAAGCCTTCAGTGATGGAATAACCTCAGTTAAGAATTCCTGGTTTAGGATTTTACAGGAATACATTGACCATCAGGTATCATGTCTTTAAAAGTATTTTCTGGAATAGGATAATTTGGGTGCAGAGGAGTAACCACGGTTCATTTTGTATTTAATTTAAATGTTTGTGTCTGCAGGAGAGATGCCCTGTAAACAATACTTCTTTTAAAGAATTCTGTAAGAATAAAGTGGCATCTAGAATAGAGAGGAGACTTACCAGTCATCACTGACTTTTTTTTTTTAATTTATCTATTTTATTTATTTTTGGCTGCATTGGGTCTTTGTGGCTGCGCGTGCGCTTTCTCTGGTTGTGGTGAGCGGGGGCTATTCTTCGTTGTGGTGAGCGGGGGCTATTCTTCGTTGCGGTGCGCGGGCTTCTCATTGCGGTGGCTTCTCTTGTTGCAGAGCACGGGCTCTAGGCCTGCAGGCTTCAGTTGTAGCCTGCAGGCTTCAGTTGTAGAATGCAGGCTCAGTAGTTGTGGTACGTGGGCTCTAGAGTGTGGGCTCAGCAGTAGTGGTGCACTGGCTTAGTTGTTGCGCGGCAGGTGGGATCTTCCCACACCAGGGCTTGAACCCGTGTGGCCTGCATTGGCAGGTGGATTCTTAACCAGTGCGCCACCAGGGAAGCCCCCTGGCTTTCATCTTACACATTTTTGGGCACCTGTTGGGTGCCAGACGTTATTAGGCACAAATGAATCAAACACTTAGAGCCACCACTTAGAAGAAGTATGCATGTGAATGTTCCTTAAAGGTCACTGCAGCTATGTATATTACGGTATTTTAGCATTTTCTAAGTGATCCAAAGAGTCTCTCACACAACATAATTCATGCCTTTTCTCTTTTTGTTTGTTTTCTGTTTTTGTGAAGCCAGATTAAATACAAGTATTTCCATGCTGGTTAAAAAACCATTTCGCTTCTATCTTGTTATTCTTGCAGGTTGATGACGCGGCGATGGCAAGCGCATCCCAAAAATTTGCCGTCAATACTCCCAAAACGAAAGAAGGCTATTATTACCGTCAGATCTTTGAACGCCACTACCCGGGCCGCGCCGACTGGCTGCCTCATTACTGGATGCCCAGGTGGACTAGCGCCACTGACCCTTCCGCCCGCACTCTGACCCATTATAAGGCCACTGCCAAAGCTTAGGTATTCCCTGAGCCGTGGAGTGAAAGCAAACATTTCTTCTCATTGTGAAGGGTAGGGGGCTTGGGGGCAGGAAGGGTCAACGGCCCAGGCTTGCTTAGGTGTGAAAAAATAAAAGTCTTAAATCTGAAACATTGCTCTAGTCATTTACATTCATACAGCCCCCTCATCAGAGGTAGCTAGAAACTGAACAGCTTTCACTGTATCACAATAAGAGAGTGAGCTAGGAAAGGGGAAACAGTCTGATGTTTGGGAAGCCTCACACGCCCTCTCCTGGCAGAGCTACTGGAGAGGACTTTTGGGTCTCATGCCAGCAGGGCCTCCTTCCAGGCCTTGCCTCATCTACGTGTGGTCCTCCTCTGACCTCCTCCCTTAGTTCTTTCTGCATTCCTAACAGCTGGCTAGTTACACTCTGGAGAAGTCAGTCCTTTGTAAGACTTTGACAGCTCTATTTTGTAAGGTATGTTGACTGAATACTGCACAGCCTAAAAGTTGAGAATTAAGTCATCAGAAAATCTGCCAAATAAAACTTACTTAAGCCCAGAAGACAGCCTCTCAGATTGTTCTGAGGGACTGGTCCGCAGAGGTAAGGGAGGAGCCAGGATATATAGTTTTTGCAACAAAGACCAGGTAGTCCAGAACATCAAAAGATTACTGTTAAAACCAAACATCTCAGGTTAATGAATTTAGTGCATTTCTCTGTATAGGAAGAGGCAAGAGTCTGGGCTAATTGAAATCATTCCTTTGATATGCATCTTAACGGTCTAGGGCCAGTATCCTACTTTTCTCCATCCTGAATCCCCTCAGGGTGCACAGTGGCAGGTGGCTGATGCCTTGATGGCTGCAATATCCTTTGCTTACTGATATGGCAGACAACATTTTTCATCCAGGGATAGTAATTTATATTTTTTTCTGTTGAGCCAGTGTCTCTTCTGGAACTATCATTGTAAAGCACGAGTGAGCAAACTTTTTCAGGGCTAGACAGTAAATATTTTCGGCTTTGCAGACCTCTCTTGGAACTGTTCAGCTCTGCCATTATGGTGCAAAAGCAGCCACAGACAGTATGGAAACTAATGGGCAAGGCCATATGCAAACATATGGGCATGGCTGTGTTGTATTAAAACTTTATAAAAACAGGCAGTGGGCTGGATTTGGCCCATTGGCCATACTTTGCCAAGCCCTGTTCTAGAGCCAGGCATTTCTGATAAAAGGAAAAAGCATTCCAAAACTAGTTGGAAGAAGAGAAAATATAACAAGGAAACATTGAATGAACAGGTAGAATTTCATTTGACTGCTCATTGGTTATTTAGGGACAGGATTTTGAAATATATTTTAAAGATGAATTTAGTTATTACAAATTTTTGAAGAGGAAACTGCTGATGCACAGGTAAATAAAAGAATGCTTCATGGGAAGAGTGAGTAGCCCAGGAATTTAGCTGGTAAGTTGGGGACTGTTTAAGCCTACCTGTTGGCCTTCACTTATTTTTAAAAAGTCTAAACGTTCTCTGATATAAATCGTACCAATGTTATCTTAGGTCAGTCTCCCAAAGCAATAGAAATAAAAGCAAAAGTAAACAAATGGGACCTAATCAAACACGCAGACTTTTGTACAGCAAAGGAAACCATAAAACAGACAACCTACAGAATGGGAGAAAATATTTGCAAATGATGTGATGGACAAGGGTTTAATTTCCAAAATAAGCAGCTCATACAACTCAGCAACAACAAAAAAACCCCACTGAATAATGGGCAGAAGACCTAAATAGACATTTCTCCAAACAAGACATAGAGATGGCCATAGAATAAGGGACCACCTCACACTGGTCAGAATGGTCATCATTAAAAAGTCTACAAACAAATTCTGGAGAGGGTGTGGAGAGTAGGGAACCCTCCTACACTGTTGGTGGGAATGTAAATTGGTGCAGCCACTATGGAGAACTGTATGGAGGGTCCTTGAAAAACTAAAAGTAGAACTACCATATGACCCAGCAATCCACTCCTGGGCATATACCCAGACAAAACTAATTTGAAAAGGTACATGCACCCCAATGTTCAAAGCAGCACTATTCACAATAGCCAAGACATGAAAACAACCTAAATGTCCATCAACAGAGGAATGGATAAAGAAGATGTGGTACTTACATACAATGGAATATTGGTCATAAAAAAAGAATGAAATAATGCCATTTCCAGCAACATGGATGGACCTGGAGATTATCATACTAAATGAAATCAGAAAGACAAATACCATAGGATACAACTTACATGTGGAATCTAAAATATGACACAAATGAACTTATCTACAAAACAGAAACAGACTCACAGACATAGAGAACAGACTTGTGGTTTCCAAGGGGGAGGGAGGTAGGAGGTAGGGGAGGGATGCACTGGGAGTTTGAGGTTAGCAGATGCAAACTATTTATATAGAATGGATGAACAAGGGAATTATTTTCAATATCCTGTGATAAACCAGAATGAAAAAGGATATGAAGAATAATGTATTAATATATATATGTATAACTGAATCACTGCTGTAGAGCAGAAATTAACACAATATTGTAAATACTTCAATAAATTTTTTAAAGTCTCTAGAAAGCTGAGGAAATGTCATTAATTAATATTGGGTGACTGTTCATGATAATCTTGTATTTGTAAGTGCTTGAAATGCTTAAACCCGGCATGATTTGATGCCAGGCGTGTCCATTCATGGTGCAGCCTCACCCAGCTAAGCTAAGTGACACCAGAAATGCTTGGGAGACTTAGCTGTTAGTGATTACCCAGGGTGCACTGCAAGATTAAGGTATGCCGTAAACCACAAACTACCAGTTTTTGAGGGCATGAGCTTGGGCTTCAGATTTTTAACTTTAGTGACTCTGTGATCTGGTGTGGTTTTAGATACCACCCAAAAGTTTGACAGTAGAGATACTCAGTCCTGCAGGTCAACCATGACTGCAGCAACTCGCTAGATAACAAACTGTCTGTGAGACCTACATAATGTGCTAGGCACATGGTCTAAAGTGAGCCTTTTCTTCTGCAACTAAAGTAGCTGAAGAAACTGTAGCCACTGAGACATGTGCACATGACTTAGCAGCTACATACAGGCCAAGCCTGCTTTCCTGGACTTTTCTGATATTGATGACTCAGTGCTAAGGAGGCACGTGGTTTGTAATCCACACAGCACTGTTACCAACAGATAATCCAATCCCTTCAGCAGAAGCTACAAGATTCTTAGCTGATCGTGTCCTGCCTTGTCAACCTCATTCGCACACCTTAGTGGATAATGTGCCCTTTAAGAGTTGTTTGTTTTTCTTAATGAAATTGTGATATTTGCAGCAACATGGATGGACCTACAGATTAGCATACTGCATGAAGTCAGACAGAAAGATAAACACTGTGTGGTATCACTTATATGTGGAATCTTTAAAATAATACAAATGAATTTATTTACAAAACAGAAAGACTCACAGACATAGAAAACACAGCGTTACCAAAGGAAAAAGGGGGAGGGGAAGGGATAAATTAGGTATTAACAGATATACACCACTATATAGAAAATAAATAACAATGATTTACTGTATAGCACAGGGAACTATATTCAATATCTTGTAATAACCTATAATGGAAAAGAATCTGAAACATATGTATATGAGAATGTACATATATATATAATTGAATCACTTTGCTGTACACCTGACACTAATATTGTAAATCAACCATGCTTGAATTTAAAAGATTTTTTCACCTTAATACTGTAGAAAACTTACTTTATAGTTTTGATAGCAAGATGTATTTCTATTAAAAAAATGAAATATTAGAAACACCTCAATCCTACCGCTGTTTTCAATAGTTTTAACATTTTCTTGCAGATCTTTAGCTGTAAAAGCACAGTTGTTCCTAGGCAAGAATATGATCTTAGTTAAATAAGGCCTCAAAGCTTCTTAAATCCTTTACAAGGAAAATAGAAAAAGGAACTAACCTTGGGCCTGCTGGTGTCAGACCATTGTGTGAACACCTTGTTGAAGCCTCAGAGCCTTCTCCTCGATTCCTCCTGCCTTGGGGTTGCCTTAGTTTGGTCTTGAGTCTGAGATAACAGATTCTTGGAGTGGGTCCCCACGGGGGGGAAAAGCCGGCCACAGGGAGGCAGTTCCATATGGCTCTAAGCCTGTGCAGTGGGTAAATTACAACATCAAGCACGTACCTACCAACTGTTGTAGTACTTTATTGCATTAGCTCATTTAGTGAGTTAACCCTCATTCTGAGGAAGCGTGGCAGATTTTATTTTCTAAAAGTGGCCACAGCAGTGTTTCTGGTCTCACAGACTGCCAGAGACTTGCTGTGCCCTTGGAGAAGCAGTGTGCTTCCCCTCTTCTTGAGCCTGGGAAGAATTTTATGATTGCCTTGACTGGTAGAATCTACTAGAAAGTGACCTCTGAGGATAGGTCACAAAAGGCGAATCGGCCTCTGCTTTCTCTCTCTCGATGTGTGTCGTAAGGAAGCCCGGGCCACACGGAGAGGCCATGTGTGAGAGGGCTGACAGCCCCAGCCATGGTCTCGGTCAATGTCAATCACCAGGGGTGGGGTGAGTGAACCCCCAGATGATTCCAGCTCCTAGTCTGAGCCTTCCAGCTGAGACCCCCTTCATGGGGAGCAGAGATAAGCCAACCCTGCTGTGCTCCATCCAAATTCCTGACTCGTCAATCCATGAGCCTAATAAATGGTTGTTGGACACCATTACATTTTGAGATGGTTTCTTACACAGGCATAGTAGCTGGCACAGGTAAGCACTATTACGTCTATTTTACACAGGTTAAGTCACTTGCCCAAATCATTTGGCGATTTACTAAGTGGTGGAGCCCCAAGTTAGCCAGACAGATTGGCTCTAGAGTCTTCGTGGTGTTCTTTCCTGACTATCCTCCCAATACTAGCATGAAAGTACAGCCCGGGTCTCTGCTGTGAATTAGGAACTGGGGGAAAGGGGCTTCTCTAGAGGTGAGTTGGGAGCAGAAGCAGGGAGAGATGGGTTACCTCCCAGGCAAGGCCAGTGACGCTAATGATCTTCTGTAAAGGGCTAGGTTAGGTGATGAGAAAACAATCCCAAATCTCCAGTGCATTACCACAACAAAAGTTACTTCTTGCTCAAACCGTATGTTCATCTGGGTCTCTGGGGGGGGCTCTGCTCATTGTTGAGGGGGTTATAATCACTCTGGGACTCAGCTGATGGAGACACAATCTTGACACACACTTCCAAAACCAGCAAGGCAGGGGATGAAGACAGTGGTGACTCACGTACCGTGACTTAGAGCTTCCACCTGCAGAGATACATCACTTTTCCTTACGTTTTATGGGCCAAAGCAAGTCATTTGACCACTCCTAACTTCAAGGTTGCACGTACCAGAAAGGGAAATGAAATATGTATTTGGAGAACAGTACTAATGACTCCCCAAATCCACCCTTCAGTCACCAAATAGTTCACTATCTTTCATACACACAAAATACAATCAGCAAGAGTGATTTTCAAGAGTGACAACCCAAGAATTCCATCTTGTCATGGCCATATGCCCAGAGTTGAGGATTTCTGGGTGATGGAGTGATGTACAAGGTGGCTCCTCTTCATAAACTTATTAGAAAATTTACCTGCTCCCTACTTGTTCAATATACAATAGAAGAGGAATAAAATAACAACAACAAAACATATACTCCTCTTTGAAAAGGAAAGAACGGGAGGCATACAGCAAACCCTGGTGGGTAGCAATTCTGACACCCTGCTCACCAGTCATTTTGAGGGCCCTCCCTCAGAGGCTCCAGCAGAAAACTGCTCCTCAAGGCTCAGGAGCAGGCAAGACATCACTGTGTGGCCGGGAGGAGGCAGGAGTGAGAGAGCTGGTGGAAGTGGGGAACGCTTTCAGGGGGGAAGGCTGATTTCTAGCAATAAAGTTAACTCATGCCGTCCTAATTTTGGTTACCCAGAACCAAAGGTCACCCTTCCTGAATGCTTAAGACTGCTCTCAAAGCTATAATCCTGTGAGGTGTATACTATTCAACTCACCCACATTCTATAGATGCAGAGTGTGGGGGAGAGATGTTAGGTTACATGCCCCAGTTCACATAGCTAATAAGTAATCAGAGTGGGGTATTTGATCCCAGGTTCAAGAATTTTAGGGGCTTTGAACTTAACCCCTACTCTGTGTTACCTTTCAAAGGATTAGGGCAGAGATAATAATTATGTGCATGGAAAAAATATAATTCCGAGATTTTTCTCTAATTCTCTATTTTAAATGGGATTATATACTCCATTTAATGGATAGTTCAGAAGTTATTTAACATACCTACTAATTTAAGCATAAGAGAATTTCTTTTAAAAAAAGTTTTCAAAAAATTTGTTATGAACACAAAGAGGCACACATTACTTAGTTCAATTTAGATTTTATGTGATCTAGATCTTATGTGAATTGTTACCTTATCTCAGGCCCTAGCTAGTCAGTAAATGGATGCCAAAAATTAATTTATAGTCCTCTTTGCAACTTGGAGGATTTTCAGTAATGCTAGGAAAAAAGCCATACTCAAATTATTAGTGTATTTTAGAAATTGGTTGTTGCAGTATAAAATATTTGATTTCTGAGGGCTAATATAATACATAAGACCACAAGGTGACAGCCAAGACACATGATTTTCTCTTCAGACATTTTATGATTTTTCTCCAATGTGGTAAGGCAGACAAACTTTTATGCCAAATTGGAGAAATGACACATTCATTTCACGGAATAAATCCAAGCACAGAAGCTCCACAGTTTGCGATAGGTAATAAGCGAACAGTTTTAACTTGCTAACAACATATGGTTCTTGTTCAGGCCAGTATGAGCTATATATGTATTTTTTCCTGAACCTTCTATCTTCCTTCTCTGTGATCCGTATTCCTAAACGTACCTGTACAGAGTGTGTTCTTAAAAGGTTAAGATCTCTCATACTCAAAGGTAAGAAGGAATGTGGGCAACCCCAATCTGATTTTATTTGCCTTTTGAGCAATAAAATCTACACAAACTGTCAGTTATATGATCACCCACTCGAGCGAGCCCTGCCTCATCTCAGTGTATTCTAATCCAGCTAAAAGACTTTTTACCCATAACACGAGCTAACCTGTACTGGTGACTCACTGTGAGTCTAACCCTGATCTAAAACCCATGCTAGGTCTCTATAACAACCCTGAGAAGTACCCACTATTTTTTTTTTTTTTTTTTTTTTTTTTTGCGGTACGCGGGCCTCTCACTGTCGCGGCCTCTCCCGTTGCAGAGCACAGGCTCCGGACGTGCAGGCTCAGCGGCCATGGCTCACGGGCCCAGTCGCTCCGTGGCATGTGGGATCTTCCCGGACCGGGGCACGAACCCGTGTCCCCTGCATGGGCAGGCAGACTCTCAACCACTGCACCACCAGGGAAGCCCCTGCATGTGTGTTTTTGGTGGGGGGTGGGAGGGTTGATTTTTCCATCCCCATCTCCTACGTCTGTACTGTTTAGGTTTTATCACTAGAAATGCTGGTAAAGAGCTGCTTGACTGTGTGTGTTGGCAGGGGTCAGGGGAGGTGGGCATCATCTTAGGCAAGACACCCATCAGAAGAGCGAATAGAGTACTCCTGCAATCTCTGCTCCCTCCTTTCTCAAGAGCAGGCATTGGAGACCTATTCTAGCCAAGAGCGACAGCTACACATCATTGGCCTAGAGATGAGAAGACTAATGGGATCATGGGTCTGAAATGCAGAGCTGACCAACCTTCCTCCCTGCCTCCATGGCCCCCAAAGTAGCACATGTCACCTAAAGCAGGATGCAAGGTTGTCTATTGGGTACAAGAAAAATAGAATTTCTATTTAAAATTTTCCCTTTAAAATTTCTGTGTCTGTACACCATTTAAAAAATGTACAACATGTTAGTACATTAATAATTAAATATATACATACAGCATGCTCTAAATTTTTTTTTACAGATGGTGTGGACATTCAAAAATCTGAAGGCCATGGTCCTAGTAGATAAAGTTCAAACTCCCTTTGCACAGCATACAAGAAGTCCTGGCATGATTTGGCTGCACCCATGCTTCACCTTTCCCGCTCAAGCAATTGTAAACTGTGTATAGTTCCAGAACACATCAGGATGTGAGAAAAGCAGAGGACAGGACAGTGGGAAAAGCTAAGCAAAGATGAAGTTCTGCTAACGTCCATTCTTAGTTTGTTCCCGTGGGGATAGTAAAAGGCTTTACAAAATTATCCTACCTTTAGGCATGGGGCCAGGTTTTTGCCTGCCTGTATCAGTCAGCCCTTGCCCAGGGATGTCCTTGGAGGAAGGCAAAACCTTTCAGGCACTTCCAGGCTAGGGAATACTCACCAGCTGAGGGCAATTCTCTGGAGAAGGCTGCCTTGTGAGCTGTAGTGGAGAGCTTTCACAGCAGCTGGGGAATTCAGTGAGCCAATCTGGTTAAGGGAGGGGATGGGGTGAATAAAGTACCCAACAACACTACTACATTTTGCCACATTGATATCTACAAATCTGTAAGTACCTTTACAGAAATGATAATTGTGTGAGAAAAGTACCATTTTATTCTCCATCAACACACTAATTGTAAACTTGATAACTTGTAGCCTTGAGGCTTTTTTTCTTTTCCTTTAAACATGGTTCTATTTTGGTTAGCTAGTCTTTTTAAAACCTGGCTTTTCTTCCCTAAATACTTTAGTCTCTAAGTTTTCCTTTGTACCTGGCTAATTTCTTTTCACAGTTAAGACTTACCTCAGATGCCAATTTTTCTGGGAAGCCTTCCCCGATCCTTCTAATGCTGGGATGTTCTGCTACGTAGTTCTCATAAAACTTCATATATTCCTATAGCATTATGTTATGGCAGTGCTGTAGGATTATCCCACAATGTGTCTGAATCACTCAGGGCTTGGTCAGGAAAACAGAAGCCACTCCATGTTTTCTGGGCATACAGGGTTTGCTACAGGAATTAGGGGCTTACTTGACTGTAGGAAGAGCTGAGGGAGTAATGAAGTATGGGAAGCCGCTGCAGGGGGGAAGGAAGGAGGCTGACACCGAAGAAGATCTGGCCCAAAGTAACAACTCACCAGGAAGCTGCTGCGACTCTTAAGGATCTCAGAGAAGCACTCTCACAGCCTCAGGGCGCAGCAGCCACACGGGTGGTCCCCAAGAGCTCCCCAGGGAGCTGCTGTGCATCTCTCACCTGCTCATGAGTCCGGCTGCAGCTGCCAGCGGAGATTACAGCTTCTCTTCCTCTTCCGCCTTCCAAATCTCCAGCAACTTCCTCTTACAGGCAGCTCCACATCCCAGGGAAGGGAATTCTGAGAGGAGACCTTAAAGGGGATGGTGGTGGTGCTGAGTTAACAACAAATCATGCAGTGCAGTAGCCCATGATAGATTATGAGCTTCTCCCCAGCTGGAGAATGTAACTTATTCATTTCTATCTTCTTGGTGCCTGGAAGTTCCTGGAAATTAGAGGTACCCATTAAATGTTCATTAAACGATTGAATAAGTGAATGCAGAGAGGGCAACAGCTCCCTGAAACCAGATGATTTTGGCTGTATTCTAAATGATGCTATGAGATCAATGTTCGATCTCCAAAGAACCTTGTATTTCATAACACAAGGTAGTAATCATTAGTAATTCAGGATATCTTTCCCATGCTGACCAAAATCGCCAAATTTCTGAAATCTAAAATGCTAGATAGGAAGGCGCCTTTGCAATTCAGTGCACTGAAACTGGTAAGGAATGTTAGGTCAGGGAGCCATTCTCCACCATATTGCCTCTCTGACTTAAGTCTCGAGTTCCTTCCAGTTCCCGAGAACCATGTGCATGTTTAGAAAAATGCCACTAGGTGGCACTCTTGCTTCTTTGCCGTAGTAGGTCATTGCCTTTTCTAGACAAGTGAATTGAGTGTAACTGAGAAAGAAATGCTACTTTTTAAAAGCAACTAAACTGTTCCTCAAATTATGACTACAAACTTGACGTTAGCTGACATAAAATACATACCTCTTCAAACAAGAACCAAAACAAACATAAAAATCAAAGAGCCTAACATCCTCATCTATAATGTTTTCACCATTTCAGAATTACAAGTGGCACTAGAATCTTGTTCTGTTAAGTGTTCCCAGGGGTTCGGCTCCCCATTTACACTGTCCCTGCTTCCCATGCAAGGTGGGATGATTCAGAAACTTACTGTCTTACTTCCAAAGTCTATGGTGCAGACGGGGCGGAGAGGGTGGGGAAACCCTTTTTTTTTTTTTAACACAGCAGGTTAGTATGCACTTAAATTAGTTCAAATTATGGCTAGGAAACAGCTGATCATGATAAATAGAGGCAAAGTTGCTACAGTACATGTAGAAATCTTTTCCTTTAAAATCTAAAAATTTCTTCCTAACTAAATTAAGTCTTTCTCTGTGACTTTTTACACTTTTTTTTTTAAGCATAAAAGAAGTATTTATTCATTGACTAAAAACCCAGGGAAAAAAAGGTAGGCAAAGAGAAAAACAAAAAAAGTATTAATCTCAGCCCCAATAACGAATAAACATTTTAGTGAGTGTTTTCATAGTCCCATAGTCCTTTATTAATCATTCATTTATATATGCAATTGACTTGGTAGACTCAATACACACTCTATGTTCCAGGCACCATGCTAGGTTTTGACCCTGCAAAGGAAAACAAGGTAGACAATCCCTCTCAACAAAGGAGACATAGCACCTCTCTCTCCGTCTTTCATTGTCTCTATAAATATGTTTCCATATAAATATATATGTCTCTATATGTTTATACATACACATATATACATACATGCACTTATATATATATATATTCCAAAAAAGGTATTATATTATACATATTGTTTTGTATCCTGATTTTTTTCCTTAATAATATCCTAAGATTATTTTCCATACCATTAAATATTTTTCAAAGGCATTATTTTTCATTCATAATATTTTATTTTCTATATACTCAATAGTTTTTAATCGAATATTCCTCTTCTTGAAAATGTAAGTTGTATTTACTTTGTTACTATAAAAATAATGATTCAAGGAGCAACATTGTAGCCAAATCTTTGCTCACAACCACAGTTGTACTCCTAGTGTAAATCCCCAAAGTTTGGATTGATGGATTAAATGAATTGCAAAATTTTAAAGCTTTCATAGCCATGGCTAAATTATTCCTTTATAAGGGCTACATCAATTTTGGTCTCTATTTGGTCATGCCTTTGAATCCTCCTCCACCAATACTGAGTATTTTCATCTAAATAAAGTTTTCAACTTTATAATAATAAATAACACTTTAAAATAATACTCCTTTTTGTTTTAATTTATGTGGTTTATGCTAATTGGTTTATTAATGAGTTTGAATATGTTTTCTTATGTTATTAACCATTTTTCTTATTTTTGAATTTCTTGCTGATTTCCTCTGTCCAGTTTTCTATTGGGCATTAGTTTTTTTCTAATGCCCAATAGATATGTAGGGATTCTTTATACATTAAAGTTATTAACCCCTGCAAATATATTTCTGGTTTGTCATTTGTCTTTCACGATTATTATTTTGGTCATATACAATTTAACATTTTAAAGTTTCTAACTTTAGACCCTCTATTAGGCATTTAGGGAAAGGTAGAAGCAGAGATGAGTATTTTTATGGTTCTGTACAAATTATCCTCTAGATTCAGCTTTCCTTTTTATCTTTGGTTTAGAATTTCTCTAGAGAATCACTGACCATACAATAGGGAAATAACTTATTAAATCCATCAAATCTAGTGAGAAACCTTACCAAAATATTCTTTATTGGGAAAGAGGGCAGAATTTTTGCCCTAGGGACAATTATGAAATATGTGGGAGCATTTCTGATTGTCATATGACTGGAAAATTCTACTGACACTTTGCAGAGGGCATCCAGGAATGCTAAACATCCTGCAATGCACAGAACAATGGGGAATTTTTCCTCCTGAGTGCCAATAGTAGCTTCCATTGAGAAACACAGAGTTAGACTATCATCCAACCCTCTTAAACAAAAATACTATTTAAAATACGTAATAAAAATACTTGAAAACATTATACCAAAACATGTTTTCAGTTGATATATGGTAGCATTTTCTCCACACTGTATTTATGTATGCGAACTTAATGAATTGGAACACATCAATTCTCTGCTCTAATAATAGGTAACAGACTTCAGTTGAATATGGGTATCAGAGAGATATCCGGCATATGACTGGTTATTGTTTTGGCTTATCAAGAAAGTTATACTACTGGTTTGCTCAGAAAGAGTTGCAGAGGGAGCTGAAATAAGTGAACTGGATTTGTTAACCGAGAGTAGTGATTGCTCCAAAAGAATTCTGTTAGGGGACACATCTATTCCCCATTCACATCTTGCCTTCCATTCTATATTCACCAGTAAAGACTGTGACCTCAGGGTGGCCAGTGCAACTGCTTTTGCTCAATTTTAGTCTTCTGTTTGCTCTGGGTGCTGTTTGTTCCAATACAAACGTTGAGGGCAGGAAATAACCAAGTCTGGTTTCTCTGTGAGTGTTTTGTTCTCTGGAAATACAATTATTTCATTCATTTGAAATTGCCTTTGATCAAACAGGTTGGTATAAACCAGAGTTTTTGGATTGCCTGCACATGGCAGTGATTATGAACTTGTCATTCTAAATAAAAGGTGTTGGTTTTACCTAAGAGTTCTAGAGTGCTATACTAATGGCAGAGTTCACTGTGTTCTAATAAAAATTAGTAAGACTCACATGCTGCCTTAGAAGAAGAGAGCTGCATTTATATGCTAAATGTAATGTCATTTAAAATATTAGGTAACTAGACATGGAATACAGAAGACATTAAATTAACATACTTCACCAGATTATGCAAAACATTGAATAGTGACAAAAGAGTTTAAGGGCAGGATTTGATTACTGTGGCCAAACTCAAGTAATATATCTTGGAAAATTTGATTCCAAAATATACTTAAATCATGATAAACTTTGTGATCTAAGTTTTACCTCCAGAACAAGATACAGCAGTAAGAGTTGGAGACATTAGCAAGATAAATTCTGGAATACAGACAATGCTGTCCAAATGGAAGGAATCATCAAAAGGCAATGGAAAGAAAACTGCAAATACGATCATCCTCTTACATAAGCTCTTGGAAAATATATGCAATTATAAGGTCATGAGGAAGGCACAGTGTAGCTGCAGAAATCTGAAAAGAATCCACTAAAATGGTCAAGGGAAATGAATAGGAATCGTGTAGTTCGACTCAAAAGGCAGATCTTCATCAAAACGATAAAGGAGTGGGAATGTGATCAGAATTATTTTTTCATGGTCTTTGGGTATTGCTTTACCTTCGAAAGGGTAATATAGGGCATTTAAAGAGAAGGGCTGCTTTCAGTTGTGTTCATGAAGCCTGTGTATCAAGGGTGTGTAGAAGATAGAAATACAAACATGTTCAAGGCGATATACGCAAATATGTTGTTTGCTAATAACTTATAAAGGGAAGAAAATGGAAGTTTGGGGGAATACATAGTTGCTCTTCTAAGTCTAAACTAATTGAATGAAGATAACTCTGCCTTTCTATAAACTACTCTTCGTTTTAGAAATTAGACCACCTGAGCTGGAAGGACTTCAAGTCAGACTCAGTGCTAATGATCACATTCCTATTTTCATCAGAATTACAAATCAGTTTAGAAAGGTAAATCCAAAGCATTGTACTATCAGGAATACAGAAAATCTACAGGTATATTGAATAGGTTACTGGAGGTATTCAGAGGGGGCTGGACACGATCTTGTTGGAGATGCCAGAGATCTGTGCATTAGATGTGACCAGATTAGATTTGTAATTCTATGACTTGTTCTTTTAAAAGAGAGGAAAGTGAGGATAAAGATTATAAGTGGAAAAAAAAAAAGATTGTAAGTGGGATGAACCTGAATACTAAATGTTTTGATTTAGCATAGATATCTAGACGATGGAGCCGCCAAGTCCTTCATTTCCTTTGTTTCCCTCTCTCTATACTAATGAGACAAAATTTCCTCATTATTTATTCAGTAGCTATTTATCAAACTGCTACTCTGAGTCAGTATTATAGGTCAACAGTAGTCTCCTGATACATGCTTATTTAGTAGGTAAATTATGGTAATTAGTAATAAGACAAAGAAGATGAAATCATAGTTTCCATCCTCACATAGAAAGAAAATAATGAGGAAGGAACCGAACCAAAAGGATGGGATATAGATCTACTAAAGAAATAACTATAATATACCGTAAATTTCCCTAAGTATTGCTTTAATATTAATACACAAATTTGGAAATGTTGTCTTCATTTTCATTCTGTTCAAAATACTTTTAAAAATATTTATTTAATTAATTTATTTTTGGCTGCATTGGGTCTTTGTTGTGGCCTTCTCATTGAGGTGGCTTCTCTTGTTGCGGGCTTCTCATTGCGGTGGCTTCTCCTGTTGTGGAGCACGGGCTCTAGGCATGTGGGCTTCAGTAGTTGTGGCTCGCCGGTTCTAGGTTGCAGGCTCAATAGTTGTGGCTCACCTGCTTTAGGTGGCAGGCTCAATAGTTGTGGCGCATGGGTTTAATTGCTCTGCAGCCTGTGGGATCTTCCCGGACCAGGGCTCGAACCCGTGTCCCCTGCATCGGCAGGCTGATTCTTAACCACTGCGCCACCAGGGAAGCCCCAAAATGCTTTTGAATTTGCCTTTTGATTTCTTCTTTGACCCGTGAGTTTCTTAGATGGGTGTTATTCAGTTTTCAAATATTTGGTGATTCTCCATATTTCTTTCTGTTGTTGATATCCCAATTTAATTCCATTGTGGTCAGAAAACATACTTTGTATGAGTTGAATTCTTTTAGATGTACTGAGGATGTGTTTGTTTGTTTTGGTGGATGACTGTACAGAATGGGATTCTTTGGATTTGGATAGTCACTTAGTATGTTTTCAAGTTAAGTAAAACTAGGTGCTAGCTGCTCTAGCATACAACCCCCAACTTCCTGTGTCTTAACAAAATAAATGTTTTGATTTTTTTCATAGTCCAAAGAGTGTATGATGGACACCTTTTCCTGTGACGATTCAGGTACCTAGACTCCTTTATTTGGTGGCTCTGTCATGCTCTAGGGTATTCTCAAATTTCTATGCTGGAAGCTCTGAATTCATCTGCTTAGTGAGTAAAGAGAAAGAACATGGAAGATCACATGAGAAGTTCAGGAAGTCAGGCCTGGAAGTGCTTTAAATTGCTTCTACTCACTTTCCATTAGCTGGCGCTCAATCACATGGCCCAACCTAATATTAAGGAGGGCAGGAAATATTGTTTAGGAGTGTTCTCAAGAAGAGGAGGAAAAACGTGGATATTGAGCAGTTCCAGAATTCTCTAATGCAATAAATTTAGAATTATCTGGAGCTAGGTTGCCTTAGATGAAGGCATATATTTCTCAGTCTCTTAAGCTTTCTGAAGTTGTTTACTCCTTTCATCTCTAAATAAAACATCTCAGTATTTCTTCCTGTATAATTGCAAAAAATTGCAATGAAGTCCCTATAGGATTTCTGCTTGTCACCTGTCATCCAACAGTTGTTTTCCTGACTTGGTGTTTCTACAGTTTGCTACTGCAGGTTGTCCCATTTCACTATAAACATGAACACAGCTCTCTTTCTTCATTCTTTAAGACCACACTAACACAAGATAGACAACTAGTAGTTGTGATTATTAGCAAAGCATTACAGAAGATCTAGGCAGACAATCAAGGGGGGAATTCCAACATGGAAAAGAAAGATACTTGACATTGCTGCTTCAAAGCTCCAGCAATCAAACCTTACCCGAGAAGCTGCTCACTGGTTATTTCTCTCCAGATTCTAGGATCTGGCCTACTGGCATCATAAGAAGGGCATTCTAAGGCCATCTACCAATTTCTTCTTTTGCTCCTCCCCAAATCAACCAACCAACCAACCAACCAACCAACCAATCAACCGTTTTTCAGCAGCCAGAAGAATCAACACAATGCTTATTTTAAGAAAACCAAACCTGGTGACCAACAAATCAGATTACAGAACCAATGGGAAATAGCTTCTCTGCCAAAGGGAGGTATCTTTTTATCATACAAACAATTTCAACACTTTTTAGACTCAACATTTCCCACACACAGTAGTCATTGGCTCTGACCTTGTCCATCTAAAAGCCTTTAAACAATTTCCCCAAATAACAATTTTCTGCCTAGAGTGTCCTCGTATTTCCTAGAAGAACTACCTTTATTGATCCTTGTATCACTGGGCTTTTTATTCCCTCTGGCATTTTTTTCTTTATATCAGTGGTCTATTCTAACAAGGTTTTCATACTTTCAGGAAATTGTTTAAAAATATAAAGAAATCTTATCTTTCAAGGAATCATTAGGAAAACAGCAGGTATTTTCAAATGTGTCTGCACATTAGAATCACCTGGGGAGCATCTAAAACTTGTTCTTCAGACTGCGCTCCAGACCGGCTAGCATGAGGGAGCGGGTGGGTGCTAGAGATCAATATGATTTTTTTTTTAATTCTTCATGTGATTCCAACGTACAGCCAAGATTGAAAACTACTGGGTTAGAGAGAGAGAGAGATCCATCCTCAATTTTAAGGGGTTAACTTTTACATAATGGTCAAATGGCAACAAGATATATGCGTTTATAAAACTAGAGAGCTAGGTGTACCTTTAGAGCCATTTCTCTTGGGGAATAGCATACAATTGGCTTGGATGATCACTGGTTGAAGATAATGACACTGGGATATGATGCATAAACTTCCAGATGAAATGACATTGCTGTTTTCTCTGAAAGCAATAGCATCGACTATGGTAATCACTTGACTTTCAAATTCGTGTATTGCAAACCTCCCATTAGCAGTTGAATTTTATCCATGGGTAATTAAAACATTTCACAATAAACATAATTTAAAGTGAAATAAATTTTGTTAAATTTCCTATGGCTCAGATTCTTAGACAGCTGGTAAATCTTTCTGAATCAGTGATGTGAAGGAAACGTAAGAATGATTAAATAACCTTATAGGGATCTTAAACTCTCAGCCCACCCAGTGTCTCTCTGTGGTATTAATAAATTCATTTCAATACTAATTTTCTGGGCCCAGAATTATCCTCTTAAGAGAGTGGAAAAGTGTCTGAATTTCCTGAATTCTACCTTTTCCAAAATTCAATGCATATTTAGAAAGGAATTAGAGAATTTTGCACATAGAGAGGATATGTACAGAGTTTTGCCTTCAAGGTGTCTTTCTTACTCTCATTAATCAGAGACTGAGTGGCTGCCTTCCCTCCACTGTGGTTCCCCTTCTTATTCCATATCTGTACAGAGCGTCATTACCGTTCAGTCTTCCAAATCAGAAACTTCCAGGCCATCTTTGGTTTTTTTATTCTCCTCCATCCCCTAATGCCAGGGTCATCAAAACAAATACTTGCTCACTTTGGAGTATCTGTCAGCCATTATGCCTCCTCTGCATTTTCACTGCTGCTTTTGAAGATCAGGCCTTTATTCCTGAACTTCCCGGCTGATGCCTCAACTTTCATCAGTCTCTCTCTTTTTAATTCACCCTGCTCTTTCATGAAATTTACCTTCTTGGTCCCCCATTTCAGCAAAGCCACCCATACAGAACTCCTTAGCCTGCTTCTTTTTTTTTTTTTAATTATTTATTTATTTATTTATTTTTGGCTGCATTTGGGTCTTCATTGCTGCGCAGGGGCTTTCTCTAGTTTCTGTGAGCAGGGTCTTGTTGCGGAGCATGGGCTCTAGGCGCGTGGGCTTCAGTAGTTGTGGCTCGTGGGCTCTAGAGCGCAGGCTCAGTGTTTGTGGCACACAGACTTAGTTGCTCTGTGGCATGTGGGATCTTCCCCGACCAGGGCTTGAACCCGTGTCCCTTGCATTGGCAGATGGATTCTTAACCACTGCGCCACCAGGGAAGCCCTAGCCTGCTTCTTAAGGCCTCTTGTAAGGAGGATATTCTCTGACTCTCCAACCTATTTCTTCCTATTCCAACACCCACCTGTGCTGGCAGCGTAGAACTCCTTCAAATCAAGAGGAAGAAGATAATAAACTCAACTGAAAACAGGGGAGAAAAAAGGTATGGGATAATTTACAGAAGATCTGAAGAGTAAACCTGAGTAGCCAATAAAACAGTGAAAGGTGTTCCATCTCACTACAAATCAGGAAACATACAAATAAAAACCACAATAACTAGTCCATCATACTGTAAAAATTAAAAAAAACATGATAAGCCCAAGTGCAAGCAAAGATATGGATTGATGAAAACCCTCTGTACCCAGCTTGAGGAAGTTTGAATTGGTATGGCCATTTTGGAGAACAAACTGGCAATGTCTAATAAAGTTAAAGAAAACCCCATGACCAAGTACATCCAATGCTGAGAATGTATCCTAGAGACACTCTTACCAAGGTATTCAGGGAGATGTATGCAAGTGTTCTTTATGTTTTTTTTCACTGAGCACTGTTCAGATAGCATAATTTAGATCATGCAGGTCATATAAAACTTTAAATTAGAATGATTTAGCTATCTCAATATTTAATTTACCAGCGTATATTAATACAAAATAAATTGATGCTCAGCAAAAATACCTAATGGTTCTAATGCACTCATTCATTTTCTTTTGCATTTATCATGTGCCTACTATGAGCTACATAGTATATTAATGCTGGGTGAATGAGACAGAGTAGCTACTGCTTATTAACGTAAGTTGAAAAAATTACTCAAACACTCTTATCTTGGGACCTCCCTGGTGATGCAGTGGTTAAGAATCCACCTGCCAATGCAGGGGACAAGGGTTCGATCCCTGATCCGGGAAGATCTCACATGCTGCGAAGCAACTAAGCCCGTGCACCACAACTACTGAGCCTGAGCTCTAGAGCCCATGTGCCACAACTACTGAAGCCCGTGTGCCACAACTACTGAAGCCCGTGCACCTACAGCCCCTTCTCGGCAACAAGAGAAGACACTGCAGTGAGAAGCCGGCGCACTGCAGCGAAGAGTAGCCCCCGCTCCCCGCAACTAGAGAAAGCCTGCGTGCAGCAACGAAGACCCAACGCAGCCAAAAAAAAAATTTAAATAATTAAAAAAAATACTCTTATCTCTACTCTTATAAATGTTACTGTCCCAGAAGGCAAGTCTGGCTCTGCAGGGGGTATAACACTTTCTAAATTAATCCAGCCCTGTTTCCTGTTGTCTATCTCTTGTTATGATCATAGATGGATAATACTCAGTAATCTCTGGCTGATGGTGATCAGTGATAAAGTTTCTGCCTACCTATCCTCTGGGCTCTCATTTGTAATGAGACATTAAAGACATCCATTTAGTCACCAGCAGGAAATGAATATCAGATACAAAATGGCTTGCGAAATTACAAAGCACAGACAGAAATAATTTCCTGAAGTGCCATCTTTCAGAGCTGCTCCATTCTTGGCTTCTAAGATGCAGAGGAAATAATAATAAAACTTGATAAAGAAAGAAGAGACTGGAAAACATTTCTTCAGTGCTTTTAGTATACTATCTAATGCATTGCTCCTAAAGCATTTCAGAGGTAAAATGAAATGTGTTTTTTAAAGTTTTTTCTTTAAATCAGAGAAGGATATTGACACCATCTCTGTCCCATTTATCAATGCCACACAGGCACACAGGTGTGGAAGGTTTATCGCTTATGTGATGAGGCTTCCTGGGCAGAGAAGGGCTTGAGAGGCAAAGAAAGGAGACTGGCTTGGGGTCTTTATTGAGGTTAGGGAGTGGGGTCAGGGTGAGGGCTCCCACATGCAGGCAGGAGCTTGTGTAGTTTAATTTTTCAGTACAGCCAAAGGAAAGAGCACCCAGGGCTTCTTATCAGCCTGCCCAGATGTGGAGCACAAGGGGAAGAGGCTTAAAAGTTGTCAGCAAATACTTAAAAAAATGAAATCAGACTCTATTGTACTATGTGAGTCCTCTGCTTCTATCAGAGCAAGGTCCCCCCACCGCCCTTAGATAAGGAGAGAATAAGGAACAAGTCACTGTTTTTACAAAGATACCTACACTTAAAAATTCCATTCACACCTGATGTACAGAGTGCATCAAATAATGACTTCTGTAACTTGCGCTCATTTTCTCTACTTATTTGTAACATCAAGTACTGTATTAAACTTTCTCTAAACTCAACACTTACTTGTTTTTTATTTATTTTTTGGCTGTGTTGGGTCTTCACTGCTGTGCATGGGCTTTCTCTAGTTGCGGCGAGCAGGGGCTACTCTTTGTCACGGTGCTCAGGCTTCTCATTGCAGCAGCTTCTCTTGTTGCGGAGCACGGGCTCTAGGCACGTAGGCTTCAGTAGTTGTGGCGCATGGGCTGTAGAGTGTAGGCTCTCAGTAGTTATGGCTTGTGGGCTCTAGAGCGCAGGCTCAGTAGTTGTGGCACACGGGCTTGGTCGCTCCGCGGCATGTGGGATCTTCCTGGACCAGGGATCGAACCCGTGTTCCCTGCATTGGCAGGCCAATTCTTAACCACTGCGCCACCAGGGAAGTCTGACTTACATGTTTTTGATGCTTAAATTTTTTAGCGCTTAGTATGTTCAAGTAAAGTTAAAATAAAATACATATTTATTAATCCAAATCTGATTAAGCAGTTTTAAAATGAGCTCTCAGTTTTAGGCTACGTAGTAAATCTGGCCCCAAACAATACTATTCATGGAATATTGAGGAGACAGAAGGTGACATTAACAGGAAGTAAGCAGAGAGGATGCAGGGCACCATTTTGTTCTGTAGGTTTGTAAGAGAATCCACAATAGGGAAAAAAAATAGCATGTGCAGAGAACACCTTTCTCTCCTTTTGTTAGAGAGGATGAAGGGCTTCTAGACAAGCTGGAGGAAGTCATCCAAGAAAAAAACCAGAGAGAGAAGTATTCCTAGGATTTGCAGGGGGATCAAGCCTGGTGATGACTGTGGATGGGAAGCCAGTGTGCAGCCCAACAGGGACAGGAAGATGTGTCTGGAGTCACCATAGGCAAAGGCTCTGCCTGGGGCTGGGGTTGGCTCTGGGAGAGGCTCTTCTTCCTGGGATGGTGTGGAACAGCCCCAGCACTGGGGGGAGAGACTAGGGCTTTAGCACAAAGATGATGGAAAGCTGGCAAGGGCTTTGGTGAATTTCATGAGGCTGAGAAGGTTATCATGGACAAGAGACAGACAATAACGCTAAATAGAAATATGAGATGACAGGTGAAACAAAATGAAATGGATACTTTGGAGTAATATTTGATATCAGGTACCAGTAGATGTATAAAAATGGTGAAGATGCTTAGTAATTCTTAGGAGAAAAACAGCAAAATAAATTAGCAACAAAATTGCAGATTATATTAATTTGTATGTTCACCCATTCAGTCATTCGACAGATCGTTATTGCACGCTCATTATTTACAAGTTTTAGGTACAGGGAATAAAAAAGTAGGAAAGATGAAGATCTCCATGATCTCCGTGGTCTAGTCCAGTGCTTGGAGGGGTGGAGGGATGAGATCTTGACGAGAGGCAAGTCCCAGGAAAGTCAGCAGACAGAGACTGAAACCAAACATATCCCAAGATTATGTCTACACAGGCTTCAGGAAAAGGGAATGTTACTTCTTGTTTTTTTAATTGATAGGGAGCTATCTACAGATATATTTTTCTAGAAATAAAATATACTTTTAAAATATATAGAAATGTAACTTAAATCTCAGCTAGGGGTTTCCCTACTGCTCAAGACGTAGGTGAAATGGATATAGAACTTCAGTTTTCTGTGAATTCCCAAAGTCAGGTGTAGGGATGGGGCTAATTAATAATCCTAAGGTCACTCCATCTATGGAGTGTGGATCCTCACCAAGTCAACTGTCACATGAAACTCTGCCCTTTCTCCACTTTCTACCTCCTATGCATTAAGCATTCTTGACAAAAGAAGGTCTGAGCCCCTGAACTTACCACTGGCAAGGAGAAATGATTGCTGTGGCTGACTTAGACCAGAGTTCCTCAATCCTGGCTCTACTGACACTTTGGTCTGGATAATTCTTTGCTGTGGGGGATGTCCTGTGCATTGTCAGATGCTTAGCGACATCCCTGACCTCTGCTCATGAGGTGACGATAACCATCTTCCACTGCACAGCTGTGAAAACTAAGTGTCCCCTGGGTGCCAAAATTGTTCCTGATTGAGAACCCCTGGCTTAGATCAGTCAATAATTCCTCACCCTGGAGCAGGGTTTTGCACAATGGGGTGGGGAGTGGTGTGGAACGGATGTTGAGGAGGGTGGCAAACATTGTCAGTTCAGGGCCACCCTGTCACATGACTCCAGAGGGCACCTTCACGTTGTGTCTTACTTAATGGCAACCCTGGCTCATTGCCCCTGTGAATACACTCCTGGAACTGTTCCACACAGAAGTACCATGATGGTTACCTACCTATCCAATATACAATCTTCCCTTTCATCCCCAGGAACAGACCCAGGCCCCCACTAGTCAGAAGGGTCAATCCCAGGTGAATTAGGTAAAGTTCATCTTCAGGGCTTTTTTCTCTGTCTATACCTCTTGCCTTTTCCCACTTTTACCCTTAGGTTTCCTTGAGTTCACTGCCTTATTGTCAAGAATAAAGTTCTCTGGCTGTCGCCAAAAGTCCACTGTGCATTAGTGTAATGGGTCAGAGGAGAGGATGATAAAGGACTGAACCTCTAATAGTAGAAGCACAGGCCCTGTAACGCCTGGTTGTAGTAATGATTACAGCACTAGCTCTACATGCTGGTTACTATGCTAGACTCAGTATTTGTATGTCTCACTTACTTTTAACGATCAACTTATGAGGTAAGGTGCCATGATCACTCCCACAAAGTGAGGCTTGGAGAGGTTAAGGAAGTTTCCCAGTGTTAAACGGCTAATAGCTACTGGATGTGGGATTTGAACCCAAGTAGTCTGACTCTAGGGTTTGGACTCCTAACCACGTTTCTGTAAAATGGCCCCTCAAATTATACCACACATGCAATCACTGTGCAGGTAACCATTTCCTGCACCATGTCTGGGGCTGGCTTTGCTCATCCTGACCACTAAACACAGGAGAAGAACTGATGTGGGAGCTGAGATTTACCTTCAGGGCTTGGGAAGGCCAGTGGGAAGCACCAGCTGAGCTGCTGTGAGTGGGATAGACACCCAGAGCAGCAAGATACAGGTAAGTGGATGAGAAGGAGAGCAGAACACCAGACCCAAAGTGTCTCAAAGACAACCAAGTCTCAAAGAGAAAAGCAAACAAGAAGTGCAGAGCTGGTAGACTGCAGGGGCAGACCTGGAGGTGAGATGCAGTATGGTCTCTGATGAGGGGGTCAGAGTCCAGGACACCCGAGTGCCTGCAGCTGTCTGTCTTGGGAGCTGGCTCTCCTGCGTCTGAGTTAAAGGCAGAGTGTTGACATCAACTCCATCGGCATGTCCCATATTGTCCTTTAGGACCATGGCACAATCCACAGTCTGGATTTTCTTGGGATGACAACCACAGAAAAAGACAAAGAAGCAGGGCTTTGCCTGCCCCTGGAAGGTCAACCCACTACACAGCTTTGGGGAAGACAGAGTTACTCAGGGGCTGTGATTTAGGGAAACCGAAAAAGCACCTGTAGCACCGCAAATGTCTCTTCTAGCTGCCATTTATGGCATGTAAAATTTCAGCATCAAGGATTCATTTATGTGGATTAGAGCTCATGTATATATCCATGGAAGGGACAATGGGGAACCATGACCTTCCATTAGTACTTAAGAGAAGACAAGTTTCCATTGTGAAAAAGGAATGAGCCCTTGTGGCTGAGACACAGAACAGGTAGGTTTTGATGGCAGCATAGAAGGAAGGACCAATTTGGGGTAATAAGATCTGCTCAGTAAGAGCTAAGCCAGGAGGGCACAGCTGTGCTAATTCATTTCAGCAGGAGGCAGAATGAGGACACAGGGACACAGAGAGATGGGGACTTACTGGGGATGAGAAAAGGGAAGTGAGTGTGAGGTCAGAGTGGGAGGGCTGGTGACACCAAACCTGGTTCGTTCATTAACTCCTCAGGGTCCCAACACTTTGATTAGTTACTCTCAGTTGTTAAACTTCATTTTGAATTGTTTTTCTCCACTAACATTTTTTTTTAGTATTTAAATTTATCATTATTATTTGTAGTTTTGTGTTACACTGTCTTTCTCTGTGCACATTGTGTGTGTCAACATCACCTAGTTTGGGCTAGGATCCAAAATTTCCCTGTAAAATGTCCTTCACAATATTCTGGAAATTTATACTTTTTCAAAAGCCAAAACATTCTTCAGCAGTAACAGTGGAGCATTTTGCAGCAAAAAGCATCTAAAGATGATGTATTGTGGCATGACTTCACCAAGTGCTATTTCAGCTTTGGGTATCGTACACAGAGACTATGGGAAAGCAGTTCCAATGGTGGCAATAAAACTTGGAGCATTTTTGCACTTAACTATTAAATAAAGAGTTGTAGATATTTAAGCAGAATATCAAATGGGAAAGCCAGCTGTGTACGTGAACAGGGAGTAGTCAAGAAAGCGGCTCTACAGACACCATCTGAGGTTCAGTAATGAGAACATTCAGTAAACACCTGTGCTGGGAATGTTTATTAACGCCACGTTACTGGTCGTTTCAGAAATGCTTTTAAAAATGGCTCTTGAAGCATCCACGAGTCTGAGATGTACCGGAGAAAAGTGGGAATAGTCAGAGGGGGTTGTCTGCGGCTTCTTTTGGCAGAGGCCAGGCCGG
The DNA here is from genome assembly GCF_003031525.2 of Neophocaena asiaeorientalis asiaeorientalis. Lineage (NCBI taxonomy): Eukaryota > Metazoa > Chordata > Mammalia > Artiodactyla > Phocoenidae > Neophocaena > Neophocaena asiaeorientalis. The sequence continues at coordinate 9,190,070 of NW_020175410.1, forward strand.
ATGAGAAGATGCCATGGGCTGGGAGTGGCTGAGTAGGGGCAGGGGGCATGGGGCACTGAGAGGGGTGTTTATCTGAGGGCAGATGTGAGGAAGCAGGAGCAGGGCTCTATGTCAAAGGGTCAACAATGTGATGGAAGATAGGAGCATGCTTGCAACTAGGGGAGGTTCCATACTGGGTTCGGAGTGTGCCCTGGGAGGGAGTTGGGGCCTTATCTAAGTCTTTGAAGAAGTCTTTTCATCAGAAGGCCTGTTCTGCTCACAGCACTCTATTTTAAGTACTCCCTTAAAAGAAAATTCTTTACCTTTAATTAAATTAATCATGAAATATTTCAGACATACTAAAAGGGATTCAGAGGCTAATGACCACTTATGTATGCATCGCTCAGCTTAAGAAATAACACAATACACATACTGTGGAGGCCCATCTCCAGAGGTAATCAACATCTTAAATTTTGTGTTTATCATTGCTACTAAGTTGTTCTATTTTATGACATACGTATTTACATACAATACGTGATACTGTTTTGCATATTTTAAAAGTTTAATAAAAGGGTATTTACTGTGTCAACATTTCTTTCATTTTCAACATATTCTCAACAATTTTTTCTCAACATTGTGTTTTGAGATTTAGTCATTTTAACTATTATATAGTATTCTGTTGAATAAATATTCTACAATTCTTTATTCATCCTTCTGATGATAGATATGCATGAGTTTTTCTAGGGTAAATGCCTAAGAATGGACATTCTAGACTGTAGAATTTGTGCATCTAAAACTTTCCTAGATAATTCCTGGGAGGGTTGGCAGGTGGTTCTTATTAACTTGTAAGAGTTATTTATTTATTCTAGACCTTAACCCTTTATCAGTAATGGGCATAGCAATCAGTGGATTGCCTTTTATTTTATGATGTCTGTCAATAAAGAGGCATTTTTAATATAGTTGAATTTATTTATCTTTCCTTTCACATTGTGCTTTTTTAAAAAAAAACAACTTCGTTATATATGCTTTTCTCCTTCAGGGTCATCAAGATGTTGTTTTAAATTATATTCTAAAGTTTTAAAGGTTTGACTTTCAAATGTTACATTTGGTCCTCAATTCATTTGGAATTTATTGCTGTGTATAATGTGTACCAATTAACATTTTTTATATGGATGTCCAATTGTACCAACATAATTCTTAAAAAGTCCTTCCTGGGCTTCCCTGGTGGCACACTGGTTGAGAGTCCGCCTGCCGATGCAGGGGACACGGGTTCGTGCCCCGGTCTGGGAAGATCCCACATGCCGCAGAGCGGCTGGGCCCATGAGCCATGGCCGCTGAGCCTGCGCGTCCGGAGCCTGCGCTCTGCAACGGGAGAGGCCACAACAGTGAGAGGCCCGTGTACCGCAAAAAAAAAAAAGTCCTTCCTTTCCTCACTAAATTTCAAAGGCAGCTGGTTTCTATATATGAGTAGTTATGTTTCCAGCATCCAGATTCTGTACTATTTGTTTGCTTGTCTATCCCAATACCAGTGTTACAGTAGTAATATACTATAGCTTTATAATAAATATTGATACTGGGGGTATTTTTTTTTCAGAAAGTTAGATTAAGCTGAATAGGACAGCATTTAAACATAAGTAAAGACGGCACCTCATTATACATAAGCATTTTCCTCCAAAAGTTTTTTCTTTCTTTACAAAATTATTATTATTTGCCTTTTGCTTTTCTATTACAATTTCATGAGAGACTTTAAAAATTCTTTCAAAAATCGTATGATGAAGAGTTTGGCAAAACTTGTAGTCAGAGGATGCAATTACTATTTCTGAAACAAAAATGCTTTGGGGCGTAAAACAATAATGAGACACCACTCCATGCCTATTGGAATGGTGAAAATCCAGACCACTGACAATACGAAACGCTGGTGAGGACGTGGAGCCATAGGAACTTTCATTCATTGCTGGTGAGAATACAAAGCAGCACAGCTACTTTGGAAGAGAGTTGGCAGTTTCTTACAAAAGTAAGTAGATTCCTACCACTCAGTCCAGCAATAGTGCTCCTTAGAATTTATCCAAATGAGTTAAAAACTTATTCCATATAAAATCCTGCACATAAATGCTTATAGTGGCTTTATTCATAATTGCCAAAACTTGGAAGCAACCGAGATGTCCTTCGGTAGGTGAATGGAGTTAAAAACTGGTACATCCAGACAACAGGATATTATTTGGCAATAAAAAGAAAGAGGCTATCAAGCCCCAAAAGAGACATGGAGGAATCTTAAATGCATATTGCTAAGGGAAAGAAGTCGATCCGCAAAGCCTGTATACTGTATGACTCTAAGTATATGACATTCTGGAGAAGGCGAAACTATGGGGACAGTACAAAGATCAGTAATTGTCAGAGGTTCTGGGGAAGAAATGAATTTTTTTTAAAAAAGTGTTATAGGAGAATTTCCCAAATGACGTAATGAGATTGAACTAGATTGAGTCGGATGTCCCTGTTGTTTTCATAGCATCTTGTTCTCACCCAGAATGTGAGATTTATCTTACTGTATTGCAATTGCCTGCTGCCTTCTGTTTGGGTGTAAGCTTCTTGAGGGGAGTGCCCGGTTTTATTTATTGTTTTATTAAAAGCGGTAGCAGAAAACTTGACTCGTTTGGTGCTCAAAACATTTGAGAATTAACTTGTGACTCTAGCGATGCAATGTAATAAGAATCTAAAAAGGAGGTAGGAGAAAAGAAGGGAAAAAAACCCTAATGCTCATTTGCCATGAATAAATGGAATAAAAATGAAACAATAAAACCCAAACCTTAAATCACAGTATATTTGCTGTCATCACATTTTATGTTTAGACCTGTGGATTTCACTTTCATGGGGTTCCCAGGCTCCCAGAAAAATACGTTTGCAATTTGAATATGCTGCCATGAATTTCTGAATGTGCCTTCTAGAAAGTATCTGAGGTAGAGGCAAACATGCTTTTCTTCCTTAAAAAAAAAAATCCTAAAATAGCTAACTTGAAAAATATTAGTAAGCATTGCATTTAAAGGAAAATAATGGTGATCAGGCTTTTGGAAAAAAACACTTAGGTGTAATTTTGTTTCTTCTCCACTTATATTTAAATGTTGCCTGGCCCAGTTTTCTCTACCCTTAAGTCAGAAAATGACTATTCTCTACAGTGACTTCCTATTCTAGCCTCTCTTGATTTCTTTTTTCTTTTCTTTTGTGTGTGTGTGGGTGATCTCCAGTGAACTCTCCCTTCCTCTCCCCTTGCCACTGACTAACCAGGATTATTTCTCACTTAGAGATATCAAAAGATTCCAATAAGAAAGGGACAAGACAAACCACTAACTGGGAAAAAAATATTATCAGAACCCTGGTTAACAAGGGGTTAGTAACAAGAATATATAAAGAACTCCTGGGAATAAATAATAAAAAGGCAGACAATCCAATAGAAAAAAATGGGCAAAAGAAAGAATGGAAATGCTACTTAATACTGCAGGGACATTCCATCAAATTGGCAGAAGCTAGAAAAACTGATAATACCAAGTGCAGCCAAAAATGTCCAGCTGTGGGAACTCCCATCCGCTGCTGGGGAGAATGCAAATTGGTACAATCACTTTTGAACAGGTTTGAAAAACAATTTGTATTACCTAGTAAAGTGGAACATGACCATACCATACGACCCAGCCATTCTGCTACCAAGTACATGCTCTTGGGAAACTTTGGCACTTGTGTATTAGGAGACAGGTACCTGAATGGTTACAGCAGCATTGTTTTTTTCTTTTTTTCAGCATTGTTTATAATAGGAAAAAACCTGGAAAAACCCAAGTGTTCGTAAAAGTAACATGGACAAACAAGTATGGAATAATTATATAGTAAAATACTACACTGCAGTGAAAATGAATCAGCTTCAGCACATACATGACATGGATGATCTTAAAGGCATAAACTTGAACAAAAGAAGAAAGTTATAGAAGAAGAGACACATAGTATTATTCCACTGCAAATGTTCAAACATGGGGACACATAGATTGTAAAGACAGAGAACAACTAGAGAATGATTACAATTTCAGGGCAGTAGTTACCACTGAGAGGAGCAAGAAGGGGTGCAATCAGTGAGGGCGTGGAGTGGCTTCTGGGGATGGGAATATTCTATTTCTTGATGTGGTAGTAGGCATATGAGTGTTTAGTTTATTACTGCTCTTTAAACTGTACAAAAGCTTTCTATATACACTTGCAAATAAGTTTTTTAACAAAATGCACCTCTGTATGGGACAGTGACTTCCCTCAGGTTCATGGTCAGCTTAACTTGACCTTGATGCCATTACTTTTGTTCTTTAATTTCAGACCTTTCCCTTCCATAAAAGCTTTCTATATACACTTGCAAATAAGTTGTATTTTATATTTTTAACAAAATGCACCTCTGTATGGGACAGTGACTTCCCTCAGGTTCATGGTCAGCTTAACTTGACCTTGATGCCATTACTTTTGTTCTTTAATTTCAGACCTTTCCCTTCCACTCAGGGGGCTCCTGCTTCTTTATGCCTTTTCAGTTTCCTGTGTTCTACTGTCTTCTTTACTCCTTAGTACTCTGTTTACAGGCCACCGACCTGTGAGCCTATCTCAATATTGTCCCTCCTGGGTTGGAGAACAGTCAAATACAGAAAAGAAATGGTTCACACCTAGGCAAGAACCGAATTATGTAACTTAATAAGTTAATTAGTTACTTAAGCTTCTTTTAATTAGAGACCTTTTGTGTGCCAAGCTGTGTCCTAAATTTTGTGGATAAAGCCCTTATCATGGCAGGGGGCCCACAGCCTATTTCAGCCTGGCAGGCAGGTGTCCTCTGGGTTGCCAGTGCTGGTCAACTGCTGCAGGCTGCTGCTGGCAGGGCTACTGGGGGAGGATTTCTATGTCTGCTGCAAGGGAAGAGGTAGCATCTGTGTAACCGATTTGCTATCCTTCAACTTAAAGCAGATGCTTTAACATCACATACAGGAAGAGAAAGTTTGCTTAATAAACCCGTGCAATGAGAGCTTTCTCCTGTAAGCCTCCATGGTGATGTTTTCTTCTGTATTTATTTGGCATTAGCCATGAACTGCCACTGCACCGCTCCCCCCAGCCCCAATTTTGTCTTCTTCAATATGTTTTAACTCGGTCTATTCAGTTCTGATATTAACTCTGTAAGGGAGAGAGAACTTGCATTCATATCCCACATGGAAGTTAACAGGTAATCTCGCATATGATATGGCTAAATGAGCATTTATTAACTGATTTGTCTAACATGGTTTCAGCACCAGGCCTGAACCTAATATTTAGTACTATTTAGGTATAACTGTTCACAGTGAACCAAATTGACCTTGATGGTTTATTTTTTAAGAGGAGTGGCTTATATTTCTTGTAAATGAACCAGTTTCAGACTCTGAGATTCTCATTTGTAAACTAAAGACAAAGTTAATAGCACATAAGGAAAATGACAAATCCTTAGTATTTGGATTTTTTCTTCCTTAAAAATCCTTTTTAAAAATTCAAAATAATGTAACATTTTACACTGTACAATGTATGTACAAAAAGGAAAACATTCTTTTTATAGCATCCCACCTACATAGTATAATTTAAGAGAAGTGCTTTAGAGCATATTTCAAATAGAGGCTGTCACCTTAAATATATATCCTTTATTTAGTTGCTATAAGTTGTTAGGTGTTTGTGTACTACCTCTCTCCTCTGTTTCAATAACATATTCCTTTGGACAGAAATATGTAAACAGGTAATAATAGGAACTAGCCTTAGAGAAAGAATTTGAGCGTAATATAGTTTAATTATATCATGCAATGTTTCTGATTTTTGATGGCAGATTAAGAGGTTGGGGAAGTCAGGCATTTTAGACTCAAAGAAGTGACAACCTGTAGATAAAAAACATGCTTGGAAACTTGAGCCACTGAAAATCTTAACCTGAGAAAAACATGAGTTTTTGCTGTGTTTTATGAACAAGTTTGGATTCAAAAGGCCATGTTTTTGAAGGGCTGGTCTCATACATTGCCTACATTTTGTGCTTTCAGGATCATTCTCATGTTTCCCCAAACCTTTCCTCATCTGTTGGTTGATACTGTAAATGTCTATGACAGTGGACAGTCCATTCGATTTCAGGTTTAAAGTGAAGTTGCTCTGGGAGAATATAACACAATGATTTAAATTCAAACTAAGGCCTCTATTGCTGATACCAGATGCTTGATTAGAACAGATTTTGGTAGATGGACAAGAGAGGAGACTGTAGGAAGGATCACAGTAAGCGTGAGAAATCCAAACTAAAAACGTATCCGTATATCGTGATTTCTTAATAAAATTCAGATGGCACTTACTTCTAATGTGTCGATGTCATAAGTAGAATTTTAGTGCAGGTGTGTGTTTGTGTGCAGTATGTCATACCTAAAGTATTTAGAAAAGGCAACTTTGCTCTTGACATTGGCTCTGTCCCGACTCCCCTTTTGCTAGTGAATTCCTTATCACATTCCGATCCTCAGAATCATGCTGACTACCATGTTTAACAGATATTTATAAATAGGTGTTTAGTAGATGCCCTTAGAAAGAGACAGAACACAAGTCTCCTCCTGCATGCCTGTGTCATGGGACAGAGGGAGAGATCAACAGACAACTACTGTTTCTTTCTTGGAAGCTCTGTGGAGGAGTGACTCAGTGTTGGCTCTACCAATTTGACTGTAATCGTGTATAATTTCATCACTTTAATTAGTATATTTCTCATATAATTCCTATATGATATAGTTAGTACGTGACAATTGACAAATGGTTAGGTGTCAGTTGTATAATAGGCAGAGTCAGTACAGAATGTTCCTTTAACACAGGTTAAATATTGAGAAATATGAAAATAAAACTTGAACTTTCTGTGGTAGAAAAAAAAAACAAAAAGAAAACAAAAACAAAACCCTGACCTTTGTCAATTTATGGAAAGCCAGTCCTAGAATACATGTTTCAGACAAAATCCATTTGTTTCATCAAGTGCAGTTTAACTGCATGCTGTGAAGAGATATTTTTCGAGGTTATTTACTGTAGGTTTTGAGAGAAATCCCTCAGTATCAATGTAAGCAATGGTTTGGCCACAGGGATAAAAGGAAATAATATTACATTTTCTGCAGAGGGGAATTAAAGTTGGAAATTAATGACATCCTGGGTATTAAGATTTGGAAAAGTACACGAGTTAAAAACATCCTACCAGATTCACATACAAGAAGCTTGGGAGTCGCTACTCTGTTCTAACAGATAAAAGCTGAACAGGCTGAAAAATAAACTTTTGTTGGATCTGCAAGAGAAGGGAGGACAGAGGGCAAATTTCCGCCTCAAAGACTGGAGAGAGAAGTAAATATAGAGGGTCACGACTTACCTGAGCAGAGACTCAGAGTAAAAACCGCAGTGGGGGTCTTCCCTGGTGGCGCAGTGATTGAGAGTCCGCCTGCCGATGTCAGGGCACACGGGTTCGTGCCCCGGTCTGGGAGGATTCCCACCTGTCGCGGGGCGGCTGGGCCCGTGAGCCATGGCCGCTGAGCCTGTGCGTCCGGAGCCTGTGCTCCGCCGCAACGGGAGAGGCCACAACAGTGAGAGGTCCGCGTACCACAAAAAACAAGTAAACAAACAAAAAAACATCCCCAAAACCGCAGTGGGAACCAGGACTGGAGAAGGAAAACAGGAACTATGACGAATTGCTGAAGGTACAGTGTAGGCAACTCAGAGTTAAAAACTCCAGGGGCACCCAGTCTTGAGAGGGCGGGCAGGGGATGGCGGGCTCAACAATATTATGAGAATTACCTTTAGGAGCTCAGCCAGGTTCTCACAGCAAATATTGGAGAAAAATCCCCTGGTGTTTCCCGTAGGAGGAGGGGAAAAGGAACCATTTTGAACACGGCTTCCCTTCAGGTGAAACTAATTAACCACAGCCTAATTTACTGGGATATTATCAGAGCCTAACAGCCCACAACTCCAGCCCACTCTAGCCATCCTGTCCTATCTAAGTGGGGAGAAAACCACTGAGAAACTCTTGAGAAGTTCACAGTCCAGAGGCACAGGTTCACTAAAGGCTGAGACCTAATCATAAGACTATAGAAAAACTGTCCTGTCCCCCTACCTCACCATTACATTACTAAAAGCATATTTCCAGAGTTTCCTTTTACCCAGTATATCATGTCTGATTAGAAGAAAATTACAAGGCATACCAAATGGACCCTGGAGCATGGGTGATGGGCTCATGCAGGGTCCAGGAGAAAGATAGAGAGGATCTGAAATAGAGCTATAGCCATGGAAATGGACAGATGGGACAGCTGCCGGCAGCATGCAATATATTTTGGTCTGTGTAATGAATGCATCTTTTACTGAGTTAGCTCAAAAAAGAGGCTTAAGATCATCATAGATGGAGCATTGTCTTTACAATATGCCAAGCCGTCATTTGTAATTACTTTTATTTTCATGATGAAGGGGAGAATCAAAACACAGCTCTTTCTCAGGAAGAGCATAATTTTGAATAGTTGATATATATAATCTCAAACTAGACATTTAGAGTGTTCCTGTTTCCCTCAATAATCTTATGTTATTTACATTGAGTTCCTCTCTTTACATAAGGCTGTAAGCCTCGAAAATTGTTGTTTAAAATTTGGTGAGTGAGCAAAACTTTCGGAGCTCATTAATCTCCATGCCCTCCATCTCAGTAGCGTTGCCCTCAGAAATGTGCTGAATCCTGGTGCACCTTCTGTTCAGCTCAGTGGAGCTTGCAGCTGGGCCAGTGTTATACAAACTGCTCAATTGCATGCATTCAGTGGTAGGCAGAATTCTAAGATGATCTCCAACCCTTGGGTGTGGAAGGGACCTGTAAATATGGTAGGTTATTACTCTTATGATTGGGTTACATTACATGGCACAGTTGGATTTTAAAAAGGGAGATTATTCTGGACCTGATCCAATCAGATCAGGAATGAATGAAAAAGGAATGAGGCTCTTCCTGGAGAGAAGGATTCAAAGTTTGGGAAATTTTTTTTTTTTTTTTTTGTGGTACGCGGGCCTCTCACTGTTGTGGCCTCTCCCGTTGCGGAGCACAGGCTCCGGACGCGCAGGCTCAGCGGCCATGGCTCACGGGCACAGCCGCTCCGCGGCATGTGGGATCTTCCCGGACCGGGGCACGAACCCGTGTCCCCTGCATCGGCAGGCGGACTCTCAACCACTGCGCCACCAGGGAAGCTCAAAGTTTGGGAAATTTGAAGCATGAGAAGGATTGAACCTGAGAAGGATTCTCCACTGTTGGCTTTGAACATTAGTGGACCACATGGCAAGGAGTGCAAGCAGCCTCTAGTTGCTGAGACCATCTCTCAGCAAGGAAACAGGGACTTCAGTGCTACAGCCTCAGGGAACTGAACTCTGCTACAGCAACACGAGCTTGGAAGAAACCTTGAGATCCATCAGAGGTGCAGCTGGCTAAGAGCTTGATTTCAGCCTTGTGAGAACCTGAGCTGAGCCCCCCTCCACGATGTGCCTGGACTTCTACAAAGCTGTGAGCTAATTAATGGGATTTGTTTTAAGCCACTAAATTCGTGGTTGTTCATTATATAGCAGTAAGACCTAAAGCAGATTCTCACCTTGAAATAGGTCTGCGTTTAAGAAACGCTAATAAATCATATCCTCACCACTACAACCAAATAATTATCTCAGAAAACAAGAGGAAGAATGCTCTCTCTTTACTGCCTCATTGCCTCTGAGGGGCCATGGGACTTCTCTGGGTATCAGCTTCCTCAGCCATAAACAAGACAGCTAGGTAAGATGCTATCTGGTTTCTCTAATTCAAACATTCTATAATGTTCTTCTGACCACTGCTCCCTATAACTGATAACATGAAAGTTATTGCTAGAAGAGTGATTCCATTCATTGCTCACAGTATCGTAAGGAAAGGAGGAAGTGCGATGGCTGGAAATAATGCTGTGGTGCTCGGTGAAGATATGGTTTTATTTTTCTATCCCTACTTCTGGGCTTACTCACCTGTGCTGCACTCCTGAGGCAGACATGGAAACCTATAGGTTCAGGTTCTGAACAAACATTAAAACCCTTACAGAAAGCTTGGCCTTTATTAAGGGATTTATGAATGTAAGTCTTAAAAGTTAACGTGTCATGTTTTAGGACTATCATCTTAAGCAGAATTATCCTTACATTATTTTATTTAAAACAAAACAAACAAGGACAAATTGCACAAAACAAGAAAACAAAAACAGGTCAGTTTTGATCCATTCAGGATATATTTATTGTCTCTGCTTCATGGAAGACCAAATATACAATTTATTTTCAGTGTAAGGAAGACTCTTTTGCCACTACTCTGGACGTAAAACCATGTGAGAGGCTCTTCCCACCAACTCAGGGCCGAGAAAGAATAATAATGATCATTGTAGTTTTTTTAAATTTATTTATTTTTTGTTTTATTTTATTTTTGGCTGCGTTGGGTCTTCGTTGCTGCGCGTGGGCTATCTCTAGTTGCAGTGAGCAGGGGCTACTCTTCGTTGCGGTGTGCGGGCTTCTCATTGTGGTGGCTTCTCTTGTTGTGGAGCATGGGCTCTAGGCACGCAGGCTCAGTCGTTGTGGCACACGGGCTCAGTAGTTGTGGCTCACGGGCTCTAGAGTGCAGGCTCAGTAGTTGTGGTGCATGGGCTTAGTTGCTCCACGGCATGTGGGATCTTCCCGGACCAGGGCTTGAACCCGTGTCCCCTGCATTGGCAGGCGGACTCTCAACCACTGCGCCACCAGGGAAGCCTATAATCATTGTATTGATCTGAAAGGCAGGCTTCCTGACTGTCAACTAACTAGTTTTGTGCTTCAACTTAATGGATATTAATGACTCATTGCACTTAGTGATTCCAGTTTTCCCATAAGTGAATAAAATTTCCTGAATGAAATTCTAAATTAAATTCTAAATTTCCTGAATTATAATATCTTTATACCCACCTAACTCTGATTTGGGGCTCCTATTAACAGAACAATCTTTTTTTTTAAATGAATTAATTTTATTTTATTTAGTTTTTTGGCTGCGTTGGGTCTTCGTTGCTGTGCTCAGGCTTTCTCTAGTTGCGGTGAGCATGGGCCACTCTTCGTTGCGGTGCGTGGGCTTCTCATTGTGGTGGCTTCTTTTGCTGTGGAGCACAGGCTCTAGGCTGCAGTTCCCACTTTAGTACCAGTTTCACATGATTTTTCTTATTTTCTTGCAGCATCTTTCATTAATTTAAAAGCATATTTAAAAATACTTTACCTTTAAAAATAGTTTAAGATGGTTTGAGGCTAGATGATTTGGGGCTCTCTGTCATTCCATATTCCTGGAGATTGAACAAAGCTCTTATTTCTTTTCCTTGATGGCTCAGTGTTTGTCTTAATTCATTTCACTGAGGAGCTTCTGGGTTCATTTTTAATTTTTCTTGGTTAGGAAGCTAAGTTGGGATATTTTAGTTGTACATAGACTATCTTCACTTCCCTCAATTTCAGTAGGTTTCAGGGAGGAGAGGAGCATACCATACATGCAAACTGCCCTTCTTTACCAGAACTTATGTCTCCATTTCTGATTGGTCTTCTTAAAGCCTGAAATTTGCTATTCAGCCTCTCTGTCAAATAGATAGTGATCAGTAAATGCACATGAAATAAACTAGGGAAGATGTTCAGTCATTTTAAAATTGCGGTGAATCTCGTGTTAAAGAACATCTTATAATTTGTCGGTTATAGGAGTCTAACATGAAACAGCAATCTATCATTCACCGGCATTCAATATACTGATGATTAAAAGACAAAACTGAATTCAGGGACGCCTCATCTGTCTCTCTAGTGCCAGTGCGCATCACAAAGCCTGATACCCAGCCGACATTCAATAAATGTGCCGTCAGAGAACGGTGTTTGAATGAATGAACTAATGAATGACAGAGAGCAGTGTTAGCAGCTACAATAAACTATCAGACATGAGGTGGATCACAACAAATTTGTTATTAATAATAGCTAAAATTCTAAGGTCATGAAATTTAAAAAGGAGAAAAGTTAAGGTGAAAAATAGCATCATTTTGATTTACTTGTATTCCCTTATATTTTCTCGAGCATGAGTTTTTATTTTTTTTTAATTTCTTATTTAACTATAGTTGATTTACAGTATTGTGTTAGTTTTAGGTGTACGGCTTCAGATTCTTTTCCATTATAGGTTATTACAAGATATTGAATATAGTTCCATGTGCTATACAGTAAATCTTTGTTGTCAGTTTTATATATTGTAGTGTGTATCTATTAATCCCATACTCCTAATTTACCCCCCGCCTTCCCCTTTGGTAACCATAAGTTTCTTTCCTATGTCTGTATGTTTCTCTCTGTAAATAAGTTGATTTATATATATTTTTAGACTCCACAAATAGTATCACATAAATGTCTTTCTCTGCCTGACTTACTTCACTTAGTATGATATTCTCTAGCTCCGTCCATGTTGCTGCAAATGGCAATATTTCATTCTTCTTTACAGCTGAGTAATAGTCTATTGTATGTATATATACCACATCTTCTTTACTCATTCATCTGTATATGGACGTTTAGTTTGCTTCCATGTCTTGGCTATTATAAATAGTGCTGCTATGAACAGTGGCGTTGTATGGTCAGGCCACTCAAGGTGGCTGTTCTCTTGCTCTCTGGACATCCCCAGCCCGACCAGTGCCTGCTTCACCTACACCCTACTCACATGACTGACCTTCCTATGAACTTGCCCCAGGCCCCAGCTGGTGATTGTTCTTATCAAAGGGGTGGTGAGGGGCGTAGCCCTCTACTGGTTTCGCTGGTAATAAATGAACCCACCTGACGTGAATTCCCCTGTAACTGGTAATCTACCCTTTACCCTGGGAGAGACTGCCATCATATCCTGCCTGCTGTCTGCTGCACATGATGGAGTGTTGCTCCAGGACCTTGCTTCAGACGTGTAAGCTCCCCCATCCATTAAACTGTTGATGTCTCTGTTGCTGATGCTGGGCTCTTTCTTTGATCTTAAAGTTGGGCAAACACAGGCCTTGTAGGCCTGTGGGGTGCAGCCCAATAGGGTTGCATATATCTTTTGTGAATTAGAGTTTTTGTTTCTGGATATATGCCTAGGAGTGGGACTGCTGGATCATTAGGTAGCTCTATTTTTGGTTTTTAAGGAACCTCCATACCATTCTCCATAGGGGCTACACCAATTTACATTCCCACCAACAGTGTGGAAGGGTTCCCTTTTCTTCACACCCTTTCCAGCATTTATTGTTTGTAGATTTTTGGTGATGGCCATTCTGGCTGGTGTGAGGTGATACCTCACTGTAGTTTTGATGAGCATGAGTCTTTTGAGGGTAGCATTATTGAGAACTGTTCACAATCTTCAGAATGTTCTATCTGTTTTGCAGTCTTCCATCTGGGATTGTGTCACACTTTTGTGAATATCATACATCATGGTCCCATGTGCAGTCTTTTTTGAGAGCCACTGAAATATATCATTTCAGTTGACCTAATGAATTATAATATAAATCTCACAGGAAACTAGTTACAGTTTTTACAAAAATGAGTGGTAATTATCATATATTACATAAATGATTTGCTATTTGAAAGAGTATTTTCCTTATGTTTCACTAGTTTCTAAAATATTTGGACAAACACTCATCTAGAAATTTTTCTACATTAGTTTCTTCTCTTGAAATCAAGATAATTATGTCCACAAGCTTGTAAGAATTTCTTATAAAGTTTTGGGAGAGTGAAAGGATATGACATTCTCTCATACATCATTTCTATAATTTTGAGGAAAACCTAGACAGTGTAAGGTGCAAAGTGAAAAGAAAAAAGAGATAGACACATTTTAAAATAAACAACAAGGACTTTTTAATATTATTTATGCTATTGTTGGTTAATGGAACTTTCTGACAGTCTTTTTAAAAATTTTATTTATTTATTTATTTTTGGTTGTGCTGGGTCTTTGTTGCTGCTTGCAGGCTTTCTCTAGTTGCGGTGAGCAGGGGCTACTGTTCGTGGCGGTGCATGGGCTTCTCACTGCGGTGGCTTCTCTTGTTGCAGAGCACGGGCTCTAGGCAGTAGTTGTGGCTCGTGGGCTCTAGAGCGCGGGCTCAGTAGTTGTGGCACATGGGCTTTGTTGCTCCGTGACATGTGGGATCTTCCTGGCCCAGGGCTTGAACCCGTGTCCCCTGCATTGACAGGCAGATTCTTAACTACTGTGCCACCAGGGAAGCCTGCTGAAAGTCTTAAAAAAAAAAAAACTACCAGTATTTGAAGGGATCCCCAAGGTTGTTTCATTTTCTGGGTCAACTGTAGAGAGGACAGAGTATCTTCACTTATTACTGAATAATGGAAGAAATAAATAGTTAACATAGAAAGATGGTATGCATAAAATATAGTCTATCCTGGATGTTAAGGGAAAGACATTGGCATATCTTCACTAATGTATGACACTGAAGACACACCATTAATAATAAATCATGATGATGATACAAGGGAAAGTATACTAACCATCTAAGAGCATAGATAAGATCCCGTTCAGAGCCATCTTACACTTTTTAAAAATACGGTGTTCCTTTGTTTCTTCCATGGCATATGTTCCCGTTGGGTATTATATTAGAGATGCTCATCCACTTTTGAAGATTTTGCAAGGCTATCTTCTATAGTTCAGAAGTACCTTCTTGTTTTACATTAATAAAAAAAATTCTAGTCCTCTTGATGTACTTGTTTGCTATGAAATAACTCTTAAAAATGATAATCTAACACTTTGTTACTCTGATCTTTTTCAAGCCCTTTTTGAATTTCTGGCAACTCAGAAGTTCCAATATATGCTTAGTTTTTCAGTTCTAAAACTGAGTCCTTGTAAAGCTAAGATCCTCTGCCAAGTTCATGATTAACCTCTCTATCCAAAACTTTATTCCCTTTCTTGTCCTGTACCTGTTCCCCCTCAAGATTGAAGAGTATCAAAGAAAATGTGGGATTGAAACCAAGCAGAGCCCTGCAGAGCCCTACTGGGTACAAAAGCCTCCTAGATATTCCTAGAGTTCCAAAGGGAAGATTCAAACAGTTACTAATTAGGGAAGTGTGGAAATGCCAAAACAAAGGAAAAGCAGTATAGAAACAATAATGCAGTGATAAAGCAGAGTCCTAGTTCCTCTCAAGGAATATACATAGCAATCTGATATATCTTTGAGTTCATTTATAGGAACTAAGTCCCCCCATCCAGGTGGAAGACGGTAACTTCAGGCTGAGCACAAACACATAGACCCCAGACTGGTTGGAACCAAAAGGCTGATGACTGGGACTGGTGGAACACCACATTATTACCTCACCACCAACCAATTAGAAGAAAGGCATGCATCCTGCAGCCCTCTCCCCAAAATTTGCCGTTAAAAACACTTCCCTGAAGACCATTGGAGAGTTTGGGTCTTTTGAGCTGAACTTCTGTACTCCCTGTTTGGCCTTTGCAATAAACCTTTCTCTGCTCCAAACTCGACATTTCAGATTGTTTGGTCTCACTGTGCATCGGGCACATGAACTTGGGTTCAACAACAGTTCCATTGAGATTTTAGAAAATATCCCCTTATAAATCCTTGCACACAGTTGGTAGGAAAATTTGCAAAATAGTGTGGCTACTATACAAAAAATTATGGCAATTCCTCAAAAAAATTAAAAAGAGAGTAACCATGTGATTCAGCAACCCAACTTCTGGGTGTTTATCCAAAAGAATTGAAATCAGGATCTTGAAGAGATTAGCACTCCTATGTTCATTGCAGAACTATTCCCGATAACTAAGGATGTGGAAACAACTTAAATGTCCACGGATAGATGAATGGATAAAGAAAATGTGGTATGAACACACAATGGGATACTATTAAGCCTTCCAAAAACAGGAAATTCTGCAGTATGTGACAACATGGATGAACCCTGAGGACATTATGCTAAGTGAAATAAGCCAGTCAAGAAAGACAAATACTGCATGATTATACTTCTATGAGGAAATCTAAAGTAGTCAAATTCATAGAAGCAAAGAGTGGGGGGTTGGTTGCCAGGGGTTGGAGGGAGGGAGAAATGGGGAGTTACTAATCAATGGGCATAAAGTTTCACTTCAGCAAGATACATAAGCTCTAGAGATCTGCTGTATATCATCATTCCTATAATTAACAATAATGAATTGTACACTTAAAAAAATTTTAAGAGGGTAGATCTCTTGTTGTGTTCTTATGTTAATAAAATAAAAATTAAAACATCAAATTATTAAAATAAAAATCAATGTTCCATTGCTGAAAAAAGTATGCCATTACATTACAGTGCGTAGTTGAGGATTTATTTAAATAAAATGGTAATGTAACCATCTAAGCTAGTCTCCTTATCACTTTACATGCTTTGTCATCACATACAGCAAATATTCTGGGGATGTGATTTTGGTATCTCTTTAAGATATTTAATAATAATGTTCCTGAACTGACCTACTGGAATATTTAAGTGGAGAAAATATCAGGACTCCTAAATATCAAAGCTGCTCTTAAAGAATAAAAATGTAACCGTTGTGGATGTTTATAAAGAGCTGATACAGATTCTGGAAGCAATTTCCGGAGTTCTAAGGGTATAGTGAATAATGTCAACATCGTGGAACTAAGTCCATAAACCTCAAGGTGACTCCTTTGGAAAGGAAAGAATTCATCTGATGGATGGACCATGGTTCAAAAAATTTTCCCTAGTTTCTGGGACTACATTTGCCTTTATGTTCATTGATGATTTCTCAAGTGGTTGTGACAGGACAGTGTGGAAATGGAGGCTTGGGACCAAAGGGAGGCTTGAGACACTTATTGCTCAGCTGGAAAAAAACTGAGAATTAGAGTGATCAAAATAAGATTCATAAGCATGACCTTGGTTCTTGAAACTTGCCTTCTTTATCTTCCCATAGCCAGATCCTTCCATCATTAAAACCTAGATTAAATACCACCTCCTCTTTTATTCATTCATTTCTTTTTTCCCCCATTCAGCAAGTATGAGCACCTTCTACGAGCCAGCACTATTCTAGATATAAGGGTTTACCAGAAAACCAGAGGGAAATGGTATCTGCCATCACAAGGCTAATCACACTTTATTTGTATCTCTCTTATGGCAATCACTCCATATTATTTGGGCATATTATTATTATTTGGGCATATCTCATCCTCCCATAAGACAGTGAGTGCTTTGATGTCAGTATCACCGTCTAATTTACTTATCACAATGTTTTACAGCTAAAAGACAATTGACAAGTGGTGAATGAATGGACAGTGAATGAATAAATAGGTGAGTGAATGAACCAATTTTTCTGACCTATTATGCCTGAGTAATGCAACATAATTTTTACTTTTCTGAATTGGTACAAAAGAAACCCAACCTCCATCATTATGGATTGGAGTCGCATAAAATAGGCATCAAGGAAGCCATTACAATGGAATTTTTAAAAATCCAAATGTATTTATGTGGAATTATAGAATACATTTTCATAGCCTAACATAACTGAATCAGGATTTTAAAAAGGTTACAAATGCAGAATGATGTATTTATGTAATAGAATTATTACCTATTTAGAAGAGGCCATTAATGTGTATTAAGAAAGAATACCACTATATGAAATAGCCATAGAGGAAGTTTTTAAACTTCCTTAAATATTTCTTTATGCAAAATAATGACTCAGTAAAGTAAAGATTAGAAATTAACTCCATACTTTGGTTTATTTTAGAAAATAGTTTTCTTACATGTATGTAAACTAGCTTTGAGGAAGAAGATTACACTGGAAAATACTTTAAAGAATCGAGATTAATACAAAGTTTAGGGAATTGGTGGAACGTAATACCTGCTGAAAATGTCCCCTATTGAGGTACATTCTCTCCTATTTGAGGAGTTGTCAATTTGGGGTTTATTTCTCTCTCTCTTTAGCTTTTAATTTCTTCCCATAATTTTTGCCCCAACAACTGTCTTCCCACCAACAGTGTACAAGGGTTCCCTATTCTCTGCATCCTAGCCAACACTTGTTATCTCTTGTCTTTTTGATGACAGCCATTCTAACGGGTGTGAGGTGATATCTCATTGCGGTTTTGATTTGCATTTCACTGATGTTTAGTGATGTTGAGCATCTTTTCATGTACCTGTTGGCCATCTGTATGCTTTGTTTGGAAAAATGTCTATTCAGGTCCTCTGCCCATTTTTAAATTGTATCATGTGGTTTTTGTTTGTTTGTTTTGTTTTGTATTTTATTTTTTTGCTATTGAGTTTTATGAGTTCTTTATGTATTTTGCATATCAACCCCTTATCAGATACATAATTTGCAAATGTTTTCTCCCATTTCACAGGTTGCCTTTTCATTTTGTTAATAAGTTTGATGTAATTCCAATTGTTGATTTTTGCTTTTGCTGCTTGTGCTTTTGGTGTCATATCCAAAAATCATTGCCAAGACCAATGTCAAGGAGATTTTTCCCTATGTTTTCTTCTAGGAGTTTTATGGTTCGAGGTCTTACATTTAAGTCTTTAATCCATTACAAGTTATTTTTTGTGAGAGGTGTAAGATAGGTGTCCAATTTCATTTTTTTGGCCGTGAGTATCCAGTTTACCCAGCACTACTTATCGAAGAGACTATCCTTTCCCCATTGAGCATCCTTGGCTTCCTTGTCAAATATTAGTTGACTATGTGTGTGGATTTCTTTCTGGGCTCTCGATTCTGTTCCATTGGTCTACATATCTGTTTTTGTGCTGGCATTATATTGTTTTGAATACTACAGTTTTGTAATATAGTTGGAAATCAGGAAGTATGATGCCTCCAGCTTTGTTCTTCTTTCTCCAGATTGCTTTGGCTATTTGTGGTTCCATACACATTTTCGGATTGTTTTCCCATTTCTGTGAAAAGTGCCCTTGGAATTTCGATAGGGATTACCTTGAATGTGTAAATCACTTTGGGTAGTATGGATATTTTAACAATATTAATTATTCCAATCCATGAGCACAGACTCTTTTTCCATTTATTTGTATCTTCTTCAATTTTTTTCATTAGTGTTTTATAATTTTCAGCGTACAGATCTTTTGCTTACTTGGTTAAATTTATTCCTAAGTATTTAATTGTTTTTGATGCTATTGTAAATGGGATTGTTTTCTTTATTTCTTTTTCAGCAGAACAGTTGTTATTATATAGAAATACAAGGCTATTTTTGTATGTTGACTTTGTATTCTGCAACTTTACTGAATTTGTTAGTTCTAACAGTTTTGTGGTGAAGTCTTTAGGGTTAGGTTGGTCTTATTAAATCCTGTCCCATGACTAATGCAGCGTTAAGTTCCCTATAACTTCCGAGAATCAGAACTGTGAACAATTCTCAGAATTGTTTTGACAATAGTTCTACAAATAGTGGAACTTTGACTGACCTTCATCAATCTAACATGTGAATTTTTTAGGCTATCTGCTCTCCTGCAGAACAGCCATCTTGAGCAATTCACCTGTTGTGATGGTTTTAATGAAGGCTTAAGCTAACAGCTTTTAGGTGGTTTTTCTTCTTTCACAAATTCATAATTTGGCTGAATATTATTTTCCTTAAGAACCTTTAGATTTTGTTTTTGGATCTCATGGCACCCAGTATTGCTGATGAGAAGTCCGTTCTGCAGTGGTCAATACCCTGTTCTGGGGTTAGCACCTTCCTTTGCAGTCTCTGCATTTTCCTGCCAGGACCATGGCTTACAGCTGTGGCTTCCCTGTGCTTTCTTTTTCCAGAAACTGTGTAATTTCTGGTCCACCAAAAGTCCTTTCTCTGTTTTTCACAAATCCCAATGTAATTATTAATTTCTTTTAAAAATGTATGTACCTTTTAAAAATTCTTATAATGATTTGGTGTTAAAAGGGGAGATTTCAGCATGTGCTCAAGTTGAAATAAGATTAATTTTGTTTGTTTCTTTTGATGGATCCACATGAAACTATATCCTTCGGGAGTAGAATTGGTGTTCAGATAAGGACTTTTATTTTTACTCTCTACATTTCTCTATTTGAATTTCTGCTTACGAGTTTCCTTTTGATTCAAAATAATGGGATACTTGATGTATTGAGCATCTTCCTTTTCCACCTCCCAATGTGCTCACCAGCTTTCTCCACCAGCTTTGGTGCCCTGTCTGTGCAGCTTTCCAGTGTGGACAGCACCCAGAGCTCTGAGCCCTTTGTTTTCTGGGTGGGTTTACCCAATGGAGGCAACAAGAGCAGATCAGACAGGGGGAGGAGATTGAGGCTGGGGCATTTATAAACTGACCTCCCCACTCTCTCCCCCATACTGATTATGCTGTGTTGGTTCGTCCTCCCATGAAGACAACAGCTGGCAGGTGGCCGTTGGCACATAGAGACCCTCACTTCCTCATCTTGATCCTTCAGGCCTAGGGATCACAGTGGCTCCAAGGATGTTAGCCTGGAGACCGCATTCCATTGCTGGCTTCTCTACATCCTGCCCACACCTTTGTGATTAGTCCCTTTATTAAATCTTCCTCTAATGACTCAGCCTGAGTGTCATTTATTTTTGCTCTGGATCCTGACCAAAACAAAACCAAAACAAACCCCAAACCAAAGCAATATTGTGGTAACTTAACTATACAGATTGATCTTTTTGCTGTTTTGTAACAGAGTAAAAGTATTTTAGGAAGAATATAGGTGAAGAAAACTCATTTTAGTTGAAGGAAGTATGCCACAGAGGGGAAGTAACAATAAATATTTCATGAGTACAAACTTCAAGTTGAAGTCACTCTCTTTCCTGCTCAGCGGTTGCTAGGTTTCTGGGCCGGGAGGGAGAGCAGACAGGGGTGTGGCCTGGCAGACAATGGTCTTCACCCAGCACTGTTCAATCCTGCTGCAGAGATTTATAGAATCTCAGAGAGGGATGGGGCTGTGGGGACTGTCTAGTGCAGTGATGCACAGCACAAGGCGCCACTCTATTTGTGAGATGGCCCCAGATTTAATTTGTGTGGTAACTATTTAGAAACTACCCATGCTGCTACTACTTCTTTAGTGTGTCTATAAAAACCATTGTAGTGGCTATCATATAGTGCTAATTTTCTCTTTGGGGATTTTGGAGAGTAGCTCACAATGGCATCAGGTAACATTCACAGAATGCTTGCTGTGTGTCAGAGATGGTGCTCAAAGCTTGACATGCATCATGTCCCATGACCCTCACCTAAGCTCCACCTGGCTACTGTCCACTGTGTAGAGTGGTGTATGATAGTAGTGGACAGCATCATTAGTCCAATTTTACTGATGATGAAAACAAGGCAGAAAGAAGTTAAGGGACTTGCCCATCATCACACAGCCATTAAGTGATGGAGTAGTTTGACTCCGAACCCTGCACTCTTATCCATTACATGGTTCCTTCCTGTTAAAACATCTATGCAGAAAAATATATGTACATACAATGCAGAAATACTGCTTTGTGCCTAAAAACATACCATATATGTTGTTTCATGTCACTAAACACACCATAATGCCATTTTAAGTGATGTCATAGTATTCAGTTTTGTCACTATGCCAGTTTGCTTCATCAATCTCATTGTTACTTCTGCCTAATAATTCCCTTCTAATCCTGACTCCTCTCATATTACAATCTCCGACCCCAACACTTCTTTGAGCTTCATATCCTCAAATGTAAAATGATGATAATAATAATACTTCCTTCAATGAGTGATTAAATGTATATTATGAAGCTGTTATGATGATGATGATTCTATGTTACAATTATTGTTATTATTAAATAGAACATCAAACATTACCGCTGGGGAATGGGGTTCTAGGTGACTCTGATTTTCTCCTTTTGGCTTATCATAATATAATTTGTAGCATTTAAATGTATTGTGTAAGAAGGAAAATTCGTTCATTGGAGTTTTTTGAACAAATTATTCATTTAAATATATAAAGATTAAAATATGCTTTAGCGCTCCTGTCCCACAAGTGTTTGTTTGTTTGTTTGTTTGTTTGTTTTTGCGGTACGCGGGCCTCTCACTGATGTGGCCTCTCCCGTTGCAGAGCACAGGCTCCAGACGCGCAGGCTCAGCGGCCATGGCTCACGGGCCCAGCCGCTCCGCGGCATGTGGGATCTTCCCGGACCGGGGCACGAACCCATGTCCCCTGCATCGGCAGGCGGACTCTCAACCACCGAGCCACCAGGGAAGCCCCCCACAAGTGGTTTTAACGTTGATCAACAACAGTCACCAGTCCGGAATAAACTCACAGAGTTTTATTTCACTGAGCAAGGCTTGTCCTGAGTTGTTTTACCACTTGTCAATATTTCACACTCTCTTATGCAATCAGAAGATGATTCCAAGGACACTTAGCAATGCTTCCTCTTAAATAAATACACAAGAGCTTCCCTCTGATTGCCCTGTATTTCTGATACACGTGCTACTGCTGGAGTGTTAAGGGCACTAGCAATTCACAGGCAGTCCTTAGATATGCAAGAAAGAGGCTTTTATCTTTGTTATGGGGGTGATGGCATATTATCAGCTCTCTATCTTTCTGTATCATCCTCCAGTGACCTTTGTGAGAGTTTGGTTTGGTGTCTTGATTCTAGTGAGACTCAAACGCTGCTGCATTTATTCCTGGGCTTTAAACACTGCTGAAATGGTAGTGTGCTGATGTTTTGCACAACAAGGAAATAACCAGTGAAATGCATCTTTGAAATAGATTATCCTATGTGTAAAAGGGAATCATAAGCACATATAAACAGAATTGAGCCTTAACTGTTTTGGGGACCAGAATGTAATTGTTTTCTCCATGAATGATCCTGTGTCAAAAGTGTGTGTATGAGAGAAACTGGGATTACATTCTGGTCATTTTCCTTAAGAAAGAGAGATTTAGTAGTTTTCTGTTTCAGTGTTTAGCAGCCAAAAACAGGTTGGAACATATTTCATCTACTAAAAGAAAGGTTGCTGATTTGACATAAATGTTAATGAAAGAATAAGACCCAATTCTCAAGATATTTTTTTCTTTTATTTAAAACGTAAACTATCACAACACATTGTACAATAAAATAAAGACCTTCAAATCACATTAAGACTTTTAAAACATCTCTGTATAGTCACAAAAGATGAAACATGCTGTAGGGATACAAACACAGTTTGGTACCAAGCCTCAGTACACTTTCACCATGAAAACAAACGGAGAAGCACAGCCTATCTGTGAGTTTCCTTTCTTTAGTAGTAGCTGATGTGACTGCTGCCAACAAAGAGAAATGGTTTCTTTCTTTGGAGACTATATCTCTGATAGGCTTTTACAACTTCATTGAATACTGTGCTTTGTTGAGAAATTACCACTGACTTCTACTTCTGAGCGAGTTGTCATATTAGAATTACAACACGCTTTTACAACACATATTGGCACAATATGAAAAATAAATACTTTTTGAGTTTTCAACTCAAAACAACAATTATTATTAAATAAATAATTATTCCTCATAGCGCATGTCTCATTTTATCTTGCCTTGGCCATTGACACAAATGAAGCTCAATGAATAATACATTAGGTAGTTTATTTATGTCTTCTTTCATAATTCTGCATTGCACTCCTTTCATAAGCCACTGAGAACAAAGATAAGGTAAAGGGTTTGTTAAGAAGATTCACTGACACAGTTAAACAAAGTTCAAGGCATACAGAAATTTATTTTAAACTCATAATTACTCTTTTCACTCCATTGAAGTATTTCTAAGAGTCTTATTTGCACATCTTCCAATCGGGCCTCAGTCTTTATCCTGATTGGAAGTGATCTGTCCACAGAATTCTTAGTTATTTTGGTCATCCTCATAGACTTGGTGCCCCCAAAGTGTATTTCCACAGTATACTGCAACATTGATTCTCCACAGCTTTCTTAAGCAGTGGCGGACACCATGGTGATTTATAGAAAGGACAATGCCTAAAGTAAACAGGAATAGTAGGAGGATGAAAGCAAAATGTGGGACTTTTATTCTAGGACAGAGTCAACCAACTACAGGCCATGGACCAAATCCAGCCCACTATCTTTTCTTGTAAATAATGTTTTATTGGAACATGACCACACCCATTAATTTATGTATTGTCTATGCCTACTTTAACGTTAAAATGGGAGACCTGAGTAGTTGCTACAGAGACTGCATGGCTCACATAGTCTAAAATGTTTACTATCTGGCTCTTTACAGAATAAGTTTGCTGATTACTGGTATAAGGGTACCTAATGGTGTGAGGGTCTCTTCCTATTTGTGGATTCCTCCCAATGATACATTGTCCTTGAGACTAAAAACAATCTCATTGTCTATAAGTAGGGCAACTGAGTCATCTAAATACAACATAGTTTAACTTACCTCCTAGCACCCTAATGGCCTGTGAAGATTAATCACTGCTTCCAAAGGTATTTAACATATAGCTAGCAAGTAACTTAAGTACTTTGACTATATGGACAGAAAAAAGTACCAAATTACATTATATTATATTATATTATATTATTAAATATAATTTCAGAGGGGTCTGCAGCCACAAAAGGGTAAGGATCAGATTGCTGTGATCAAAATACTTAAGTATATATTTTCATCATTTTATCTAATACTTTATACACTTAGATTTACATTGTAGTCAAACTACTGTGCTTTTAAAAATTCAGTATGCATGTATAAAATACTGAATTTAAATAGAAATAGTAGAAAGAATTGTGAAAGACATGTAGGAATCATAGGTTCCACTTTAAACAATTTTCTCAGTGAGAAGGATATGATGAAAGAGTAGGTAGGTGAAGCCTCCAGTGTTATCACTTTCCCCTTTTACCACTGAGCAGGTTCTCATTAGCATCCAAGATTCCCTTAAGCGAGGTTAACAATAAGGAGAATGTTTTATGTCAATCATGCACACACTTCTGGGGTGGAATAGTCTGAGGCCCAATCTTGGCAGTTCTGAAGGAAAGAAACAGTCCATTTCTGACCCTGGTTTGTTTGTAGGAGGAGGAGGGTGATCAGCACAAGTTCAGTTCCTGACAAGCTTTCGGTAACATAATGTTGCTCCTCAGAGAAGGGAAGGGAATGCGAATGTAAACTAACCAAAGACATTAGTGATTGAGCTGAAATACAATGTTCTCTTAATTGGAAGCAGAGTTTCTTACCTGGTCCGTGAACCCTCTAAAACCATATGTAAATGTTTGTGTGTATGAGCTGATAAGGGTTTCTCTGGGAAGACACTTTCTAGATTACTCAGATTGTCAAAGGGGTCTGTGACTACAACAGGGTAAGGATCGGATGGCTGTAGAAGGTGTCTCTGATAACCCTGCTTCAACTGATTATATGAAAAGGTACCCGATTGGGTATAAATTACATGCTTGCCCATTTTTTCCTTTTATATTTTCTTAACTAAAATAGAGGAGCAAAGATTTAGTCATAAATTGACTCTGATTCATACAGTGATTCTATTTAATATTATCTATAATTATATTAAGTACATTTCATAGCATCTAATTTGTTCAGATTGCACATATCTATATTATTTGTAAAGTTAAGCATGTTCTGAAACCTTTTATCAATTCTGAAAATGGAAAGTTGTTGACTGGTGTGATTATCAAGAAAACCACAGGTATATAAGGGCTAGTGTACACTTCTGATACAAATAAAGCCAGTGTGGTTTAAACTTATATTCCATTTCCAAAAGCTGGAAGATAATACATACTAACAAAACAACTTTAGTTTTTCATTAGGTACACTGGTAACTTCTTTAAAATTTAAACTTGAGAAGCCTCCAAATTACTGACGAAGAAATATAAATGTAGTGTCTAAATCTGGAAGGTAGAGAACCAATATAAATAGGAGGATACCTTGGACTTCCCTGGTGGCGCAGTGGTTAAGAATCCGCCTGCCAATGCATGGGACATAGGTTCGATCCCTGTTCCGCGAAGATACCACACGCCCAGGGGTTGACAGAACTACTGAGCCTGCGCTCTAGAGCCCTCAAGCCACAACTACTGAAGCCCCCTGCGTCTAGAGCCTGTGCTCCGCAAAAAGAAAAGCCACCGCAATGAGAAGCCTGTGCACCGCAACGAAGAGTAACCCTGCTCACCGCAATTAGAGAAAGCCCGCGCGCTGCAACGAGGGCCCAATGCAGCCAAAAATAAAATGAAATTAAAAAAAAAATACTAGGATACCTCATTTTTGCATGACTTTTTCAGATTAATTAAGCCAGCATATCTTACTTACAGATTTTCAGGAAACCAGAAATATTCTAAATGGATAAGACAGGTGATGATTACTTTCTAATTAATTACATGATTAGTATTTTAATTCTAATTTCACTGAAGGTAAAATAAAGAGAATTTGAATAGTTTCAAATTAAAACTATGAACTATAAGGCCTGAATGAGCTTAACAAAATATCAGTTTCTATGAAAATGATACAGGGGTTATTTAACCTTAAAAATACTGTTATGGGGGCTTCCCTGGTGGTGCAGTGGTTGAGAGTCCGCCTGCTGATGCAGGGGACACGGGTTCGTGCCCCGGTCCGGGAAGATCCCACATGCCGCGGAGCGGCTAGTCCCATGAGCCATGGCCGCTGAGCCTGCGCGTCCGGAGCCTGTGCTCCGCAACGGCAGAGGCCACAACAGTGAGAGGCCCATGTACCAAAAAAAAAAAAAAAAAAAAATACTGTGATGAATGAGTTAAGAAATTAGAGTTTTCAGATATATGCATATGGAATTTACATAGAAGATAGAAATTAAGGAAAAGAAAGGAAATATACAGGCTTTACATCAAGTGAAAGAGTTGTTCAGACTTAAACTGGGTTATGAGGAGAATTGTGGCATTCCTTCTCTTTAAGGGTTTTATAGCCAGAACTGATTATAACCCTCCAGGATAATTTGATTGTGTTCGTTTTTGAAGGCATTGGAACAGACTATGTTACTCTCCTAGTCTTAAACATTCACCAGGAGGTTTAGAGTTTGAGCTTCTATAATATCATTAAGAGCAAGTGATTTGTAAAAATGGATTTGTTTGTTTTTATTTATTTATTTTTGTGTTGGAAGACTGTCAGATTTAACCTTTTGTAAGACTTTCCAATTACCTTGGTAACAAGTAAAATTATCGGTCTTATCTCCCCCATCCCCCATCCCCCTTAGTTCAGTAAGGTTAAATGTGGCTTATTGAACAGATGTAAGGGAAAGGGTATTAGACTAGCCCAAAGATTCAGGTTAGGTAATGATTAGATGCGGCAGACACTGGGAGTTTGAGAAGGATAGATTGATATTGTGGTGATATTAGCTCAATCATCTATAAATCCATTCTTGGATTTATTTATTGCAATTAGATTTTTTCAACATAAATACTAATTTTAGTTTTATTATTCCTGTTTAATACTTTGAAAAGAATGCCTTAGAGAAAATAGAAGTAGATTTAAGGTACTGTTTATTTGCAGTCATGGTTTTATACATACCAGAATTTAAAGCTCTTTTGCCCATTAGTCCAACAAAGGAATCTGTTTTATGCCCTGGAAAAATACATTTAGGGGTATTTTAATATGTATATCTCTGAGGAAATAAACTGTTATAACTAGTACCAAGAAAAAGCAAGCTTCTAAATATATGCCTATATAATAAATATATAATTATTTCAAGTTTTGGTGAGCCTGAAGAAATAAAGATTCCTAGTAAGTCTTATAAATGACACTAAATAAAAATAATACAGTGAAAGCACTTTTCTCAATTCTATATCTAAATATTAGCAAGTACACTTTATTCTTATTCATATTGTATTTTATCTGTTTATATACAAATATTTTAAATATTGCTATTTGAGCTAGCTTTGATGTTTAGGGAGTCAATTTCACATTTGTGTGACAGAAACATCAAAGCTTATTTCCTCATATTACTGAATATGTTGTATTTCTCAGGAAACTGAAGCTTAGTTAAATCAGATTCCTATACCTGAAGATTATAAACTTCTAAAGTTCACTAGTGCTATTTTATTGGATTTTAAAAAATATTTCTTTTGGAAAAAGTACGTTAGTTTTGACATTAATAAAGTACATTTATTTTCATTACATGGAATTTTGCTATATATAATTCCCTTGAAAGTCAAGTCCTGAGAAAGTAAATATGAATAAGATATATTTATTTTCAAAGATGAAGCCTTTGGAAAGGATTATTATTTTAACTCTAGTGGGAGGATGTCTCTTGGTTTATACTATATTAGCTAAGAACATGGCTGCTATCTTAGTGTGGCCTCTACTCTGCTTCCAGTGAATCAAAATCCAAGTTGGAGTAAGTGAGTGGACCTTGGGATAAGTGAGTGTGATTAAGATGGACCCCTGGTACTTTCTACAACTTTATCTATATTTACCTTTAGTATGGATTCTCAGACATTCACTCCATCCTCTTAATTGGCTGCTGGATTACTCTAATAAATGATCATCATGGAATCCAGCATACTAAAATGAACTAGGAGATGCCTATAACTGCTTGGATTTTTGTTTTTGCTTTTGTTTTTTTCAGTGGAAGTGGTGGGGTGGGCATGAGGGGAGAGGAATGTGTGGTGGATTTTTACCCCTAGGATTGAAATTCTTATCTTAAACTAACAATTGACAGGTGTTAAAGGATTCCTTCCTCCCTCCCTCCCTTCTTTCCTTCCTTCCTTCCTTCCTCTCCTTCCTTTCTTTATTTATTATCTCAGTTTCTGTGGGTCAGGAATTCAGCAACAGTTCAGCTGGGAGTTAAAGGATTTTTAATATAATGCATCCTTTTGGTAAGTATGATATGTTTAAACAACAGAGCTTTAAACATTCATGTTCTGGATGTAATATGAGTCTGCTCCATTCTTAAATTGTGTTAATTAAAAATATTAAGTTCTACATTACAACAGAAAATAAGTTGTTATGTAAAGTGGAATTCAATCTAATTTACATTTGCATATGATAAATGTCAAAATAATTTGGAACTTACTTTTATGAGAGAGCTGGCCATGTCCTATAGAAAGAAAAATAAAATTAACAAACACAATAGATTTGTTTTAAAGGAGCTATATCTTTTAAACAGAATTATAAAATAGATTTTTAAAATAATGCAACATTTCCCATTCATGTACTATCCTGAGGAATATAGCAGAATCATAAATGCTATCCAAATTATTAATAATAAAAACAAAATATTTTAAACAAAAGGAATACTTTTAAGTGATTTATGTGGGCCACAGATTCAAACTCAGGTCTGTGAGACTCCTGAGGCCTGAACTGACTGGCCGTACCACCTCTCTTGTTTTCTTATAAGAGATACATCTTCAAGGCCAGTCGGCTTTGATGCTTGAGAGAGAGAGAGAGAGAGAGAGAGAGAGAGAGAGCGCGCAAACCCATCTCTTTACTCAATAGTCAACCAAGAATCTGTATTTCAGCCCACAAAAGACATTCTCCATTTTCATACATGTGCTTTCACAAGAGTAAAATAAAGATTTATAGAAATGTTTACCATAAAGAGCCTGTAACAGGGCCACCTGTTTTTCAATTGAGGAATCTGACAAGAGACGAATTGACATTAACTGTTTACACATTCCACTGATGGTGTGAGAATTCAAGAAAAGGAAATATTTCTATCATGAGACACTGGCAGCTAAATCTAATCTAACCCCAGTGGTCTAAAGTCAGTTTTCCACATGGACTGAGAACATTCTGATATCCCCTGGAGGCCCCGTGCCTTCCTGTTCTTTGTCAGTTTGGATCCTTAGTCAAGGAAGCAATTAGCTTAAGGTTGGTTCCTGTTCTTGGTGGTTTGGACCGATCTCTCCCTCCCTCCGTGGTATGTGTGTGTTAGCGGGGTGAGGGCCAGAGTCGCGCTCCGGGAGGTATACCCATTTTAGGGTGGAAATCTCTGCTCATAGATCAAGAGAGACTGCGTGCTCTGAGCATGAGCTAGGATTCCGGGATGGGAGTGGCGGGGTGGGGGCGGTGCCCAGAGAGACAGAGAGGGTGATGGCTGCCCATCTCACCAGCATCCCGTTTGCCCATTAATCCGAAGAACTGCTGAGGCTTGGGTCTGCGGGCGATTCTCTGCAGAAGATGCTCAAAGGGCTCGGGCAGCTCCTCCTAGAGGACAGACGCACCGACAGGGGCGTGTAGGCAACCAGTGCAAGGCGCCGGCAAACTAGAGTCATTCTGGTGGTGCGCTCCAGCCTGGGGCAAATCTTGGAGGTGGGGACAGGCCAAGCCAGGGTTGGGGAACCAGCTCCGAGGCGTGAGGAGGCCGGGCCTCCGCACACCTGGGCGTTGCCTCTCTCCACTCCTCCCCGCCCAATTCGTGTCCGGCGCCGCCGCCTCCCCGAAGCCTAGCCCTAACCAGTTAGCTGGAGACTCGTCGTCTCCAAGCCCTGCTCGCTTTCCCCTCTTTCCTCCCATCCCGGGGACCCTCACTCATCTGCCGCTCAGCTACCGGACTCTGTTCATCTCTAGCTCGGACTTTGGAGGCTTCTCACCGCCCTAAATGCGCACAGGTGTGTGTGGGGGAATGGCGGGAGGAGGGTAGGGAAGGTGACAGCCCTTTACAAGCAACTAACAGTGCGCGACTTTCACTGTTCCGGCGGGGCGCGCTCCCTTGCGCGAATAGCCTGCGAGCAATCTAAAGGAAAACTTGCGGCTACGTCTCCAGGTCCGTAAAGTAAAAGTCATGGCAGGAAGTTAGCCTCCTACCCACCTGCGACCCTCCAAGCCCTCAGCACCTCGCCACTTGCCCCTGCTTTTGCCTGCGTCGGGCGCGCACTCCTCTGCCCCTGCCCCAGCATTTCCAAATGCCAGGTCCTTGCTTGCAGCTGGACCTGAGTCTCCGAAATCCGCGTTACCAGGGGATGAAACCTTGTGAGGTTTCCAGTCTTGTGAGGATTCCGGGATCACCTGGGAGGGTATTATTCCTCCAGAGAGTTCCCGAGACCCGACGATGCAGCCCTCGGGAGGAAACTTGGTTCTTGGATGCAAAATCTCGTGTGGGACCCAGGGGATGGCGTTCCTCTACATCCCTCCCGGCGCGCCTCCACCGCCTCTGGTTGCGGTCCCGGTGCCCGCTAGGGTAACTAGGATGCTATCGCGGGGGGTAAGTGACACCTCCTAAGCCCATGAAGAACGGCGCGGGCCATCTTGGGACCGAGTCTCACCTTGATCTGGTCTCTGTCGGACCAGTCAGACCAATAATTCAGATCATCGTTGGCTCCAATTTCTTCTGCAAACAGTTGAGTGGAGGCGAGAAAAAAGACTGCCAAGGCCACGAGGATTTTCATTTCGGATTTCTGGGAAGAGTGGGGAGAAGAGGCAGAGGAGAGAAAAAAATATAGATGTACTGGGGGTTTCTATCCAAGAGTTGAGACAGCAGAATTTTCGATCCCACAACGGAACTCAAGGTCGATTGAAACAAGATAAACCGCCTAAGGGCTAAAGTCCTGTCGGTACCCTTTAGGAAAGAGAATCAAGCCCTAAAGTTTCTCAAATCCTATTCTTCCTAGATCCCAGCTCCCCCAGCCCCCAACCCACCAATCCACACCTTCAAGCCAGGAGGCTGTGCGGGTGGAAGACAAAGAGGGACAAGGCACTTGGGATACCCGTCTCGCCGCCGTCTCCCTGCCGTCTCCCCGCAGTCCCCCCGCGGTCCCTCAGCTCTCTCCCCGCAGTCCTTCGCTGCAGCGGCCCATCCAGCCCTGCTAGACGCCGCCTCGGAGCGGTGCGCGGTGCGGAAAGCCCACCCAGCAGGGCGCAGGCACTTACTGCGGCTGACCAGCCCTTGGGGTTCCTCGGCGGGTCGGAGCGCTCGCTGGGCGCTCGGCACTCTCTGTCGCAGCAGCTCGCGCTTTTGCCTGCTGGCTGCAGCGCGGTATTTATCCCAGGTTCGCTGAGCCTCGAGACCCACGTGACACGCTCCCCACGCGACTTTCTGCTCAATATTTAATTAGCCGCCTCCTCTCCTTTCGCTTGCGTCTGATTGAGAGTTTCCGAGACGGCAATCCGTCGGTGCGCATAACATCTGGACCCAATTGGGTTCCAAATGACGCAGTTATAGGAAAATCGAGATCTCGCCATCCAATCCGCAGCGGCCTGTCTTCTTCCGTTTGCAGATCTGACGCCCCCTCCCCTCTTTTTCTTCAGAATGGGGTTCCATGACACCTGAGATTACTCATCAAAATTGAACAAAGTGACTCATTCCTCAGACTTAGGCAACTTTTAAGTCCCTTGAGAGGGTAAGTTGCGCTTCCAAGGATGGCCAAATAACTTCGGGTATTAAGATATTGTTGTCGAAAATCAGAAAGAGATAAGAAAGGAGAACTTCAAATGGAGGGGGGTAGGGAGACATTTCCCCCCTATTTCCATCTGCAGAGTGTCAAGTGTTTCTGAGATATATCAATAGCATCTTTCTAAGAGCAGAACATCTTTCTCCCAAATTAGCTAGAATACTGGCGTTTCTTCAGTAATACGAAAGGATTTTTCAGTCCCATAGGATTTCAGACGATGGCAGCAGAATTATTTTACGTTTTGGAGACAGGGGAATTTAAACCTGGCATTGCGCGTAGAACTTTTATATCAGTGCCATTCTAGGATATCTTTTGTTCCAAGCTAGCTAGCTACATGGTGGAGCAGGGGTACGTTTTCGCTTCTCTCCTACCATTTCTCACTGAAGACTAAGAAACGCGCCAGAGGTGTACAGGATCCTTCCTGGTTGTCACTAAAGGACTCTTAAGATCCTTCATAGATTTCTCCTCTATATGAAAGTAAGTGTAGCGAAGATGTTAATTGGGCAGTCATTATCAATATGAAACTATTTGACAAATAACATCTGTATAGATATCACAGCTTTCCATGAGCCCATGGTTTGCCCTGCAGACTAAATGACTGTTGTATCTGGGGTGGAGTTGTTTTCTCCTCTTTCCTTAGTAAGAGCTATGCTTTCCGGTTAATTCTGATGTTCTTAGTATAGTGCATAAAGGAAATAATTTATTGCAATTCATATAAACCAGTATTTTTTCTTCTAATACTTGTTGTTTTTTCTTAAATAACCCTGACTTTTGAAATTCCCATGGGTCTATCTCATTTCTTTAGGCCTAGCCTCACAATGCAAGGCGTTATATTCTTTGTTTTTATATGGGAAATTATAAACATATACAAAAGTAGAGAGAATCATCCACTTGAAATGATTTGCAAGTTTCACTTACAAACCCTTCCTATTTCCCCACCACTCAGATTATTTCAAAGCAAATCTCAGACATAATTTCAACTGTAAATATTTCAGCATGTTTATAGAAAGGATAAAAAATAAAAACAGAACGATGCTGTTGTTCCACCTAAAAACAACATAAAATAATTCCTTACATTAATATCCAGTCAGCGTTCAAATATTCCTCATTGGTTCGTAAGCCCCACCCCCATACAGTTTACTAGTTGAAATCAGAATTGTAATGAAGTTCATAAATTGCAATTGGTTTGTATATCTCTTAAATCCTCCCTAATCTATAGTTCTCTCTCTCTCTCTCTCTCTCTCTCTCTCTCTCTCTCTATGAATAAAACTGCTCAATAAACTGTACTATGTTCTGGAGTTTGCTGATTACACCTAGTGGTTTCTTCTAACTTGTTCCTCTGTTCTATTTCCGATTACTTGGTAGTTGTATCTAGAAGTTTAATCACATGTTGGTTCGGTTTTTCTGACAAAGTTACTTTGCATGTGTTGTTAGGAAGCACGTGATAGCTGGTTGTTTCTCCTTTTGAGAGTTAGCAGCTGTTGCTGATCATTTTAGATCCATTGACTTATTAGTACTTTCAAAATAGTGTTATTATGATTTTATCATTTATTTTTTTATTAGCTGGCCTATTCCTTCCATATAAAGAGAAAATTTTTTTCTCAACAACTATGTAGTTATTCTAAGACATGACTAACCTAGGAAAGATGGGATAAGTGCTTGATTAATTCCCTTTACCAATTTAAAAAATGGGTTGGTAAATTAATACATTCAAATATGCCCCCACCCCATTTAGGATTATTATGACTTCATGGATTTAAACAAAATTGAAGTATCTCATTTCTTCAAAGAAAGATAGAATCAGGCCTCCTTCTGATCGGTGCTCAGATTATCCCATTTCTTGGCCAGAAGAAGAAAGGTGACCAGAAAGTGACTTTTCAAATTGACTCCTGAGATATCTGATATGCCTTAAATAGGCTTTAAGGGCTTTCTTGATTTTGGTAAGACAAGATATTCTAGGTTTGATTTGCGTATTTCCTGCCTCAAACCTGCAATTTGTATTTAAGGAGCTCTTGTTTCTTTTGAATCAGAAATGATAATTAGACACCATAATCTGGGTATTATGGGTGCACACCACTACAGAGTTCTTCATTGTTTCAAGACTTTTTCAATGAATAGAGCTGAAAATGTGTGTATGTGTGTGTTTAAAATCATGAATATAGCGTGACAACTTTCTGTTCAAATCAGGATACTATAGGGTCTTTCTCTAACCTCTTCTATTTTGCATCTTCTCTTCAATGCCAGAATATCAGTTCCCACTGACATCAACATTGTTACTCATTTGCTTTATCCCAATGCACAATGCCAACATGATCAACAATATGATTATTAGAAACAGACTAAGGGCTTTTTTTTGCATTTAAAAAAAATCTTTAAGATATATCACACAAGGTATGTTCAGTCAAGTTACTATGTTTTAAAGTCATTTTAAAAGTCCTCTATATGGTTATGCTATCAACTATAATACACATAGGTTCATTTGCTCACTTTGCTTTTGAGTTTTAGGAATTGCTTTTATTAGAATTATATAAAACACATAGTTCCAAACTCAAATATTTGAAACATAATGTATTCAAAGAAGCATACTTTCAATCCCTGTCCCACTATCCTCTTCCTTCTAGTAACTATCTCTTTTAGGTTTAGTTTATCCTTTTATTATTATTTTATTTTTGTTGTTATTATATTTTAAGCAAATATGTATTCATATCCCTCTCCACCTTGTAAAATTCCATACCCAAAGTAGGGCATTTTAGACTAATTTATTTTCTTAGTTGCTGTTGTGGTTTATGAAGTAACAATAAAGACAGCTATTTCACAAATTCTTCCCTGCTAGCTCAATGTAACCAGGTGCATAACTCTGTTCAGATGCTATATGTTGTAAATGTGCCACAGTACATAAAACAAAGGCTGTTTTATAGAACTGAGTCATAAACAACGAGATAAAAAATTGATCAGGGGCTTCCCTGGTGGCGCAGTGGTTGAGAATCCACCTGCCGATGCAGGGGGACACGGGTTCATGCCCCGGTCTGGGAAGATCCCACATGCCATGGAGCAGCTGGGCCCGTGAGCCATGGCCACTGAGCCTGCGCGTCCGGAGCCTGTGCTCCGCAGTGGGAGAGGCCACAACAGTGAGAGGCCTGCGTACAGCAAAAAAAAAAAATTGATCAAAGAAAACGTTTCCCACTTTTCCCATGTCATTTGTCAATTGCTAACTTAGCGCTCCTAGTAAGGTCATGTACTTACTGACGCTCTTTCTCCTTGAACATTGCAGGGTTTGGACAACTTATATTCTTTATTTCTTTTATTGGGGATATTTCTATTCTTTATTTGTTTTGTTTCCCAAAACATCGAATTTATGAAAATATACATATCAGTAAAATACATATGTATGAGAAGTAGAATGGTGAAAAAGTAAATAGTTAATAAATCATATTTTATGTTTGTAGATTAAAAACATGCAAGAAAGCACAAAGAAAAAATACTATCATCCATTTTCTCATAACCCAGAATAAACCACAGTTAACATCTTGATATATTGCCTACAATTTTTAAAGAGAAAAAAAAACACCTGATATTTTTCTTTTTGTAAAACAAGACCTACTCTTTATAAAAAATAAAGCAATGCAGAAAAATACAATAATGTATTTTTTAAAAAATTACCACAAACTCAGAAATTGCCACCCCTAACATTATTTTGAATATAGTTCTATGCATATTATATGTTGAAGACTATAGCAATAGTCACAGATAAATAAAAGTTATGAAAGTAGGATGAGATCCTAGGAAGTATTTTTAATAAAAGATGGTTGCTTATATTTTATTTGACTTTAGTAGAAGAAAAACAAAATAAAAGTGAAAAATGTTTCTTTACCGCAAGATACTTTTTCCATAAAATAACCCATTAATGTTATAAAAGAAGATTTGGAAATAAACATTAAGAGACTAGTATGTAACAGTTTAAAAAATAGATGTTTGGAGAGTATCTACTTATCTCCTGTTTTGAAAGATGAGGACATTAGCACTCAAACTTCCTCCCATCTTCCTTACTCCCCACCTCCCAATTTTTATAGTTATATTATTATTTTAACATTATTCAGGTTTATAACATTCACAATTATTTTTGCTACTGTACTTTCATTAGTTGTCTTCTATTCATTCTATATTTAAACAGATTTGTGTTCACCACCAGTCCCTCTAATCTAGCTTCGCCATTCTCAAGTTTATTTTCAATCATCTTTTATTTGGGTGGATGTTACTGTCAAGCAAATTTTTCTTCCTCGAGAAGAAATCATACATATTGCATTCCCTGAGTTCTTTCGTGCTAGTGAATGTCTCTCAGTGTTCTTATGCTTGAATGACATCTTAAGTAGTTATAATATTTAAAAATTAAATTTCATTTTTTCTCAGCCCTTTATGGACCCTGCTTCATTGTCTTGCAGAATTGAGTGTTGTAGAGAATTCTGAGGTGGGATCGTTTTTCCCCCTGCTTGGATGTGATTTGCTGTTTTGCTTCAATATCTGAGGAATTCTTTCTTTATCCTTGATGTTCAAGATTTCAATTAGGATATGTCTTGTTGGGCCTCTCACATCTAATTTTCTTAGTGTGTCATGACTGTTTTTGTTTTGCAGATAATTCTCTCTCTTCCTTTTGGGGAAATTCTACTGTATTATGTCTTTGTAATATCTTTTAAATGGAAATTCCACTTCAAAAATATTATGGTCTTTTTCTTTGGGTCTTAATATATTTTATTTTATATATATATATACTATTGTAACATGTATATCTAATGTCTATAATATTCTACCAAGTTGCTTTAATTCTTTGCCCTTTTCATCCACATTCACTTAGATTATCTTACCTTTTCCTCTTTGCGTAGTAATTGACTTTTGTGTCAGTAATTCACCTTGCTGTATCTAAATTACTTACTATTTCCATAATCATGTTGCATAGTCCCCAATTTGTCCACGTAGATTAGTAATTTCCTTTTTCATCTCATTTAATTGCTTTATTATTTTATTGGTATAATTTTATTTTATTGAACTTATGTTCTTCTTAAGATGTTCTTGGTGTGAAGTAACTGAGGGAGTTTCCTTCTGTTTCCTGAGTTATGTTTCCTTCAAGTTCAGTGCTAAAATGCATGAGTTTTGAGCAAGTGCTACCAATTTTAATACAGGCTTAGCCACTTGCTAGCCATATACTCTCTGCCTCAATTTTCTAATCCATCAAATGGGATAAAAAATAGTACTTACCTCATAAGATTGATGTGGGGGTGAAATGAGTAAATACATGTAAAGTGTAAAGAACAGTGCTTAGCACATGCAATGTGCTATTATTATTCTAGGTGGCTGTGTGTGTGTGTGTGTGTGTGTGTGTGTGTATGGTTAATTTTATGTGTCACCTTGGCTAGGCTATGTTGCCTAGTTGTTTGGTCAAACACCATTCTAGATGTTGCCATAAAGGTATTTTCTTTTTAAGATGTGATTAATATTTGAATCAGTAAACTTTGGGTAAAGCCATTATTCTACATTATGTGGGTGGGCTTCATCCAATCAGTTGAAGGTTTTAAGAGAAAAAGACTGAGGTTCCCTGAGGAAGAAGGAATTCTGCCTCCAGACTGCTTTTGGACTCAAGACATCAACTTCTTGCTGAATTTCCAACCTGCCAGGCTGCCCTGTGGATTTCAGATTTGCCAGCCCCCATAACTGTGTGAGCTAATTCCTTAAATCCTTTAACTGATTCCTTAAAAACCCAATCTCTCCCTCTCTTTCCTTCTCCACACACATGCACACATACACACATACATATCCTATTGGTTCTGTTTCTCTGGAGAATCCTAAACAGTGTGTAATATATTTGCACAGTTTCTGGACCATTCTCTCCATCTAGATGTTGCTTGGGTGGCTCTGGGCATGACTGTTTGACTCTATTTCTATAATACTGGAGATTTTTTTCCCTCTGAGGACTAGGAATTTTGCCTTCTGTTCACTCTTAGCCTGAGGGAATGACAGGGGAGGGGGAACTTGGATGAGGTGTGATACAGACTGAATACTTAGTCTCTGCTCTTTCCCCTGAGATTTTGGTGCAGTGTCTTGTTCCATGTCAATTCCCTGATTGGAGGGTCTGTTCCTTTCTGGCGAGCGACCCCATTGGACTTTGAGTTCTGTATGCCTGACAGCTTCCCTCCACTTCCCTGAGTGTCAGCTCTATTCTATTCCCTGGTGTCACCAGTTTCTCTCAGCCACTTGTATCCTTTATGTTTTGGAAGAAAATAATCATCTGCTCACTCAGTTTTCTTCTCTCCATGTATAGCATCATTGAGAATTCTCAGAATTTTATCAATTCACAAATCTTTTGGAAGGTGATGGCAAAGTTAGGGAGACTGGGGTCGTGTGGAGTCAAGCAGTGATGGGCCTGTCTCTCTGCTTTGCTCCAGAATTTTCTGCTTCTTTCATTGGCTACAGGTTCTTGAAGATTAGTGCATTAATTAGATTGTGACTCTTGTTTGGTGGCTGATGGTAGATTTTAATTTTCTTCCTGGAATTAACAATTTTTTCTTTATTTTGTAGGTGTTGTAGAAGGCCTAGAATAGTACCATGTTCATGTTATCTGACTAGTAAATATTTGTAGAATTGTTGGATATCATCTATATCACATGGATGCATTCGTTCTTTACTGTTTTGTTGTCCCAGACTCCCTAACTTTAGAAAATCCTCTGGAGCACTGCTGTAGCTGCAAATATGACAGTGGAAGAATATGTTATCTGCAGGGTAAAGTTCCTTCTCTCTTCCCTGGCACACTGGCTTACCTTTTACATGTTATTTACCTGGGAAATCTCACTGCTATGATCACTTCTTTTTTTCTTGTTGCCTCATGGAAATTCTAACATGCTTTATTGACTTTTTAAGCACACTCATGTCAATCACTCTTTGAAATCCTTCCAGCCTCCATTATTACCAGGCTCTGAGTTATTGAGCATTTGCCACTGCATGGAAAGAGACACCACTCAGAGGCAAAGGTAGAATTACAAGTTTCTGTAGCACCTGAGGTACACCAGAGGGGATTTTAAGCAGTTCTGCTCAAAATCAGGTAATATAATCATGGTTTCATCAGGTAATACTAATCCCTTGCATCTAAATCTAATTACTTCCTTCTGTGTTTCATGATGCTGCTTCTTCAAGCGTTTAGTTGTTGTGTTGCTGTCCCTTTGTCCAGAGAGCCACTTCTTATGAGAAACTGATTTGAGTTCCTGGTATAGTAAAGTCAGAAGTGGCACACTACTAGAAAAAGGATACAGTATTTCAATCCTCCAACCTTCTGCACATGCCACAAAAAGAATTAAATCAATAAACATTTATTTAATGTTTGCTATTTTCTAAGCAAGTATGGTGTTGGGAATGCAGAGCTGAATGAGTCACACTTTTTGCTCCAGCAGGGCTCAAGAAAGTCAGAGGGGCAGGACATGTAATAGATGCTATAACAGAAGAGTGAGCATTGTATTAAGGGAGCATGGAATGAGATTTCCCTAGATGGGAGGGAGTAGGATAGAAGGCATTCCAGGGAGAGGGAACAGCTTAAGCAAAGGCAGAGAGGTAAGGCTATGCAATGGATATTCACTGGAGGATCAGAACCAAGGTGGCAAATGTTGCGGG
>NW_020175410.1:9230152-9272991 GCF_003031525.2 Neophocaena asiaeorientalis asiaeorientalis
TGACATTAACTTCTTGTTCAGTCTAAACATCAGCAAATCCTGTTAGCAAACAAAGGTAACTTGCTCTCGAAGAAGAGCAAAGCTCACAGCTGTTGTTTTTCACCTCATAAACTCTTAGTCACTAGTGGTTCTTGAATCAAAAGATTAGATGTTTGGTGATTTTTTGAACTACTTACATATAGTCAAGGATAACAGTTTTTAAACATATTTAACAAATGTGTTTTCCTTCCATTGCTTCTGGGTGCAATTGAAAAATTCACATTGTATATACTTGCCAAAAGACTGAAGATAATCTCTTTATTCAACACGACTCTGCAGTGTTAAAATAATAAACCAGACTAATAAGTCTACTGAACATACTCCTAATCAGTTATCAGTTTTACTAAACTGGATCCTTAAAGGTCAAAAATTCAATGCAAATTAGGGGTAGCCAACCCAACTGTCTTAGCAAAATGGCCAGTTTGTAACACGGCATAGAAACAGTGTTAAAAAGCAGGAAATAAGTCATTCTGAACTAGATTGATAATGAGAACGTGCACATCAGATTCACTGGGCACCCTAAAACAGGAAAGTGCATTTTTCAATGCCAGACTGAGAAACCCAGTTGTGAAGCCATACTTTATTCCCTTCATCCCCTAGGCAGTAGTTCAATAGTTAATGTATCAGACAATTGATTTTGAACTCTGAAAAGTCCTCCCTGATTACCCCAGTCCCGGGAAGACCTTGCCATTTGGCAGCCATGGCCACTCTCCTGCACTGCTTCCATTAATGTCTCTACCAAATGGGTTTTGAACTCAGGCTATCTGGTTCCAGGGTCCATGCTGCTAGCTCTTACCACCATATTGTCTGGGCTGCTGTAGAGTTGATGTCATTTATGTGCTGAGGGTTTGGGTGGGGGATGTCTAAGGGAAGCACTAATCATGTATTCCTATTTTCTACACTTCACTTTTGAATCAAATCAAGTCACTGTAAAACTCATCTGGATTTCGTTGCTTCTAATTTTTGTAAAAATACTATCACAGGTCTATAGTATAACATATTCTATTTAATTGGGTGTTTAGATATAAAATGTAAGTTTTTGATTTAAGAAATTGCTAATGAGGAGTATATATGTTTTGATCAAATAGCTCTTATGGCATAGTTCATTGTGTGTTTAATGTTCCTTTTGTAAAAGACTGTGAGATTTATTTCTTTTATTATTTGGTGTATCTTCTCTGGAAAACTGGTATGTCTCCTTATATCAGATAGGAGTTATTTTATCCAATATTTTCACCTCTTTCCCCTTGTTTTTCTTCTGTTTTATTTATCTCAGCTGTCAGAGAACTTAGAGCTAGTTTTCGATTTTGGGGCTCAGTTTTATTAACTTCTAGTCTAGTCTAATTACTCAACATTTCTCTTTAAAACTTGGCTTTCGTCTTATGTTTTAATGTTTAAAATTAGTTTATATCATTAATTTATTATAAATAGCTTCAAATTTTATGTATATATACATAGACATACATATATATATACATATATATGTATATATATATAAAACCAAAAGACCTGTTAGGTTTACATTTCTTATCATTTCCAATACTAATAACCCTGGGCCAACTCTTCATTATCTCTTTTCTATATGATTTCAATAATTTCTTAACAATTTTCCCTGACTCCTGACATATCGCTCTCTAATCTGTCCAACACGACACAGTTTATAGGAGAACTCTGATGATATTATTTTGTTCTACAAAACTCTTCAGTAATTTCCTCTTTTTCACAAAGACAATTACAATCTCCTTAACTCACTTCTTAAGATTCCCTAATATGCATTCAACCTAACTTTTTAGGCTTTTCTCCCTCTAGTTTTCCTCTTTTTTGTGTTTTTTAATTTTTAAAAAAATTTTTAAATTTATTTTTGGCTGTGTTGGGTCTTCGTTGCTGCACGCAGGCTTTCTCTAGTTGTGGCAAGCGGGGGCTACTCTTGGTTGTGGTGCACGAGCTTCTCATTGTGGTGGCTTCTCTTGTTGCAGAGTGTGGGCTGTAGGTGCACAGGCTTCAGTAGGTGTGGCACACAGGCTCAGTAGTTGTGGCCTGTGGGCTCTAGAGCACAGGTTCAGTAGTTGTGGTGCACGGGCTTAGTTGCTCCGTGGCATGTGAGATCCTCCCGGACCAGTGCTCGAACCCGCGTCCTCGTGTCCTCTGCATTGGCAGGAGGATTCTCAACCACTGTGCCACCAGGGAAGTCCTCTAGTCTTCCTCTTTGAAATTTTTAATTTAGCCCAACTTGACTACCTGTGGTCTACCCAGTTGTTCCAGCCAGAAACTTCAAAGTTAATTTTCTCCTTTCTTTCATCTCTGCTTCCCACCACCCCCCACCCCGCCCTCACCCAATCCAATTCATCAGTTAGGATCCTCACCTTTTTTTTTTTTTGGCCACGCCAGGCAAGTCCTCCTCTTCCCATTTTTGTTGCCACC
Source organism: Neophocaena asiaeorientalis asiaeorientalis (assembly GCF_003031525.2). Taxonomy (NCBI): domain Eukaryota; kingdom Metazoa; phylum Chordata; class Mammalia; order Artiodactyla; family Phocoenidae; genus Neophocaena; species Neophocaena asiaeorientalis. Next base: position 9,232,610 of record NW_020175410.1, read on the forward strand.
TTGTGAGTCCAGAACAACTTCAATTGTCTTCCAAACCACTCTCCACAAAGGAATTATAATGAGCTTTTAAAACACAAAGAGCACCTTGTTACCACCCTGCTTAAAACTCGAAGTGGCTTAAATAAGATCTGTAACCCTGGCCTTCAAAGCCATGCATGATCTGGCCCATGCTTACCTCTTCATGCTCACTTCCTGCCCCTCTCCTCCAATTTACTCTACTTTAGCCTATCAGTGTCCTATCAGTCCCTTGAACACAGCAGTCCCAGTCCACAGTCTTTGCCCAGGTCCTATATCTGGCTAGAGCAGGAGCTGGCAAACTAGTCTATGGGCCAAATTTGGTTCACTGCCTGCTTTTGTCAATAAAGTTGTATTGGAGCACAGTCAGTGCAGATTGGGTTAGGTATTGTCAATGTCTGCTTTCATGCTCCAGTAGCAGTGTTGAGTAATTGTAACAGAGAACAAGTGGCCCCCAAAACATGAAATATTTATTCTTTGTCCCATTATAAAATGTTTGTTGACCTCCAGGCTAAAATATTCATGCCCCTTCTCCTTGCAGAGCTAGTCTTTTCTCATTGTACTGTTCTCAGGTCAAATGTCTCTACCTCAGAAAGACTTTCCTGATCACCATATCTAAGCAGGTTACTTCCTGAATTTTCTATCATTGTACCAAATTTGTGATTCCATTACATTCACCACAAGTTGTGTTTAACTATTGTTTGTTGACCTGTGACTATATTTTTAATTGAAATATACATTTCTTAAGGGCAGGGAACATGTCAGTTTTGTTCTTCACTTTATACTCAGTTCCTGAAATAATACCCGATCATAGCAGGTAATAAATGTTATCTGAACAAATGAGTGAACCTGTCCTATGTCCCACCTCCAATTTAAAAAATAAGTTCCCTTTTGCTTGGTGAATATTTTGAGATCTTTTAAGCAGCCCCTTTCCCAGTTTATCTTTCATTGAGAATGCTCTTCCTGTGTACTGCCCTTATGGGGCCCTCTTTGTAGTTTAATCTGCTCTCATGGGTGGGATCAGGCAATAGTCCTTAAGTCTTTATTTTGTCTTGAGGTGTTGTGACAATGCATTTACCTGAGGAGAATAACGTGGAGGTCCAGAGAAACACTTCCCTTATTAAATAGTTACATCAAAATGAAAATAGAGAAACTGTTGCAAAAAAGGAAAACTATGAAGAATCATTAGTCAAAGCCATGTGGTAAGATCCAACCATATCTGCTTAGAGATAATTTTCTTATTAAAAAGTACGGGGGCTTCCCTGGTGGCGCAGTGGTTGAGAGTCCGCCTGCCGATGCAGGGGACATGGGTTCGTGCCCCGGTCCGGGAGGATCCCACATGCCGCGGAGCAACTGGGCCCGTGAGCCATGGCCGCTGAGCCTGCGCGTCCAGAGCCTGTGCTCTGCAATGGGAGAGGCCACAACAGTGAGAGGCCCTCATACTGCAAAAAAAAAAAAAAGGTACAGAAACGTCTAATCTTTAAAACCTTAAGAAATTCATGTATAAATAGATACCCTAGTATATGTAAATTACCTAATATAATATGTCCTTAGTAGTGAAACTCCATCATCTGTATTGCTTGAGCTTCGATCATAGCATTAAGATAGAAAAAGAAATAAACTTTACCATTGATTACAAATTTTATCAGAACAGTTTCCCAGGAAGACTCCAGAGATGTTTTATTGCTCTGTAATCATATGTCCTTATTTACAGTGATAGTTTTGATGTGTTAAGAACCATGCATAAGGCTAATTCATTAATTAATTGGTGGGAAAATCTTAGAGCCAAGCTCCGTGTTGTTTTTAGTAGATTTGTCTGAAAGGAATGATGAGTAAGGAACACATGAAGGACAGTATCCCAAGATATCCTGGTGAAGTAACTGGTGAAAACTTCAATAAAAAGGGGAACTGAGAGACAGAGAGGCATGGTTAACATTTTTAGTGGGAAAGAGTTTTGCCCGAGACCTTGGGTCTGGTTCAAAAGCTGAGAGAAACCCTGGGAGACTTTACTAAACTTTGACAATGATTTTCATAGCCTGGAACAGAACTTAAAAGAAATCATAAGCTCTTGTCTGAGCAAATATCTAGCACTATATGGCTGTCATCATCTGTGAAGTTTAAGGGAAATCTGAAGCCACTAATGCCTAAACCATGGAGAGGTCTGATATTTCATCCTCAGTGCTTACTCTATAAACAGAAAGTAAAAAGGCCAGCGGCCTTCTACTCTGCTTGTCTTATACTGGCCATGAGTCATTGTTAGTGATATGTAAAAATCGGTCATAAAGCTATCCCAGTAACAGAGTTATCCTGGATATAATTACTTGGATTAAGAATTAAATATAAAATAATAATTTATTATTCTACATCTCTGCCAGTCACAAGAAGAATCAATAGAATTATGGGTAAATGGATTTTTAATTATAAGGAAGTAACTTAACTAGAGGTCCAGTGATTTATCTTCCTTTTTTATAGCCAACCGGATTCAAGAGATTTGGGACTGATTCTTCCAAAAGTAGCAAATAGCATTACCAGTAACTAGGAATTCAGAGAAACCTTTAAAAATTTATTGCCAGTCTCTTTTCCATTTACTTCATTTTGGATTCCCCATCGTCTTTCTAGGGTAAGTTATCAGTTAGAAGAAGCTTCGTGAAAGGAAAGGAAGTCCAGTTATTTCTTATTTTAAAAATTTGTTCCAGTGGCAGGCTGCAACTTTGTTCTACCAACATTTCTTTTTTTAAAAAATTAATTAATTTTTAGCTGCGTTGGGTCTTTGTTGCTGAGCGCAGGCTTTTCTCTAGTTGCGGCGAGCAGGGGCTACTCTTCGACTTCTCATTGTGGTGGCTTCTCTTGTTGCGGAGCATGGGCTTCAGTAGTTGTGACACGTAGGCTCATTAGTTGTGGCTCACAGGCTCTAGAGCGCAGGCTCAGTAGTTGTGGAGCACGGGCTTAGTTGCTCCGTGGCATGTGGGATCTTCCCGGACCAGGGCTCGAACCTGTATCCCCTCCATGGGCAGGCAGATTCTTAACCACTGTGCCACCAGGGAAGTCCCTACCAACATTTCTTTAGAATATGCTAAGCATACAAAAGAAAAATAATTTCAATTACTGCATCCATTCTAGTGTAATGGGATTTTGCTACTTTAATCTATACAGTGCATAGCTGTTTTAAAACGTTGAGATTCATAGGTGATTACACGAACTTAGAATCATTTAGAGGCTATAAGAACATAGATAATGGAATGAAATGCAGATATCGCAGTAAGATGGACCTGGTTTATTGTCTGTTTTTTTATTGTATGCTAGCTGTTTGACCTTAAGCATATAACTTAGATATCTTATTCTGTATGTGTGTGTGTGTTTGTGTTTAATATTCCTACATCATAAGGTTTCTGTGATGACAACATGAAATCACATTGTAAAACACATAGCATAGTACCTGAGAACTGGTAGACAGTAAATTGCAATCATGGTTATATCATTATTACTCTAAATGTAGAATTTGAGTGTTCCAGGGGAAATGCAATATTCACTGAGAGACATATCTTGGTATGGAGAGTATTTCCAGGGAGCAGTTAGCTCTGTATACATAAGTGAAATTAGCTTACTCAACACTTAGTTTCTGTAAATGAAACCATAGCCAATGTATCTTTACTTTTCTTATTAGGTATCTAAGCTTGCAGCACTGGCCTGTATTTTATGAATGCAGGCTTCCTGAGTTTAGATACCAGAATTAAGGCACAGCTCACTTTAAACAAACTGGGATTTAAGATAACCTTGAGAGTGAGATGAAAGATTTGTTTTAATTTTAGATTCTTGTATTTACAGAAAGATCCATGATAGGTGTTTTAGTTCAAGCTGCTGTAACAGAACACCACAGACTAGGTGCCTTGTCAACAACAAAAATACATTTCTCATAGTTCTGGAGCCTGGGAAGTTTAAGATCAAGGTGCCTGCAGATTCAATATCTGGTGAGGGCCCCTTTCTTTGTTCATAGACTATCTTCTCACTCTGTCCTTAGAGGTAGAATGAATGAAGAACTTTCTGGGGTCTTTTTCATAGGACACATTTCACATTTGGGTTAGGATTTCAACATATGAATTTTGGCGGGACACGGTCTGTAACAATGGAATTTTAGAATTGAAAGATACCTTAGCAATCATCTTGCCAAACACTTTTTTCAGGTGATGAAACAGACAAACAAAAACATGTTTCTAAGATCATATAGTCAGTTATCAGCTGAATCAGGATTAGAACTCAGGACTCCTGACTTCCGATCAGCTCTTCCTGTGCCTGGCTCTGCTTAATTTAGGACAATTTCCTAGGAGGTGTGAATTGTCCAGGTTAGCAGGCTTTTCCAAATGTTTAAAATATGCCTCTATTTACAAAAATTGATTCTTGTTATACTTTTGGGGAACATTGACACTGGTGGTGAGGAGGAATGGGTGAGGCAGCATGAACCACCTACACCCCCAGACATATTGAAGATGACTACTGCTCAGGCTTCAGATAACTGCTGGGTTCCTGGGATGCCACAAGGGAGTAGGTGTGTTGTGTATATACCTTTGGCAAGAGGTGCATTTCTTGAGAAAATAGAGAAGTTTTCCCATAGTGTGTGCAAGAAGAATCCTCTTCCCATTAACAACACAAAATCTTCAGTAAATTCTCACTTCTCATTATTGCATTTGGACCTATTTTTGGTGGTGTGTGTGTGTCGGGGGGGGGTGTTATATGTTAAAGTGTCTAATCCTTCATCAAGACGAGCACAAGGCAACAATAGCAACTGCTCAAAGAGGCTGGGGCCATATAAGATTATAAAGAATAGTGAGAATAATGATAGTTATTTTTTATCCAGTGCTTACCAAGTGCCATATTTGTGCTAAGCGCCTTATTTCATTTCATTATCGCAGTAACCCTCTAATGTGAATACTATTATTATCTGTCTTATTGACAAGGCAACTGAGGCTTTGAGAGATTAATTTGATCTAAGCTCAGAAACAGAGTAGATGCATTCAAGATCATTTTATGCTCTCCAAGGCATCGTCTTCCCAGACTCTGGAACTACAGCAAAACCTGTACTGTTCATTGTCAGTAATGATGTCTCTCTGCATCAGCATCAGCTCTCATCTCAGAGGGATGCTGAAGCATAAAGTAGTGATGCACGATGTGAAGCTAGGTGGTTTGACTTTATTTTTCTTCATGTTTGAAAACCTTTTATTTGCATATTTTAAAAATGGTGCATTCGAAAACTAAAATCATCTGAAGAACAACAAAAAAAATGGCACTCTGATGAAACTGCATTTTACAGCCTGCCAGACACCTTAAACCAGCTTAATTTTCACTGAAGATTCACCTTGGTTCAACCCAACAGTTTCATCATCAACATCCAAGTACTTTTTCTTCCCTGCCAGCCAGCCAGACCTGCCTGGGAGAGACAGCCCTTCTCTGTCGGTAGTTCTGTCGTTAGTTCTTGATTCTTTGCTGTGCAAAAGAGCAACATAGTCATTTAAATCTGATCCAACCCCTGCATCTCACAAACTTAAACAGCTAAGAGAAGTAAAATAAAAGGACAATGCTTGTGGAATGAACAGTGCCTATCGGTGGCACACCTCACTAGCATTCACCTGTTTCCTTCTCCAGTTTGATCTTTTCTTTTGAAGACAGTAGAGTTTTCTCTTACACTCTGCCTTTAACAACTTTGGCTTATCGAATTCCTCAATCTCAGCTATATCGGGTTTGTCAGACGTGGTTGCAGAGAAAGTGGAGTGAAGCAGGCAAGCCAGCAGAGTCCAGTTTGTGAGTCTTCCCTGACTTTTTTTTTTTTTTTTTTTTTTTTTGCGTTACGCGGGCCTCTCACTGTTGTGGCCTCTCCCGTTGCGGAGCACAGGCTTCGGACGCGCAGGCCCAGCGGCCGCGGCTCACGGGCGCAGCCGCTCTGCGGCACGTGGGATCCTCCCGGACCGGGGCACGAACCCGCGTCCCCTGCATCGGCAGGCGGACTCTCGACCACTGCGGCACCAGGGAAGCCCTTGCCTGACTTTTAAGCAGTTGCTGTCCAGCTGAACAATTGGAGAGAATAGATGTAAACAATTTTTGGCAGTTTAAGACAGTGAGCTATATTTACTGCCTTCCTTACTATTAAGTACTGACTCTGTTCGTGGGAAAGCAGGTAGGTGTAGCTATAGGATTACCTCAGGTTTTTTTGCTGTTGTTGTTTATTTTTTCTTAACTATTGCACATCTCTTCACCTTCAAATTCACAGTTGGAGTTTTAAACCAACTGACAGTCATAAAGTCAAGAGTATGTACTCTTGTTCTCACCCGGGAGTATGACTAATGGAAACATAGCTAACAAGTTGTCCTCACAGCCAAGCCTCAGCAGCCTACTTGATTTGTTCCCAGTTGGACAGGCAGAAGAAATAGAGGAAGGGTTATAATGGCGGCATTAAATTCTAACCTTCTGGGCTTAGATTGGGATCTATTGTCTCTGACAAAGGTTTATAAAGTTAGTAATTATTAAAACCAAAATAAACCTCTAAATAGCCTTTTCTGTAAAAGGAAAAAACATCTTGGGGCACTGAAAATCCCGCATGAAATGAAGATATTTTTCTTAAAAAGAGCAAGCAATAAGGCCTTTAAACTCTATGCTAAACCAAAGAAAAGAACAAGAAAAGAAATGTTATCTTAATGATTGGTCTGCATTGGAAAATATATACATAATCATAATCATGTAAACTTAAAAAAAAATTTTAACTTCTAGAACAGTGTATTGACAGAATACGGAAGACTAAATGATGGTTACCAAGCCGTATACACGTTATCAATTTTGACGGTACAAAATTAAGAGTAAGGATGACAGAAGTAAAGAGGCAAAGGTGGGGTGAAGGAGAGCTAAAGGGAAGACTAAGAAAGCCAATAGCTTAATATACTAAACAGCAAGTCAAAAATTGCTGTCTATACTGGATGGAACAAGGGATCCAGGTAGAATGCCAAGTTAGCCAATAAAGAAAAAAGAAAGCCATACAATTTGGGGCAATGACAGAAGGGGAGGCAGGTGGGTGATTGCAGAGTGACATAAATCTTCATCTATCATAGCAGGAAGTTAATGGGAAATGTTGGGAGCTGATAAAACAAAGCCCTCAGGAGCCTAGTGCTCAGAGAGATTTCAGGAGTCCAGAAGGAACAGGCTGAATTTGGTGGCAGAAAGGGATGGGTGGAGGACTGCTGCTTGTAACCAGCATGTACATTTATTATGTTGATAAACAAATATTAAAAGTTAATACTGTAAAAGAAATGTTGTAGGAAAATATTTTTCTAATATATACCTCTAAGACCCACTCACACACCTTTTTTTTTTTTTTTGTATGAAGTGCATTGAGAACATTGAGTTATTCAGCTTTTTATGGGTTTATATGGGTTTGGAAAGACAGTGTATTTCTAAGTAGGCGTAGGAAGAACGAGCTTGTCATTTTTTTATCATGATACAAAAATGACCAAGAAAATGCCACTCTGACTATAGATAGGCAGAGGGACAAGCAACAAACAACCCTGAGGGCCACCATATGTAGAGGTGTTGTGATGAGGACTACGAGTGGCTGAGAGTCGGGGTGCAGACAGCTCAGCACAGGCCAGGGTGAACGGGCACCAGGAGTGGGATGCAGATGAGTTAGAACTCAGACAACGCTCCCCAAGGTCCCGGCACCGATGCAACACCAGGAGGCACTTTTCTCTGATAGGGGAGGGAGTTAACACTGAATTGATTGAGAACACCTGAAATCAATTAAATAACATGTTCTATCATCAGGTGAAACGAGGAATTGAAATAGAGATTGAGTTAAAGAAAATTGCATTCCTTATTCCGCCAATGGGAAGAGTCGTACATTCACGCGATGGGAGGAGCTGGGGCCAGGCAGTAAGTTATTTGGCGAGGGAGGAGCTGGGACTAGGCAGTGTGGCTCCAGAGTACTGCTCGCGACCAAACACCGCACTACGGCACTGGAGAGGACTGAGACTGATTTGCTTAAAGAATTGTTAACATAGATGGCAGGAAAAGGTAAGTACCTGAAGACAGACGGAAAAGTATTTTGGGAATTTTAAGAAAAGTATCCTGAATTACTTAGAACTGAGGGAATGGGAAGATTTACCTAGAAGATATACCAGTTGAACTTGTGCTTGAAGAAAAGGAAAACCAATTCTAGGTTTTATTATATATATATATATATATATATATATATACACACACACACACATATATACACACACACACAGAGAAGCCTGGTGGCTGTGTGCCTATGTATCCCATTATTGGGATTAAAAAGAGAAGAATTAAAATTTAAGTACAAGTAAGAATTCTTTTTTGTTTTTTTGGTCTTATTTTTATTGGGCTATAGGGGATGGGTTGGGCAATATTTCTGCAAGTTATGCCCCACTAGGGAAATGTCCATTCTAATTTTCCTGGCACAGCTTTCAGAGCTTTCTCTTTTTTCTTGGAGCCACTGCTCTTGCTGGCAGCAGCCTCTTCTGGTCCACTGCTGAGTGGCTTCTCCTTGGAAGAGAATTTCCTCTTTTTCTTGGGGACACTCTTGTTTTCTGACTCTTCAGGGTCAGACTCTTCTAATAACTGGTTATGTTATTAGATAATACATGTTCTTCAACAGAAATTAGTAAGATAGTCCTTACCAGAAATATTTAAAATTGGAAAACTGGAGATGTTCACAGACTACATACATTGGGATCTTTTGTCATTGGCAGCAAATTAGACAGCACATTAATAAGTCTTTGATGCTTCTATAGTCAAAACAACAAACTGGAAGTTTGTTTTGACTTTATTTTATTTTTACTTTTTATAAATTTATTTACTTTTGACTGCATTGGGTCTTTGTTGCTGTGCACGGGCTTTCTCTAGTTGCCATAAGTGGGGATTACTCTTTGATGTGGTACGTGGGCTTCTCAGTAAGATGGCTTCTCTTGTTGTGGAGCACGGGCTCTAGGGGCACGGGCTTCAGTAGTTGTGGCTCGCGGGCTCTAGAGCACAGGCTCAGTAGTTGTGGCACATGGGCTTAGCTGCTCTGCGGCACGTGGGATCTTCCCAGACCAGGGATGAATCCATTATCTCCTGCATTGGTAGGTGGATTCTTAACCACTGCACCACCAGGGAAGTCCCTGCTTTGACTTTAAACAATCCTTAAAATAAAATTCATGTTCTATGTTTCTGTTTGTGTTATAAAACTTGTGTTTGTCAAATCAGTCTAATTTTTAAAGGGAGAAGAAAATTACTATTTATTTGGTGGTGGGGGGAGAGTTGTTTTTATCCTACTGTTGAGACAACAAAAGATAAAAATACTACTTCTACATTCCATTTGGTGCAGTCTCTTCCAATTCACAAAAGAGAGAGATGGGGAAGTTAATGGATGCTGGAGAATAGAGGTTTGCTATACTTCCTTCTGGGCTGCCTCTGCTTGAAGTCTCTGGGTAATTCAATCTAGCAAAATTATGGACTAATGAAGCCTTTCTATTGTTAGCTCTTAATCGTAGCCTGTACTCTTACTTAGGGTATCTATAGTGATGTCTTCTCTAAGGGTGAAGAGAGGCTGGGTTTATCTTATGCTAAAATTACCAGGTAAAATGTAATAATACTAACCAAACTAGCATATCTAGCCTCATCTGTTATTTGGATGAATTTACCTTTTAAAGCTTTACTCAAGGCTGCCACGTCCTGCCTGCCGTCTGCCGCACACGGTGCAGTGTTACTCTAGGGCCTTGCTTCAGACAGGTCTGGACTCAAAGAGGGCTAAAATTCCTCAACAGCAACTCTCTGGTAATTAAGCAGCACCCAGCAACAAATGAGCACGGGTCCCTGGCATACCCTCAAACATGCTTTTCACTGAGTACCATGATTTGTCCAAATACCTCCCATATGACCTGAGAATTATATAACTTCAGAAGAGAGGAACCTCAGAGGCCTGCTCCACCACCTCTGTGAGACCTGGCAGGCTCAGACAGAGTTTCAAGCTAGGGACCCTCACTTCGCCCTCAGCTGTGTGGCTGACAGGGTCTTGGTGCTCCAGGCGGGTGTCAGGCTTGTGCCTCTGAGGTGGGAGAGCCAAGTTCAAGACATTGGTCCACCGGAGACCTCCTGGCTCCATGTAATATCAAATGGCAAAAGCTCTCCCAGAGATCTCCATCTCAATGCTAAGACCCAGCTCCACTCAATGACCAGCAAGCTACAGTGCTGGACACCCTATGCCAAACAACCAGCAAGACAGGAACACAACCCCACCCATTAGCAGAGAGGCTGCCTAAAATCATAATAAGGTCACAGACACACCAAAACACCACCGGACGCAGCCCTGCCCACCAGAACATAGGCACCAGTCCCCTCCACCAGGAAGTCTACACAACCCACTGAACCAACCTTACCCACTGGGGGCAGACACCAAAAAAAATGGGAATTATGAACCTGCAGCCTCTGAAAAGGAGACCCCAAACACAGTAAGTTAAGCAAAATGAGGAGACAGAGAAACACACAGCAGATGAAGGAGCAAGGTAAAAACCCACCAGACCAAACAAATAAAGAGGAAATAGCAGTCTACCTGAAAAAGAATTCAGAGTAATGATAGTAAAGGTGATCCAAATTCTTGGAAATAGAATGGAGAAAATACAAGAAACGTTTAACAAGGACCTAGAAGAGCTAATGAGCAAAGAAACAATGGTGAACAACACAATAAATGAAATTAAAAATTCTCTAGAAGGAATCAATAGCAGAATAACTGAGGGAGAAGAATGGATAAGTGATGTGGAAGATAAAATAGTGGAAATAACTACCACAGAGCAGAATAAAGAAAAAATAATGAAAAGAACTGAGGACAGTCACAGAGAACTCTGGAACAACATTAAATGCACCAACATTCGAATTATAGGGGTCCCAGAAGAAGAAGAGGAAAATAAAGGGACTGAGACAATATTTGAAGAGATTATAGTTGAAAACTTCCATAATATGGGAAAGGAAATCGGCAATCAAGTCCAGGAAGTGCAGAGAGTCCAGTACAGGAAAAATCCAAGGATAAACATGCCAAGACACATATTAATTAAACTATCAAAAACTAAATACAGAGAAAAAATATTAAAAGCAGCAAGGGAAAAATACCAAATAACATACAAGGGTATCCCCATAAGGTTAACAGCTGATCTATCAGCAGAAACTCTGCAAGCCAGAAGGGAGTGTCAGGACATATTTAAAGTGAGGAAAGGGAAAAATCTACAACCAAGATTACTCTACACAGTAAGGATCCCATTCAGATTTGACTGAGAAATTAAAATCTTTACAAACAAAAGCTAAGAGAATTCAGCACCACCAAACCAGCTTTACAACAGATGCAAAAGGAACTTCTCTACACAGGAAAAACAAGAGAAGGAAAGACCTACAATAACAAACCCAAAACAATTAAGAAAATGGTAAAAGGAACATACATATCGATAATTACCTTAAATGTAAATGAATTAAATGCTTCAACCAAATGACATAGACTGGCTGAATGGATACAAAAACAAGACCAGGGGCTTCCCTGGTGGCACAGTGGTTGAGAGTCTGCCTGCTGATGCAGCGGACACAGGTTCGTGCCCCTGTCCGAGAAGAGCCCACATGCCGCGGAGCGGCTGGGCCCGTGAGCCATGGCTTCTGAGCCTGCGCATCCGGAGCCTGTGCTCCGCAACGGGAGAGGCCACAACAGTGAGAGGCCCGCGTACTGCAAAAAAAACCCAAAACCAAACAAACAAAAAAACAAGACCCATATATATGGTGTCTCCAAGAGACTCACTTCAGACCTAGGGACACATACAGACTGAAAGTGAGGGGATGGAAAAAGATATTCCATGCAAATGGAAATCAAAAGAAAGCTGGAGTAGCAAGTCTCACATCAGACAAAATAGACTTTAAAATAAAGACGATTACAAGAGACAAAGAAGGACACTACATAATGATCAAGGGATCAATCCAAGAAGAAGATATAACAATTGTAAATATTTATGCACCGAACATAGGTGCACCTCAATACATAAGGCAGATGCTAACAGCCATAAAAGGGGAAATCGACAGTAACACAATAATAGTAGGGGACTTTAACACCCCACTTTCAATAATGGACAGATCAACCAAAATGAAAACAAATAAGGAAACACAAGCTTTAAATGATACATTAAACAAGATGGACTTAATTGATATTTATAGGACATCCCATCCAAAAACAGCAGAATACATTTTCTTCTCAAGTGCTCATGGAACATTCTCCAGGATAGATCATATCTTGGATCACAAATCAAGCCTTGGTAAATTTAAAAAAATTGAAATCATATCATGTATCTTTTCCCACCACAATGCTATAAGACTAGATATCAATTACAGGAAAATAACTGTAAAAATACAAACACATGGAGGCTAAACAATATGCTACTAAATAACCAAGAGATCACTGAAGAAATCAAAGAGGAAATCAAAAAATACCTAGAGAAAAATGACAATGAGAACACAACGGCCCAAAACCTATGGGATGCAGCAAAACCAGTTCTAAGAGGGAAGTTTATAGCAATATAATCCTACCTTAAGAAACAAGAAATATCTCAAATAAACAACCTATCCTTACTCCTAAAGCAATTAGAGAAAGAAGAACAAAAAAACCCCAAAGTTAGCAGAAGGAAAGAAATCATAAAGATCAGATCAGAAATAAATGAAAAAGAAATGAAGAAAACAATAGTAAAGATCAATAAAACTAAAAGCTGGTTCTTTGAGAAGATAAACAAAATTCATACACCATTAGGCAGAGTCATCAAGGAAAAAAGGGAGGAGACTCAAATCAATAGAATTAGAAATGAAAAAGGAGAAGTAACAACTATCACTGCAGAAATACAAAGGATCATGAGAGATTACTACATGCAAATCTATGCCAATAAAATGGACAACCAGGAAGAAATGGACAAATTCTTAGAAAAGCACAAACTTCTGAGACTGAATGAGGTAGAAATGGAAAATATAAACAGATCAATCACAAGCACTGACATTGAGACTGTGATTATACATCTTCCAACAACAAAAGCCCAGGACCGGATGGCTGCACAGGTGAATTCTATCAAACACTTAGAGAAGAGCTAACACCTATGCTTCTCAAAGTCTTCCAAAATATAGCAGAGAGAGGAACACTCTCAAACTCATTCTATGAGGCTACCATCACCCTGCTACCAAAACCAGACAAAGATGTCACAAAGAAAGAAAACTACAAGCCAATATCACTGATGAACATAGATGCAAAAATCCTCAGCAAAATACTAGCAAACAGAATCCAACAGCACATTAAAAGAATCATACGCCATGATCAAGTGGGGTTTATTCCAGGAATGCAAGGATTCTTCAATATACACAAATCAATTGATGTGATACACCATATTAACAAACTGAAGGAGAAAAACCATATGATCATCTCAATACATGCAGAAAAATCTTTCAACAAAATTCAACACACATTTCTGACAAAAACTCTCCAGAAAGTAGGCATGGAGGGAACTTACTTCAACATAATAAAGGCCCTATATGACAAACCCACAGCCAACATCATTCTCAATGGTGAAAAACTGAAAACATTTCCTCTAAGATCAGGATCAAGACAAGGTTGTCTGCTCTCACCACTGTTATTCAACACAGTTGTGGAAGTTTTAGCCACAGCAATCAGAGAAGAAAAAGAAATAAAAGGAATCCAAATTGGAAAAGAAGTAAAGCTGTCACTGTTTGCAGATGTCATGATACTATCTATGGAGAATCCTGAAGATGCTACCGGAAAGCTACTAGAGCTAATCAATGAATTTGGTAAAGTAGCAGGCTACAAACTTAATGCACAGAAATCTCTTGCATTCCTATACACTAATGATGAACAATCTGAAAGAGAAATTAAGGAAATACTGCCATTTACCATTGCAGCAAAAAGAATAAAAATCTAAGTGTTCATCAACAGATGAATGGATAAAGAAGATGCAGCACATATATACAATAGAATATTACTCAGCCATGAAAAGCAACAAAATTGAGTTATTCGTAGTGAGGTGGATGGACCTAGAGTCTGTCATACAGTGAAGTAAGTCAGAAAGAGAAAAACAAATATTGTATGCTAATACATATATATGGACTCTAAAACATAAAAATTGGTTCTGAAGAACCTAGGAACAGGACAGGAATAAAAATGCAGACATAGAGAGTGGACTTGAAGACATGGGGAAGGGAAAGGGGAAGCTGGGACAAAGTAAGAGAGTGGCATGGACATATATACACTACCAAATATAAAATAGATACCTAGTGGGAAGCAGCTCATAGCACAGGGAAATCAGCTCCATGCTTTGTGTCCACCTAGAGGGGTGGTATGGGAAGGTGGGAGGGAGACGCAACAGGGGAGAGATATGAGGATATATGTATATGTATAGCTGATTCAGTTTGTTATAAAGCAGAAACTAAGAAACTCAAAGCATCTGTGATTCTGCGTGGTTAGTGATTTCTCTCGCATTATTTCTTTTTATTCAAGAGATATTTTGATCCCCTATGTGCTAGGCACTAGGGATATTGCAACTGGATAAATAGACATTGCCCTTACCTTGATGGGGCTTGTATTTTAGTGGGAAACAGAAAACAAGCAAAAGTAAATGAAACAAAATGATTACAGATTATAAGTACTTTTTATAAATAAAAATAAGTACATTTTATAAATACAAAGTGTTGCGATGGTTCAGTGTTTAAGGAAGGTTTCTTTGAGGATATTTTAACTGGCCTGTGAAGAATCAAAAGCCGACTGTCATGTAAAGAGTTAGACAAGGAGTGTTCTGGGAGAGGAAAGCAGGTGCAAAGCCCCTGTGGTCACTGAGCTGCAGAATAGTGGTGCATGATGTGGATTGAACGGTCGACCTGGGCTAGATTATGTGGGGTCTTAGGCCATGATATGGAGTTGGGGCATGATTCTAGGCATTATGAGAGACATCGAAGGACCACTCTGTAGACAAGTTAGTGGTCCCCTATCCCCACCCAGCCTTCTTGCCCTGTGGTGTACTTTCCCTTCTAACACCTATCTTCTCACCCTAATTGTTGTCAGCCTACTGGAGCAGCTTTGCCCTTAAGCATAGAGTGTTGGAAGGCAGTACTTGAGAATGTACACCTCATCCATTCCCAGCCCTTGACCAACATCTACCAAGTGAAGGGCCGCTAAAGGCCAGCTCCCTTGCTTTGGGTTTGACTAGGAATACTCTGCGTTCAGGTGTGACTTATACTCCGGAGATCCACTATGGGATCAGGCAGAAGCTACACTTTCTAGGACTTTGCCTGAGATCTCACCCTTCATGACTACTTTCTCTTCCCTGCCTGTTCCCCTGCTCCTTTATAGTTTCCTTCTGGGAACATTTCCCTAATAATCCACTTATACGTGAATATTGGTGTCAGCATCTGCTCCTGAGGAATTCACCCTTAGTCACTCTGGTGTTACTTAGAGGTTGGATTGTGCAGAGATGGTTTAAATCCTACTTCAGCCTCTTCACAGCTCTGTGTCCTTGGACACATTTCTTAACCTCTCAGTTTCTTCCATACATTCCATACAATCATTCACCCTGGTCCTTGTGGACCTTACATCCTACAGTGGGGAAAAAAGAAACAAAACCTAACAAATAGAGAACATATTAGTGGTTGCCAGGGGTCAGGGAGAAAGTGGTGGCAGAAGTGAAGAAGGTGTGAATATAAAAATGCAACATGAGGGATCCTTCTGGTGGTGGAACTATTCTGTATCTTGACTGTATCAATGTCAATATCCTGGTTGTGATGTTGTACTATACTTCTGTAATATGTTACCATTGGAGAAACTGTGTGAAGTGTATATGGGATCTCTGTATTATTTCTAACAACTACATGTGAATCTATAATTATCTCAAAAGAAAAAGTTTAATTAAAAAACCTAATAAAGGAATAAGCTCACAAATAAATAATATAGTATCTAAAAAGATGATCATTGTTAGGGAAAAAATAGAGCAAAGAAAACAGGGAATGCTGAGGGGGCAGGAATGGGTGTTGCAATTTTCAAAAGGGTGGTATCACTGCGAAGGTACCAGTGGAGCATATGAAGTGCTGGTGCAAAGGGCCTGAGGGTGGTGGGTGTCTGCTGTGTTCGAAGGACAGCAAGGAGGCAAGGATGGTTGGAGTGGAGCCAGGAAGGAAGAGTAGTAGAAGTGAAGTCTACTTCTTCACTGACCCTTCACAGCGGAGGGTCAGATGCTGGAGGAACTTGCAGGCCATTGTAAGGCTTTGGCTTTTACTCTCAGAGAGACTGAGCACCACTGAGGGTTTCTGAACAGAGCAGTGACATAATCTGGGTTTAAAAAGTCACTCTGACTGCTGTGTTGTGGATAGACTGGGGCTATGTGGAGCCAGGGTGGTTGGGCATTAAAAGTAGGATCTGCATTAAAGGGTTGAGAGAGGATTAAATGAGCTAACGTATGCAAGTGTTCAGTCTCAGCTCTTATTGTTCCTTAATGCTGCCTTCAGTAGCAAAGAGAGTGATTTTATTGAAAACTCTTCCTGCTTAATGCCATTCTAGTGGAGATCTAGACATTTACTCACTGTTATCTGGGAAAAAAGTACTAGTTAAGGTAATTGGAAAAGAGAAGGGAATCTCCCCTGATCATTGGCTCAAGACGGCCTTCACTAGAGTGGATTAGTTAGATCAGCAGATACTTGTCTGATTTCTAGATCCCTGGTAAGAAAGATTGACTTGGAGTCTAGATTTTAAAAAGTGAGTTGCATTGTGAGCAAACTTTGCTTATTTCATAATTTCCATAGGCAAGTTTAGTTTAAGTAATTCAGTGATTAAGTTAGATCATACTTAGAACAAGGACAAATTACTTGCAATAAGGGAGGATAGAGGACCCTTCACCTTTTATGTTCAGTATTACCTGTTGTGTGCTAGAGTCAGATTTTTAAAAAGAGGGAGGGTGGAGAAAAGTCAGGTGTTTCCTGTAAGTATGACTCACTTTCCTTCTGAAATGTAGGCGTAAGTATTGGGTCAAGAATTTCTATGCTATTATATTTCATTAATTAATTGAAATAGTTCCTCCTCTTCAAAGAGCAGAGGCTGTCAATATTTGGCCAAGTATCCAAGTGTAGAGTACAAACAAAAATGCTGCAGGAATTCAAACATAATGGAGGAATCATTGTTAACCAAATCAGGCCAGACCTTTGGTTCATGGGCTATAGTATTTAAGTTTGACCTTGAAGGAAGAATGGGTTGTGAAACTAAAGGTGTGGAGAGGGAGGGATAGGTCACTCCAAATGCTGAGAGGAGCACAGGAAAAGATGGAGAGCTGGGAATAAGGTGAAGCCACTATAAGGGATGACAAGGTACCATGTTAGGGCTATGAAAAGCATGGCTGGATAGGTGACTGGAAAATAGCTAAACCTAGGAGGAAGGGTGTTTATAGAGATACCACATTTGTTTACACTGCTAGAATTCTAGGTTAATGACGGACCAGTGAGCCTTAGATTTTAAGCTTCACTTAGACACAGACATAATCTGAGGGTTAAATACATTGAATTTTTTTTTTTTTTTTTTTTTTTTGCGGTACGTGGGCCTCTCACTGTTGTGGCCTCTCCTGTTGCAGAGCACAGGCTCCGGACGCGCAGGCTCGGCGGCCATGGCTCATGGGCCCAGCCGCTCCGCGGCATGTGGGATCTTCCCGGACCGGGGCACGAACCTGTGTCCCCTGCATCGGCAGGCGGACTCTCAACCACTGCGCCACCAGGGAAGTCCTACATTGAATTTTATGGCAATAAATTCTCAAAGAAATTAAGAGGTGTATGAGATTTAAAATTGGTTTGAGAGGTGGCGTGGTTGGAAAGTAGTATGTGAAGGGTGTCATGAAGATTTGTAAAGCACAGTCTTGTTTTTGCTTACTTACGCCTTTTAAAAGAGTTTCTCAGGTTTCCACTTACTTTGAAACTCAACATTTAAAATGTAAAATCCTTAGAGACAGAGAACAAAGTTTCGTAATTCTTTGTTACCATTGACGTTCACGTGAATGATTTGCTTGAGAGTGAGTAGGCAATGAATCCTCTTCATATATCTTTCAGTTTAAGAAATTTTGTTTTCTAAAATTCTGTTCCTTTTTTCCTTTTCAGTTAAAGAATGGTTTCTGAAATATTTACGAAGGAGGCCAGTTATAATTAATGGCAATGTACTCTGTTACAACGTCAATTTATCACGTTCCTAGTGACACAAAGTCCAATTAACATCTCCAAGGGGTTCATCAAGTGTGTGCTATACTCTGCCATTTAATGACAAGGCTAAAATATATTCTTTCTCCATAATTTCTCTTGGAGCAAAAACAAAACCCTACTATCTAATGAAAAATATATACTCCATGACTGTGTTTGCTTTACTCAGTACAGTATTTCCAGAACCAGGCATGTAGAGGGCTTTCAACAAATACATGTTGAATGAGTGACTAGTTGGATATATGTATTAATGGATGAATGAATAAAAGGATGAATGAATAAATTCCCTGATAATTGGCTCTCCCTGGACCTCTAGATAGATTGCTTATTTAGAGCATCTTGTTGTATGCATTGCCTTTCACTACAGAGCTTTCCTAACATCTTTTCTTTTCTTTCTTTCTTTTTTTCTAATCTCCTATTTCCAAGTTTTCTGGAATGGCAGACCTCTGTGGGCAGAGTGGTATCTTTTCAACATCTCTTTGATGCATTCAGTAGCCAAGTAGGAAAGCTGACCACCTTCTCAGTGTTTGCAAAGCAGCAGGTTTGCCTTCACCACAGGTACAGATTATATTCTTTGTAGCACTTACAAAGAACTAAGTCACTTCAAAATAATTATTAATATGACAGACATGTGTCTAAAACATAAGAATTCTTGCTCCTAGAAATATTTTAGATGCTTAAAGGTACTCTAGGTTTTTTCCGTTCTCTTCTCCTCCTCCTCTCCAATTTTATTCTTGTCCTCTTCTTCCTTCTCATCCCCTCCCTTCATCTGTGTCCAATTAACTACCTAGATCTTGTCATTTGATCTGGCAGCTTTAATTTTAGACTGTGAATATTTCCCCGAAAGGCACTTGTATAAATGGAAAGAAATATGTCTTGTAATAATGGGATTTTCTCAAATTGAAGCAGCAAATGTTATCGTTTCAGCAGCCCCTTCTGCATATTAACATGATACGATATGTCATGCCGTGAGAATTTTGTGAATTTTATCTTTGAAAGTTAAGTGTCTGACCAGTTCTGTGGGAGTGATTTCTTATCACATCATTTTTCACAACCAGGAAACCATGACTCAGTAGCCTCTTGGACATGGTTTTGCTAAACAAGTGGTAAGGAATATTTGGCACTTTTTATAGCACTTGTTTTCCCACTTTGTCATTTTCAATAGTTTCCTAGAAGTAGAAAGATTGTAGGATATCATCCATTTTCTCTCTCTTCTTTCCCCTGCAATCTTCTCTTGCAGGCCCTTTTGGGACCTTTCTATTTCCCACACATCCTCTCTTCCTCACTGTTTCCCCCATGTCAGCCCAACATTGACTAGCCTATCTGCTGAGTAGAGGAGAGAAGCTTCACACCTGTAGATGTAAATACTGCTTGTGGAGGAAAGACACAGGCAATGGAGTCCAACTGGCAGTTCCACCCACTGCCTAATTCCAGAGTGGGTTTTATGCAGGGATAGAATAGTGGTGTGAATTGAGGTGCTCTAAAAAACCTGCTTCCTCCATTAAGCTTTATTCATAGGGTCAATACCAGTCAATGAAGTCATCGCTGGATCTTTTAGGGATATAAAATCTGTTCTGGGTGTCAGCTTGTATCTTATAAATTAAGAATGGAGATGAATATGCTCATAAACTTTGTAATGTAAGGTGGAAAAATGTCACATTTAGGTGCTATAATAGAGATAACAGATAAAGTTCAGCCAGGGGAATCAGGGAAGGTCTTACGGAGACTCAGGCATTCACTTTTAGGATGCAGCTCTTCTGGAGGAGTAATTGACCAGAGCATTATTTGCCACTAACAATTTAGCCCTCACTAATGTGTTGGTTACTTACCTGTTCTAGAAGAGCAGAGAGTAAATTCCTAAGACAGCAGTCTAAGGACAGAAAAGTTTTTATGGTGGGGATGGGAAGGGAAGGGTATTGATAGAGGAATTGGCAAGGAAGCAGATGAGTCATTATCTAGGGTGGCCCTGTGGAGGAAAGAGCTGGGTAGATCAAGGGTATCATGTGTGATGGATCTCGGAAGAGAAAGGAAAGGAGATGGAAGAGAGTGGTGAGAAGCAGGATGTGAATAGGATAGGTGGGGCATACTGGTTCTGGCCAGATCATCATTTCTATACAAGAAATGTGACTGTGAGTGGTAAGTAGCTATGTATAGCGTTACTTTTCCTGGGAGAAAAGCAAATGAATGTACCTCTTGCCTCTTTATATAATCTCTTTGAATTATTTAGGCTGTTATCTCATCCATCCTACAGGAAGCAGTGATTAAGACCTTTCAGGGTTTTCAAGTGTTTCTCAAGAATCACGATGTCATCAGTGACTTTTGGAGTCCTTTTTTAATGTTGATAACCTTTTGATTTTTTAAATTAATAATTATTAATTAATTGTATTTGGACAGATGTGAAAACATTTTCCTATAGATAATATTCTACCTGCTTTTAAATGTAAGGTCTGTGAAATTCAAGTGAGCCTGGCAAATCAGCCATGTCACAGAGGGAACTGTCATGCTACATTTGAGACAGGATACCAATCTGGTTGAACTTTTGGTCTGATTCAGCAATGTTCTTCATGAAGCTCTATAATAAAATGTGCATTTTCCCATTTTCATGTTTTTAGTCTCTCTCTTTCTCTACTTAGTGTGCGTGTATTTGCCTATAAACACACCTAAACATTTTAGTTGAGCATGTTGACAATATCTCAGAATGCAATGTGTTACGCCCTGAGAAATCATTTAAATCTATATTTGGATCAACATTTTGAAAAGTGTGGAGGAGAGGGAATCACCATGGGGAGGAGAGAGGAACTTTTTTTTCTTTCTAAAAGCATGTGGGTTGATGCATTTTTATATCTTTTTTTTTTTTAAGTCTAAGCTTGTGTAAGCTTGGTGAATGTTAATGAAAGAAACGATATAACACATATTCCTGGGTGTTAGTGAAAGTTATGGATAGAAAACTCATTTTGTGAAGTTAAGAGCATAAATACGTGTAGATTCGTCACAATAAGATCTAGACACCATATAAGAACACACATTCCTTGTTTAACATAATTACTGGCAATAACGGTTACTGCTAATACTTCATCTGTATCTTTACTTCTGTGTAAGATGTAGTATTATGTGCTATGGAAGGCATTTGCCTTTCTTTCTGGACGTTCACACCCTTTTTGTGTTTGGCAAATTCCAATCCTGATGAGCCTCTACCTCCCACTGTAGAAATATAAATCTCTTTCCCCTCTTCCATTTCATTAGGGTGCAGGGATTTGACCATTGACTTAGGCTCTACCAGTCGCATTAACTGATGAAAGGAACAGGTGCCAAACAAAATCCATTCTGCTTGCATGGCAGTGGGTATTGCTGCCTCTGCAGTTTCCTGAGGCAGTGGTGGCAGAGGTTTCAATGGTAACACCCAGTGTCCAGTGTGTTGTTGCTGTCTCTGCTCAGTGAGGGTAGAAGTGGTGACTTCATGTTAAAGGGGCAGCATGATGTGATGGTTAAAGGTACTAGACTTTGGAACCAAAGCGTTATCTGGGATTGAGTTCCAGATTGACCACTTAGCAGCTGTGTTGATCTTGGGTCAGTTACTTACTTCTCTGTGCTTCAGTTTCATCATCTGTAAATTGGGAATAACAATAGTGGTGACTACTTTGGGTTTGAAGATTAAATTAGTTAATATTGTAACATACTTAGAACATAGTAAACCCTCTGGGGCAACCGGTGAAAATTTCTCCAAGCAGTAAATTTCAAAGAGTCAGTGAGAGAAAATAAGATTGGTTTAGGTTTACGCCCCTGAGACTGGCTTATTCTATGTGCTAGTTATATCCATCGTTCCTAAACTGTGTGACAAGGCATGCTGAGTCACAGAGGTATGGCAGGTATTTTAAATTTTTGAGGGAAACACAGTGATACTTGACATATGTTACACATCATGAGAAGTGTTAGCCCAGGGTAATTCAAAGTTTCATTAGTTTGTGCTATATGTTTTGATGATATAACTCTTTGCAAAGATGGATTTTTTTTGCAGTTGCTGTGGTAAAAAGCAAGTACCGTGGGAGAAGTTAATGTGGAACAGGAAATGAGAGTGCCATTTTCTCACCTAAGGTCTGAAAAGTTGTGCAGTGCCGTATACATGCACACATCCCATTAGTAAATGGTTTTGTCTATTCAAGAATAACATAAAAATGTTTTTCTTTCAATAAAGTATACTATTTTTTCAAACAACTATCAACTTGTTAGGACATAAATACTTATTAAGTTGTTTAAATGTAACTACCTGATCAACAGAATGGTTAGGTGTTTCTTTTGGCCTAAAGACACCGTGTAAAAATCACTGTAACAACAAGGATACTGTACACCAAGAAAGTTTGGGAACTTCTGAATTACATTTTCAGCAACAAGCAGAATCCTCAGACTGGCGCCATGATCTATGGAATAAGGAGACTATTAACGGCCAAATGGACATCATTAGAATTCCCCCATCCTACAGAAATAGAAACCCCAAGGCAGTAGTATATCTCTAGGGAGAATTGCAGAAGTTGTCAGACTTGAAAGATACAGGGATGGTGATGCCCATAATATCTCCTTTCATCTCACTTTGTTTTGGCCGCTATAAGAGGCAGATGAGTCATGAAGAATTATAGCTTGAGTCTGGAGAAGATTTGTGTCTACTTCTGTCGATTTCTGTGCACATTACCACCTCAAGATCGTATTAAATCAAATTTCCAACTGGAAGAGTTTTAGCCAGTGCAAGTAGCCTATATTAAAAGATTGCTGTGAGGCTTGACTTGAGGTTATAAATTCTCCCAGCACCGCTGTTGAGACAGGATAGTTTCCTTGCTGTGCTGGATTGCTTGTTGTCAGGGTGGCGCCACTATCACCAATCCCTTTTAAATTCTGGGTTAGATTTTACCAGTGAGAATAATGTAGAAACGTTTTGGATGAGGTGGAAATTATTATCATTAGAAGGCTGTCAGATGATGAGATGCTGCAGCTCGGTCAGTGCGTTGGTTCCCATAGACATTGCAGCGTCCACGGAGCTCTGCACAAATCACAGTCAGGGGGACGTCACAGATATCCTCCCAAGCTCTAACATTCCACTGGTTGTTGACTTCGTGGTAGTCCATGCCATGAGGTAGCCAAATAGATACTTAAATGATCAATCAGTGGTCACCTAGAGTCAAAGGTTGATAGAATACTAGGATGACAAGGTAGTTGCTGCAACAGAGAATTATAGTGGGAATAAAGAGAATAGGATTTGTGGGTGATATTCTGGCTTCTAAGTATGCTGGAGAACTTTCAAAAAAATGATGGGACCAGGGCTTTATATTTATAGGGTTAGGATTAGGTAAAGACATAGAAAGCTTTCATGGTTGCCTTGAAAGAAATATTTATCTCATAGTCTAGGTCCTGCAGGTAGCTGAATGACAATACAAATTGAATTCGCAGCCTCATAAGGTATTGAATTTTAAAGTTCAGGCATTCGTTGTGAAAGAGCGGAACCTTGTAGATTGAGATGGGGACATCTGGGCTGTTTCAAATTCTTCTGGGTCCTCCTTCCCAGTAGAAACATCCTCTTCCCTTGTCTGCAGAAATTAGCTTCCCCTAACCTGAAGAATCTATAATAAACTGTCCTGAGGTCTTATAGAGAAATTATGATCCTGATCAACTCAACTTTGTTGTCTCTCATAGTTTCTAGACCTATAAGAGAACTCAAATAATCAAGGAGGCAGGTTCAAGAGATGATATGAGAGAAGTACCGTAAATGTCAAAAATTGCAAGACTTTGTCAATTTGTATTAGCAGAAACATAGGTAATATGTATGGGAATAAATCCTAACTGTGTTAGACCAGGGTGGAAAGAATACTATGTTTTATTGGTGTGCCTGTGTCAACCAGAGATTCTGGTATCAGTGTGTTAACTCAAGCACCTGAGAGTGGCTCTAAGAATTTGCTTGGTTGTTGGACTGAAATCTAGACCTGACAATTTTTTACATTAAATGAAGATGAGATGCCAGAACACACTTGATGGACTGCACAGAAAAGTGTGCAAAAGCTTAGGGAGAGGAGAATTACTATGTACAAACTTGGCTTGGCTACTACTCCCCTCCCAGGCTGAAGCAGGGAATATGCCTTTCACCAAGGCTTTGAAAATACAACAATGCGGGGAAAACCAGGATCCTTAGAAGGCTTTTTATTGGCTCTTCTCTACTGTCGTGGTTCACCAGTTAGAGTAGTGGCTTATGGAAGTCAGATGATTAATGAACTTTCAGGTCAGGTCCATCTCTCCGTGGGTCCTGTGAGTCTATAAAATGCACCTCTTGGTTATCTTCCCAGTCTTAGATTCCAGAGTTGGGATAGACATATTCAGCAATTAGCAGAATCCCCTTATTGGTTCATTTATCCGCTTATTGGTTTATAGAGCGATATCTATCATTGTAAGAAAGAGCAAGTAGAAGCCTCTAGTGTTGCCTCTTCATACCATGATAGTAAACCAAAGTAATTTCACATTTCTGGAAAAATTACAGAGATGAGTGCCCTCATTAACGACCTGCAGCTAATCAAGCGATTATTCTGCCACATTCCCATTCAGCTCACCTATTTGGCCTATACAGAAGACCAACGGACTTTAAGAAGGTGAGTAGATTACCATACACTTAATCAGATAAGGATTCCAATTGCAGCTGCTGCTCCAGGTGTGGTTTCTTTACCTGGAGAAAACCAACATAGCTCCTAGATTTTCCTGCTAGCGTACTAACAGGAAAACTGTACTATATATTTTAGTAGGGGGAATTGGTTTAGATTATCTAAGGGAACTAGGGTTGCTGTTATTCAATGAAGGCAGAGAGGAAGGA
Organism: Neophocaena asiaeorientalis asiaeorientalis; assembly: GCF_003031525.2. Taxonomy (NCBI): domain Eukaryota; kingdom Metazoa; phylum Chordata; class Mammalia; order Artiodactyla; family Phocoenidae; genus Neophocaena; species Neophocaena asiaeorientalis. Next base: position 9,257,742 of record NW_020175410.1, read on the forward strand.
CAGAGCATGATATAACCAAGGATCCTCTGGAGGGCCTTGAAGTTCTTCCACGCACAGTGGTAAATGTTAGTGGATAACCAGAGAACAGCTTCATTCAGGCAAGACTGCCACAGATTCAGATCCCTCAGGGATAAAATTGGTGTCACTTCATCAGGGGAAGACAACCACCAGATGTGTTGCTGGTTTAAGGACAAAAATATGTGATATACATTGTAAAAAAAGATCATAAATAACTATAGCTTGTGACTTGAAGAAAAATGGATTGATATCAAATATATGTACTTAAATACATATTTGTGTATATATATAGTTAAATATTAAATACATGTTTTCCTCTTTTTACCCTCTCCTTGTCTCTCATAATTTTATGTAGAGTATGCTGATGGTGATTTTTAAAATTAATTAATTAATTAATTTTTGGCTGTGTTGGGTCTTCATCACTGTGCATGGGCTTTCTCTAGTTGTGGTGAGCGGCGGCTACTCTTCGTTGCGGTGCGCAGGCTTCTCATTGCGGTGGCTCCTCTTGTTGAGGAGCACGGGCTCTAGGCGCATGGGCTCCAGTGGTTGTGGCATGTGGGCTCAGTAGTTGTGGCACACGGGCTTAGTTGCTCCATGGCATGTGGGATCTTCCCGGACCAGGGCTTGAACCTGTGTCCCCTGCATTGGCAGGTGGATTCTTTAACCACTGCGCCACCAGGGAAGTCCCTGATGGTGATTTTCACAATCCACAGGTTTCATGTTATTCAAGATAGGATTGTGAAGTGAAGGAGGAGTAAATTTACCCCAGAGATCCTGGACTTAGAGCTGGGTACACTAATAGACGTATTTGTTTGAAAGTTTGTATAAGGAAGAAGGGTGTATGAGGAAGTTGAGATACCAAAGGAGTGGACTATAGTGGATATTTTCCATCCTTTTTGGCTTCTCCGTTTTTAATCTTTTTTAAATTTAGGGGAATTTCTACCCAATGAGTAGACCTCTCACTATAGAAACCAGAAACCCATTTCTCCAACTTTATTTTAGCTCTAAGTACAAATATGTGACCCAGCCTCCTCCAGTTGGACACACCCATGTCAGTGTTTGAAGCCGACTCTGATAGAAGAAGTTGCCATAAAAAAATGTATTCTGGTTTGGCTGACAAAGGATAGATCCTGCTTCCCAGAGGTAGCAGAGGCAGAGGTTCTATTGGCAGCATCCTGTGCCCAGTGATACTGATGTCAATGCAAATCCGTGTATCCATCTCAGTGGGAATGGCAACACTGCCTCCAAAATGCTGTCTCCAGCTGTTGTACAGTCTGACTTACAGCCCTGGTTCTGGCTATGTAACCTCAGTACTTGTTGTTTTGGTCTTCCTGTAGCTCATGTAGTTACTTAAAAACATTTATTGAATTATTTTTCTGTTTAAGCTAGTTAGAGTTGGCTTTTTTTTTATGACTATGAATCTTGTGATATAGGTACTTTCATGCATCATCTCTAATCCTTATAACTACTGTGTGAGGTAGACTTTATTATCCCCCTTTTACAGGTGATAAAACAGAAATTAAATAACTTGCTCCAGATCACGATGCTTGTTGATAAGACTAATGTTTAGTTTTTATAATTTATATTTATTAATTTTCACTTAAAATTGATTACATGAATATTATATACATATATACAATTGTTCAATTATAAACAATAGTGAGAATGTCAATGTTTTAATAGTATTTATATCTTGGCTTAGTTTCCTAGTTATTTTTACTTATTCATCTTCTACCTAGTTATATGTCATAAAAAATAATTATATTGGTTCCATTATATTTAATGCATTTTTTTCTCTGAGACTTGAAATGTACTCAAAATTCTCATTAGTATTCTCATGCAAATATTTAATTGAACAGCATTTTCATGCCATTCAATATTTTTTTACCGGCATTCTTTTTCCTGTGTTTTATTTACATTTGTTTTTTTCTTAGACTGAATTACAACGTAACTTTGGGGTCAAACCTGTTTGGGAGCACAGCTCCCTTTGTAAAACAGAAAGCAACAGGGAAATGTTAAAAAAAATAAGCTAAAACTAAATTGAATGACAAAACAAGCCCACGAGTATGTTCATACTAAATCAGAAGCTGGTAACTTCATCCACAGCCAGTTGGTCAGGGTATAGATGTGTTTTCAAAATTTAAAATTCTATCTTGGGGTTTCAATAGTAATGATAGTCATTTAAATAGGCATAATGATGTTAATGAGTATATCCTTGGAGGGGAAGACAAGTTTTAATCAATAAAAGTTTTTCTCTATTTCTTCATTAATATTTATGTTTACATACTCATTGTTGTGATGAATATTTCACATGTATAAATACAGTTTGACATTTGGTGCATAGAAACACATTTATGATGAGGGTTTAAGGGAATTAGAATGTTCTCTAAAAAGCTCACTACAGCAGAACTATTATTATTCACTTTAATAACCTTTCTTATGATCATGTCAAGCTATCAAATATTCAAGTGGCAAGCATAAAAGACAGTGCTTGGTATAAAAGACCTCTTTCCAACACATTCTTTTATCCCTATTGCCTTAACCTAGGTTAAAACTGTGTTTCATAATAAAACAATGAAGATAAGCCACTATTTTATTTACCACTCAAATGCACTTTAAAAATTTGTTAGATGATGGCAAAGACCAGAAATGCTTCAGGTTCATTATTCATTTCACACCTTGTATAAACAAGGCACTAGGTCAACCATCTACCAAGTAAATAAGGCTGGATGAAAATGACTCACTGCAGCACCCACGGCAGGAATCTGGACCTCAAGTTAGTGTCAGTATGAGCAGAGCTAACAACTTACTCTATTTAACCCAAGAAGCTAAAAGAACCTAGAGTGCATGGAATCTAAAGGCCTTCTCAGGCAGAGGTCCATTAAACACTAAGATTTCACTTTCATTTCTGATGTATATCTGTTTGCAGAAATTTATCCATATGTCATGATCCATTCTAAGGCAAGGATCAGTCATATGTCTTTTCTTCTTTGATAGAATTTGCACTGACCTAAAACTATGAACCACCAACTGGTGCATCCTTCAGCCCTATGAACCAACACAGCTCCTGATATCAATCTTTTATTGATGCCTGAGTGAAAGGAATGCTATTCTCCTCCAAGAGCTTCAGTGATAGTCTCCAGGTAGATGACTCCTTGATTTATACTTTTGATTTTGGTCTCTCTCCTGAGCTTCTTGTGCACACTTCCAACAAATAGAGTACAAATCTCTTTGTAGAGCTGTATCTTACCTTCTCTTGGAAGCATAACAGTATTTGGAGGGAGTGTAGGTTCAGTGTCTGGTGAGGGGGGTAGGTGGCAACAGGAGGAAAGATTTGCCTCTTTACCTTTTGCAATCTTTCATAACCATCCACCTCATCTCTTCTTTAACACTATTCAGATGACCAGTGAAGCTTTTTTAGAAAAAGATAAAATGTTTTGGTGACAGATATGGCACCAAGGCATTCCTTTATTCAGAGCAATTTTGTGAATTAGAGAGGTGACTTCTCTGGCTGTGGTTTGAAGGTCTGCCATCCTCCACTGGGCTGAGGGATGTGATAGAGGGTGGAAAGCTTCAAAAAGCTCTGAGGAGTCAGAGTGTTGTTGCCCAGGATACAAGATCCAGCAGGGGACTGGAGCTGAATTGAGTGCAGAGGGGAGCTGCTGAAAAGAAAGAGGATGAACAAAGAATATATTTGATCCCCTTATAACTTGAGCTAAATCAACACCTCCCCCTGCTATAATCAAGGGTGTAAGGGACTTCTGTATGTTGAAGTCTGCTTTCCTTTGGCTTATAGTAAAATGTTGATCACGTGTCCCTCTGTAATTTATTACTGCTTCATTCTCTTTTCTTCTGCTACCATTATTTCTGCCACCACCATCACAGTTATTTTTCTGTTCTTCTTCCTCTCATGATCTTTGCCTTTTATTTGACAAATATTTGTGAAGATAGGCATTGCATTAGGTACCATGGGGAAAGGAGCTATAAAAAAGAGGTATAAGGTATGTAATTCTCCTTTAATTATGTAATGTAAATATCAGGTGCCTATTCATCTATTCACTCTCCTGCTTAAGCAATATCCTTCTCTCACCCTCCCCCAAAGCTTCTTGTACAAAGTAAAGCACAGCAGTATAGAATTTGCCAAGGCAAAGAAACAGTTTAATCCTAGATGTGTAACATGGGTTATTTCTGTGCCATCAAACCCAACAAAAACACTAAATTGTGTAGGTATAGTTTTCCATATGGATAAACTTCAAATTACGTATTTTAATTGATCATCATTAATGATAATCTTGGTATTTCAGGTTGATTTATTTCAATTCTGAATAACATCAGATACCTCTTTTAAAAAATAGCAGCTATTAAAGCTCTTGACAGGTTAAAGAAAGAGAGAGAATTGAGTCACCAAAGGACAAATACTGTATGATTCTATGATTCCACTTATATGTGGTGTCTAAAGTAGTCAAATTCATAGAAATAAAAGTAAAATGTGCTTAACAGGGGCTGGGAGGAGAGAGCAAAGGAGAGCTGTTGTTTAATGGGTACAGAGTTTTAGCTCTGCAAGATGAAAAAATTTTGGAGATCTGTTTCACAACAATGTAAATATAGCTAACACTACTGGACTGTGTACTTTTAAATGACTAAGATGGTAAATTTTATGTATGTTTTTACCAATAGAAAGAATTAATCAAAAAAAATTAATTTTTAAAAGAATTTACCAAGGATTCTAGAGAGGAAATAAAGCAGACTTCATATTATACTGTCAGAGAACAACTTGAATCCACCTTAGACATTTCTCTTTTCTAAAACTCTACCTTCAGCTGTGCGACCAGCCACAGCAGGGTGTTGATGGCGGTGGTGGAAACTTTCTCCTCTGACCCTTCGCATAGCGAAGGCATGAGGAGTTTGGCCTGGAAAGGAGTCAGAATCTTGGAGAGAGGGTATAGGTTATCTTTGGGATCCCAATGGAAATAATAGGTATGGCCAATTTTGGAGCGCAATTATAGAAAGAAAATCAATAAATAAAGATAGATTTAAAATATATCATCAGCTGTAGAAACAAGTGATAACAGCAATTGTGCAGTGAGAACTTAGGGTTGGGAAACTGTTGAAGAGACAGTTGAGGAAACTGAGGCTTAAACAAGTGAGGTAAATATCCAAGGTCAGCCCAGAGCTAGCAAGTAGTGAAGGTCGGATTTATAAATGCTTTACTTTCAACATACAGAATGTTACGCAGACAATTATAAATGACTGTCCCCAGTTGCAGAAGTTGGGCATGTCAGCTGTTTTGTCTGTTTTTTTCCCCTCACATTCTTGTCAGGTGCTGCATGATGCTGTGTATTTGTATTGCCCACTGAGTAAATGTTTAATGGAACAGAATGGCATCACCATGAGTGAGAGAGCTCAGTGGTCCTCACAACAGGCTGTTTCTCTGTTAAGTCAGTTCCCAAGCTGAACGTCACAGATAAGATCTTCTCTTAGAGCAGGAGGGACTTCAACTCTTAAACACACAGGGAAGGAGCTGTTCATCAAATCCTCAAGATTTTCAGCCACTATGACCAAGATGAGCATAAATTATGCCCTCATTGAATAATGTTTTAAGTGTGGAATCTTTTAAAAGCATATTTATTAAGCATGAAAAAATTTTATTACATGACCACAGCAGGTGATGCTGCTTTCATCAAGTGCCCCTGGATAGGTATTTGCATGTTATTGTCTCCAGAAAAGCACTAGAAGTTAATGCCAAAGAACCCTGTTTCCTTGGCCTCATAGGTTAATTTGCAGTATACCTGGAGCGTAAAATACATTTTAGAACAGGAGTCCTGTATGTCAGAGGGTCTGAAAAGCAGAGATATAGTATAAATAGCTTTGTTATTCATATGCTGTATATGAAAACATTTAGATGGAATATATTCTGTAGCCAAAGAACTATATTTTCTCCCAATAATTTGAAACAAAGAAGTTAAGAACACAAACCGCACTTAGAAAGAAAGAAGAATGATATTTTCTTGCTGCTGAATTCATGAATCTGTTATGGAGACTCATTTTCATCTTTAGATTTAATGTGTCCTTTTTATCAAGAGTGAGACTTTTCTTTGTGTCTACAGTAGAAAAATGGCACCAATTTAGTCCTGTACTTTGCCAACCCTCACTTGTCACGTTTTTTGAATGATCACAGTTGTGCATCAATTGTGTCAAGACAGAATAGAGAATTGGGCTGTGGGGTGGGTCCTGTTAAGGATCTATACAGATTTCTATAAAACATTCATAAGGATATTGCTCTCATTCTTTCCTGAAGGATGATGACTTTTTCTTTTTTCTTTCTTTTTTTTTTTTTTTTGGTTTTGTGGATCTTTAACTTTTAGAACAATAGAAACAGTTTTTTTAGTCACAAAGACCTTTGAGAACATTCATACTTTTAGAGCTTTCATGATCTTGGAATGAGACACTGTTCCAATCACAGTTTAGTTTTTATTCCTTGAGCTGAGCTAATTGTCTGAGGTCACAGGACTCTATTGATGGTTTTGCACGTATAAGTGGATATTCTGAATTCTGCCCAGAGTAATGGATAAAAATAGGCAGTTAATTCAATGTTTAAAAAATTAATATCATCTGCAATTTTAATGGTGCAAGGAGACTTAAAGGTCTCTTAGTTCAACACATTTATTTTTGCAGATGAGAAAACAAAGGTCCAGAGAGCCCACAGGTTTTGCTGAGGGTCACGTAGCCAGTTAATGGCAGAGCTGGTATCAGAAAAGGTCTTTTCCTCATAATTGAAAGCTCTTTCTTTTCGAAATTATGAAATGTTAAGGCACTGTGAAAAGTCCAAAGAGTAACATGTCTAACAGCTGTACCTACCACCCAGCTTTGTCAGATCTTATAATTTTGCTATGTTTGTTCCCTTTATTTCTTTTAAAGAAATAAAAACAGATTCAGTATGTCACCTGTATAATTTTTACTGATAGTACTTCTCACACTGCTTTCCAAATTTGCTATTGTTATGTGAAGATGCATAAATAGTATGTATCTGAACAGTGTATGGCATTGTGTTACATGGGTTAGAACAGCATACAAGTAGAATTGCATGAACTCTTCTGAAACTTGTTTTTATTGCTCACTGTTTTTTTTTTTTTGAGATTTTTTAATGCTGAAATGCATAGTGATGGTTCATTCATTTTTACTGCTTTTCATATTGTGAATATACTACAATGCCCTTATCCGTTTTTCTGTTGATACATATTTAGATTTTTTAAAAAATTCGCTCTTACAAACACTGCTGTAATACACATTCTTTTTATGTGTCTGCACGAGTGCAAGAATTTCTTGGCTACATACTTAGAAGTTGTAATACTTCAGCGTTGCGCTTTATTGTCAGATTACTCTCCAAAGTGTTGTACAGCAGTGTTATGTAATGACAATCCCATGGATAGGAAATGGTTCAACACCATGGCTTCATCTACATTTCCCTTATTGATAATAAGGTTAATTATCTTTTCATATGTACAACAGTTAGCTATTGCTGCAATAATATTTGGTAACCAACCACCCCAAAACTTAGAGGCAATCATCTCTTTCTATGGGTTTCCAGGCCAGCTGGTGCAGCTCTGCTTCAGGATGCAGGTCTGTGGATGCACATCTGTTCTAGGTGTCTCTTATCCTAGTTAGCTAGTGAGGCTCTTCTTGCAGCAAAGGCAGGAACACAAGGATGCAAGCCCCATTAATCATGGACATTTCAAGTCCCTGCTTGTGACACTTCTGCTTATGTCTCATTGACCAAAGCAAGGCACTTAGCTGAGTCTTACATCCATGAAGTGGGGAATACTCCACCCCTGTGAGACTATGGCATCAGCATGCAGGCTTATTAACTACTACAGGGGAGGGAAGAACTGTCACCACTTATTTAATCTACCACAACACATTTATTGGCCATTTGGTTTCATCTTATATAAATTGCTGGTTCATAGTCTTTGCTCATTTTTTCTTGGGTTGCCTGCATTTTACTTACTGTTTCACAGATACTCTTTTTTTTTTTTTTTTGTCTCAATGATTTTATTGAAGTATAGTTGATTTACAATATTATGTTAGTTTCTGGTGTACAGCAAAATGACTCAGTTATACATACATGTATTCTCTTTCATATTCCTTTCCATTATGGTTTATCACAGGATATAGATATAGCTCCCTGTGCTAAACAGTAGGACTTTGTTTTTTATCCATCCTATATATACTAGTTTGCATTTGCTGATACTCTTTATATAATGTGGATTCTAATTTTTGTTAATTATAAGATTATAGAAATATTCTTTTAGTATGTGACTCATATTTTCACTTTATGATATTTTTCTTGTAAAGAAGTTAAACTTTTTAATTTAACTATTGCTGTATGATATTTCTCTTGTAAAGAAGTTTAAAAGTTTACTATAATCTAAACATTTATCCACCTTTCCCTATATGGTTTGTGCACATTGTGTTTTGTTCTAGAAAATGATCTCTATACTGAAGTCATTAATATATTCTCCAATGTTTTCTTCTAAAAGTACTAAGGTTTAAGTTTTTACATTTAGGTCCGTGTTTTGCTCAGAATTTAAAAATTTTTTCTAACATGTTTTTTCTATAAATTCTCTTGGATATTCTACAGAAATAATTATATCATTAATGAGTAATAAAACTTAGGTTCTTTTTTTCAATTCATAAATCTTTATTTCTTTTTATTATGATACTAAACCAGAAAAATGTTAAATAGAAGTTGTGTAGCAAGTATCCTCCCCCCCCAATTTTAAAGGAAATGTTTCTAATGTTTTATGACTGTAGTTTTATCACAAAAATAGTAATCAGAAAATAAGTGCAAAGCTAAAATTCTATATGCAGCTAAAATATTATAGAATATAGGCAAAACAAGTGTATTTCCAGACAAAACAAGACAAAGAGGGAAAGGGTTTATCAATTAAATACCTTTACTAAAGGAAAAACTAAAGAAGAAAATAAAATCCCTAAAAGAAGGATTAAATTACAAGAAGGAATGTTAAGAAAATAAATTGGTATATCTGTAAGATAAGCATTGATTGAATAAAATAGCAATAGTAATAATGGCTAATTATAGGAATATCAACAGGGTAGAACTAGACACTGAATAATAATAATATAATAGGCAAAGAGATAGTATAGGTTAAAGCTCTAAAGTCCGTGTATGTTTTTGAAAGAGAGTAAAGCTATTGATAAAATTTAGACGCTAAGCAATTATACATGAGAAATTCTAAGAATAATCACTAAAAAATAAAAATAGAATCTATACTATTAAACAGTATATAGAGGCACAAGAGAGATAAAGGTTTGATCAATCTACAAGATTGATCAAGGTTAAAAAAGGTTAAAAAAAAGTAAAGAAAAATCGTGGTAAACACAAAGCAAACAAAAAACTATAAAAAAATCCCCAAATATAAGGATGAAGAGTTGATTTTTTTTTTTAAGAATGAGAAAGGATAAGCCAGGTACACAATAACCAGAAAAGGTTGACGTAGTTATATAAGTATCTGAAAAATTAAAAGCAAAAATAAAGATTTAATAAAAATAATGACAACAAAAAGGAAATTGAGAACAACATAAAAGTCAAGAAATAGCATAGCCAGCACAAAAACAGAAAGATAGATCAATGGAACAGGATAGAGAACCCAGAGATAAACCCACACACATATGGTCACCTTATCTTTGATAAAGGAGGCAGGAATGTACAGTGGAGAAAGGACAGCCTCTTCAATAAGTGGTGCTGGGAAAACTGGACAGCTACATGTAAAAGTATAAGATTAGATCACTCCCTAACACCATACACAAAAATAAGCTCAAAGTGGATTAAAGACCTAAATGTAAGGCCAGACACTATCAAACTCTAAGAGGAAAACATAGGCAGGACACTCTATGATATAAATCACAGCAAGATCTTTTTTGACCCACCTCCTAGAGAAATGGGAAAGAAATAGCCAAAAGTTGATTCATTGAAAGGATAAATAATCATCAAAACTGGCAAAATGACAAAATAAAGAAGATTTAAGTAAACATTATTAAAAATGAAAGAAGGCAAATAATCACAAATACATCAGTCACAGAAAAATAATCAAAGAATACTATAGAAAACTTTATGCAAATAAATTTGAAAACTTAGACAAAATGGATGTTTTCTCAGCAAAATCTACCATAACAAAACTGACTAGAAGAAATGACACAATTTTAGACCTCTAACCATTAAGGAAATAAAATTAGGAGTTAAAATATATATCCACCAAAGCAAAAATTAGTTTTGATAGTCTTACAGGTGATTCAAGAAATAGGTAATTCCTATCTTCTGCAACTAATACAAAGAATGACAAAAGTGGGGTAACTCCCAACTAATTTTATGAGGCTAGAACCTCAGTGTTGAAACACAGAAAAACAGTACAAGAAAAGAATATCATAGGTCAGTCTTACTTAATGAACATAATTGCAGAAGTCTTATTCCACAGATTAGCACATAGAAACTAGCAATGTATTTAAAAAATGCCTCATGATCAAGGAAGATGAAGGTGATTTATATTAGAATATCTGTGTATACAATTTCCCACATTAACAGGTTAAGATAGAGAAATCATATAGCCATCTCAGTGGAAGATGAAGCATTATTTGATACAATTCAGCATCATTTATGATACAAACAGTTACAAAGAAAACAGTTTTGGAACTGGGAGGGACTTTCCTTTAGTTGATAAACATATCTGGCAACAGTGTTGGACAAATATCTCACTTAATAGTGAGATATTAGAAGCATTCTAAGAGAATATAATAAAGGAAATCAAGAAGGAATGGTCAGAAGAGAACTGACACAAGAAACTAGTAAATTTTTCATTCATTTGTCATTTATTGAATACCTACTCTAAGCCAGGTAGTAATAATATAAAGATAAATAAGGCAGTCTTTGCCCTTAAGATCCTTGCCATGTGGTGGAATTTAATCGATATGTGTTCTCTAACAGACCTTGAAAAGAAAACCTTTCAATTCAGGTAGCATTTGTAAGAAAATTAAACAGCTTATATATGTGGCTTGTTAATATTATTTTGTCTTCTAATGTACACATTTACTTGTAGTAAACAGTAATTTAGCTAATGAGAAGAATACACATGGCCATATATTTGAATACTCTACCATTTACTGGAACAATTCCCAACCTTGAAAGAATACATTACTTCATTACCAAGATGGACTAATATATATTCTGTGTTTCTAAAAGGCAATTCTTCAAAAACACTGTTTTCCTGAGCAGGTACATGAAAGTAGGAGAGTTTCAAAAGCAAGTAGTTAGATTAGAAATTATATATTTCAGTATCCCTCAAATTCTATAATGAGTCTATTCAAATAGACATATTAATTTGTACTAATAGAATAAAATTTCCATTGTATGGCAATAACCTGATTTGTATGTTTTCATGGAAAAATTGAGTGACTATAAAATTTGTTTGATGATTAGCACTTCATGTCAAATGATTTAGAGTGAATATTTTAAAAGATACATAAGCAGTAATTTTCACTACTTTCACCTACCAGGTTGACTTTCTGCCTCAGCTACATCTAGGCTCACTTCTTCCTGATTATAGCAGAAAAAAACACAGATCCTAATGCTATGGCTGTGGTCATACTGAGTGAGAGCCTTCCGTAAATATAAAACCCTCTTGTTAGATAAAAAATGTTACTGTAAATTAAGATAAAGATGTTGGATTTTTAAGTCTCTTTCCTTGTCTCTTCCCTCCCTAGATATTTCAAATTCCAATCAAACTGAAATCACCCTCCTTCTCAATAAAACCACATGTAACTATTATAAATCGCGTTATTTTCTCTTCTCCTATAGTTTTTTTCACAGTTTTATACAAAATTTATTCTTACGTATGATTCTTATAGACATATGAGCATAAATAACAGTCTAGCTAGATTGCAGTCTCCTTAAGGGAAGAGAGTATATATTTCTTTGTTTAAATTGAAATATAGTTGATTTACAATATTATATTATTACACCTGTAGTTTCAGGTGTACAGCATAGTGATTCAGTATTTTTATAGATTATGCTCCATTTAAAGTTATTATAAAATATTGGCTGTATTCCCTGTGCTGTACAATATATCCTTGTAGCTTATTTATTTTACACACAGTAGTTTATATCTTTAATCCCCTACTCCTAGCTTCCCCTCCCCCTTTCCCTTTCCCCACTGGTAACCACTAGTTTGTTCTCTATATCTGTTTCTGTTTTGTTATATTCATTCATTTTATTTTTTAGGCTTCACATATAAGTGATAAAATACAGTACTTGTCTTTCTCCAACTTATTTCGCTAAGCATAATACCCTAAAGGTCCACGCATGTTGTTGGAAATGGCAAAATTTCATTCTTTCTTATGACTGAGTAATATTCAATTGTATGTATATACCACATCTTCTTTATCCATTCATCTACTGATGGACACAGGTTGCTTCCATATCTTGGCTATTGTAAATAATGCAGCTATGAACATTGTGGTTCATGTAACTATTCAAATTAGCGTTTTTGTTTTCTTCAGATATATACCCAGGAGTGAAATTTTTGGATCCTATGATAGTTCTACTTTTAGTTTTTTGAGGAACCTCCATGCTGTTTTCCACAGTGGCGGCACTGAATTACATTCCAACCAATAGTGTACTAGGATTCCCTTTTCTCCACATTCTCCCCTATATCTGTTATTTCTGGTCCTTTTGATAATAGCCATTCTGACAGGTATGAGGTGATATCTCATTGGGGTTTTAATTTGCATTTCTCTGATGATTAGTGATGTAGAGCATCTTTTCATGTGCCTGTTGGCCATCTGTATGCCTTCTTTAGAAAAAATGTCTATTCAGGTCTTTTGCCCATAAATGAAAATCTTCCATACTGCTATGAGAATGATTTTTCTAAACAAGCATCTCACCATTTTTCTCTCTTGCATTAAAAAAATAAAAATAATGGCTTTAAATAAAATTTAAGTTCCTTAGCATAACATATAATACCCTCTGTCACCTGCTTCTTGTCTCTTTTCCTGCCTCTCCCAACACCCAGCCCATGTTTATGGAAAATGAAGTACTACAGAATTCCTCTCCCACTGTATTGTTTCACAGAGGAGGTACCAGTGGGGTTTTGCCATCCAATAGATTTCATTTCAAAGTCTGGCTGAATGACCTTGAATTAGTTCCTTAGCCTCTCTGAGCTTTGAATGAGGGCAAACAGTCCTATCTTGCAGACAGGGTAGTTGGGAGGATTAGAAAAAAATGTATGTAAAGTGGCTAGAACATGCTGTCTGTTTATGTCTTCTGTTCCTTCATACCTTTCTCATCTTACTTAAAAGTGATCTTTCCAGGTTTAGCAGAGAGCGGGTTTCGATAATTATCCTTATAATTCCATGCAATAGCTCCCACTGCTCAAATATCCTTGGAAACTTTCTTTTCCTGGTTGACTTCTGCTCTTCCTTCAAGATACCATTTGATATTTATCTCATACAGAGAGTCTTCTCTTAATAGGGCCAAATGTCTCTTCTATATTCCTTTAAGACACTAGGACAACTTATTCACAGCATTTCCCACATTATATTAAAATTGTCCACATATATATCTGCTTCATTCACTCGCTTGTAAGCTTCTTCATCCTAGTTTGTCTTTCTATTCTAGCACCGACCTCACGTCTGACACAGTATGCACTCAAGAATTTTACTAGACTGAAATGTTAAACTAGAAAACAGACAAATAATGACCCATTTCAATAAATGTTTAAGGATACAACATGTTAATATATCAGGAAAAAATAAAGGTAGAAACACAACTATCTATAGATTGCAGTACTCAAATAATCACTTACAAATTGTTTTAAAAGATTTAGATTTGATGTGGTGTGGTGACATAGAGATGAGAGGCTTACTTTAAAGCCGCCTACACTGCCTTTTTATCAAGCTGACTTTTAAACAGAAGAAAGTCTACTGACTGTTGTCTGGAGACCACAGGGCTAAGTAGAGCCAGGGATGTGAAGGGCTTGCCTTTAAAAAAAAATTAATTTATTGAGTGTTAGGGCTAAGTAGAACTGAAACAAAAATATTTTTTGGTTACAACTGATGTTTCATTATTTGAAACAGAACAATTCTTTTTTGGCCATATTTTTGCCTAGGACCTTCTTTTTGTATATATTTCTGGTATTACGGTACTTTCCAAATAAGAAAGGAAAATGTTTTTAAAAGGCCATAGATTATCTTTTTTTTTATATTGGACTCTGGGTGTAATTTTATTTTTATATTTTAATTTTTATTTACTGATAATTGTACAGAGTACTGACTTGCAGTGGAAAAATGTAGCTTTTCTATTTTTAATGCGGGCTCCTTTATCTCCTAAGCTGTCTCTGTCACGTGGCACTTCCAGTGCACTGACATGTGCATGGAGCTTAATGATCGCTGAGTTACAGTAGTATGTGTCAGGTTGACTAGGTTATAGGATTATTTAAGTTTCATCTTCAAGTGATCAACTGGACTGTTTACTTTTTGATTTCCTGGTTGATAAGGAATTATATTAATAAAAATAGTATTTAACCTCTATTTTTATAGTTAGAGAGAGGCATAATGATGGATGTACTTACCATCGTTGGTAAGTACTATACCTCCTTTTATATTCCGGTCATAAAATTGTACACCATGACTTGATGACACTATGGTTATGTTACTATGTAAAGTTTACTGAGAACATTTTTTCTGGTTTTTCTAAGTATTCTTGCCAAAAGTCAAGACTGTAATTCACTCAAAGTAGTCAGTTTATATACCTCATTGGCAGTATGATTTAATCCACTTATATACCTTAGAAAGAGTGTATAGCACTAAAAATGACTTTCTTTTGCCAAGTATTTTGGTTAGGAGCCAAAAATGTAAGATAGTAGAGTTGATGAATGTCTACAGCTTGTGACCTGTTTACCCATGGGAGGGACAACTCCTCCCCCTCCCCCCACTTTTTGGGTAACATAATATACATCAAAAGATCAGGGGATATTCTGTTTTGGAAGTTAAGAAACCAATGCTTTTATCATGTAAAACAGGGGTTCGCAACTCCCAGCTGCTGTTAGGAGCTGGGCTGCACAGAAGGAGGTGGGAGGCAGGTGAGTGAACAAAGCTTCATCTGCCGCTCCCCATCGCTCACATTACCGCCTGAACCGTCCCCCCCCCCCTTCCCTAGGCCCCT
>NW_020175410.1:9273086-9435094 GCF_003031525.2 Neophocaena asiaeorientalis asiaeorientalis
CCCACCACTTCCCCAGGCCCCTACCCCCCACACCTCCCTGCCTCCCCACACCTTCCCCCCACCATCTGTGGAAAAATTGTCTTGCACTAAACCAGTCCCTGGTGCCAAAAAGCTTGGGAACCGCTGATGTAAAAGATAATCCAGCCTCCGGAATTGTGCTGCAGAGGACCCAGCAGATAGAAGTAGGAATTTTTGTTAAGAAACGTCTTTGAATGTACTTCAGCACCTTGTCAAATATTTGATAAATTTGTGGAGTTCTACACTAGGAAACAATGATTTGCTTTTGGAAAACTCTCCAAGCCGTTGTGACCGTAAGAGTGAGAGATTCCTCAATAGTGTCTCTATATGGGTCATCTTATTCTGAGCCGCGGTGTGCCCCATAACTCACGGGCAAAATGGCATTCCTATGTAAGCATGATGATTTGCTTTTGATATTTGTTGCTATTGCCCAAGTGAATTTGTAAAATATCTTTTTTAAGGCAGTAATTTTAAATGTCAGCTGTAAGATAGCTATTTATTTCCAAACCTTCCTGGAGTTAAGTGTTTAGACTCAAAAGACTTTTGCTTTGGAAAATAAGTAAATAAGATAAAATTGTCATAATATTCTACCTTGTTTAACTTTATCACTAGAGCTTGAAGACAAGATGTATTTCAAATAGTCCATAACACTTTAGTTATGAGTTAAGAGGAGGCATACATAGATTTTCTTTGCCAAATGTAAAATAACTAATAAAATGAATTTTTTTGAGCAGAAAACTTCTCCTTATCATTATACTGCTTATTGTAAAATTCAATTCAGGTGTCTTGAATTTTATAACAATGCTTACACTTTGGATTACTGATCTAACGCCCATAAGGAGTTCTGATTTTTCTGTGTTAAGAAAACAAAATCTTTAAAATAATTGGGGCTTTAAAACCTAGAAATGACATGATAAATTAGGTAGATAAATTTGGGACTTCAGCCAGGACACCTACATATGGCTTCTTTTTGTAGCTTAGGCTTTCTCACAACATGGTGGCTAGTTTCCAAGGATGAGAGTCTCAAGAAAGAAAACCCAGCAGAAGCTGTATCACCATTTCTACCCCAGCCTTAGAAGTGGTACATGTCATTTCCACAGCATTCTATTTTCTGAGGAAATTACAAAGGCTCAGTCAGTTTCAAGGTGATGAGAAATAGGCTCTACTTCTTGAGGAGGAAGTAACAAGGTTGGATAAAAAACAGAAATATTATTGCAGTCATTTTTGGAAAATACAATCTGTCACACCATCCTCCGTCCTCACCCCAAGTTAGTCATCTTAACTGAAAATCAACTTCTTTTTAATGATTGGTAGTTAAGTAAACCAAATGCTGAATTGTATTAATAACATAAAAAACAATTTGACATATTCTGCTATTTGGTTCATCAATTGCAGCATCTAACTGTGAATCAATATTTCTGGATAGAATACTTGGTGGTATAAAATAGATAACGAATCAACACAATAGTTATTATTCTTGAATGTACAAATATTTGAGATAAAATATTACTAAGCCAGCACTTTTTTTATAGTAGGTAAAAAGCTAGGATGCAACAGAATGAGAGACTCCAACTGTTAATACAAAGTGTTATTTTTCCTTTTCATTTGACTTGGGAAAAGTTGATTTTCTTCTTTCACTTTTCTTTCAATGAAATTTAAAAGTTAAGTCCTTTCTGTGTTAAGCAACAATACCTATGTTGTATTAACTTTAAAATTCAGACAATATAACTTTCCTCTGGTTATAAATTCCCATTTATTTCTTATGACTAAGTAAGACAAGATAGCTCAATAATTCTAAAAAGGATGACAGCACAAGTATTACACTAATCTCACCAAAAAAAGAATGAAAGAAAGGTATATGAAGGCAAGAAAACTACATCCGTGCTTAAACTAAGGAAAAGTCCACAAAATTTGTTAGATATAGTCCAATTTCAACCAAATATGAAGACATGAGTCAGCACATAGCATGATAGGAGGGGAGTAGAATTGTCATTGTAATACTAAGTGCTAAATATTGAAGCTGGAGTATGGGATGGGTTGTAGGACATATTGGGTATAATCAAATGTCCAACAGGTGTATATCAAATTCTATACTTCAAAAACAATGTATTGTTTCATATATTTTTAAAATAGTAAAAACATGAAAAAATGTAAAGGTATATATATCTTCACCTAGCTATATCTCTCCTTTCATTTTCCCTAAGGAATAATTTGAGATGTGATCAATAGATATGCATAAAAATGTTCATTCTAGAGTTACTTATAAGACAAAATATTGGAAATGCCCAGGATGTCAATCATAAGAGATTAGAGATCCATCTTAATTTCTCTACAGTCACAATAAATCCCATGAGATGTGAATCCTTATTTCCTGAAATGGAATGTTGACCATATTATAGAATTAAGTGACATTTATGAGAAAGTATGAACTAAGTTTTGTGTACAAACACATAGCCTTATTTCTATTTATTTCTCTACAGTCACAATAAATCCCATGAGATGTGAATCCTTATTTCCTGAAATGGAATGTTGACCATATTATAGAATTAAGTGACATTTATGAGAAAGTATGAACTAAGTTTTGTGTACAAACACATAGCCTTATTTCTATTTACATTAAATGTTAACAGTTAATAATAGCTAACATTAGGATTAGCAGTTGTTTCTCTGAGAGGTAGGTGGTTTTACCTTTTCTTTCTATCATTTTGTCTTCTGTGAATCTTTTTTTTTATAGCACTGTAAAACTGTTTATTTACTTAATTTTTAAATAGATCTTTATTGGAGTATAATTGCTTCACAATACTGTATTAGTTTCTGTTGTACAACACAGAGAATCAGCCATATTCATACACAAGTCCCCATATCCCCTCCCTCTTGAGCCTCCCTCCCATGCTCCATATCCCACCCCTCTAGGTCATTGCAAAGCACAGAACTGATCTCCCTGTGCTATGCTGCTGCTTCCCACCAGCCAACTATTTTACATTCGGTAATGTGTATATGTCGATGCTACTCTCACTTTGCCCCAGCTTCGCCCTTCCACCCCATGTCATCAAGTCCATTTTCTATTTCTACCTCTTTATTCCTGCCCTGCAACTAGGTTCATCAGTACCATTTGTTTTGTTTTTTAGATTCCATATATATGCGTTAGCATACGGTATTTGTTTTTCTCTTTCTGACTTGCTTCACACTGTATGACAGACTCTAGATCCATCCACCTCACTACAAATAACTCAATTTAATTTCTTTTTATGGCTGAGTAATATTCCATTGTATATATGTGTCACATCTTCTTTATCTGTTCATCTGTTGATGGACACTTAAGTTGCTTCCGTGTCCTGGCTATTGTAAATAGTGCTGCAAAGAACATTGTGGTGCATGTCTCTTTTTGAATTATGGTTTTCTCAGGGTATATGCCCAGTAGTGGGATTGCTGGGTCATATGGTAGTTCTATTTTTAGATTTTTAAGGAAACTCCATACTGTTTTCCATAATGGTGTATCAATTTACATTCCCACCAACCGTGTAGGAGGGTTCCCTTTTCACCACACCCTTTCCAGCATTTATTGTTTCTAGCTTTTTTGATAATGGCCATTCTGACTGGAGTGAGGTGATAGCTCATTGTACTTTGATTTGCATTTCTCTAATAATTAGTGATGTTGAGCTTCTTTTCATGTGCCTCTTGAGCATCTGTATGTTTTCCTTGGTAAAATGTCTATTTAGATCTTCTGCCCAGTTTTTAACTGGATTGCTTGTTTTTTTGATATTGAGCTCCATGAACTGTTTGTGTATTTTGGAGATTAATCCTTTGTCTGTTTTTTCATTTGCAAATATTTTCTCCCATTCTGAGGGCTGTCTTTTTGTCTTGTTTGTGGTTTCCTTTGCTGTGCAAAAGGTTTTAAGTTTAATTAAGTCCCATTTGTTTATTTTTGTTTTTATTTCTGTTACTCTAGGAGGTAGGTCAGAAAAGATCTTCCTGTGGTTTATGTCAAAGAGTGTTTTTCCTATGTTTTCCTCTAAAAGTTTTATAGTGTCTGGTTTTACATTTAAGTGTTTAATCCATTTGGGGTTTATTTTTCTGTATGGTGTTAGGTAGTGTTCTAATTTCATTCTTTTACATGTAGCTGTCCAGTTTTCCCAGCACCACTTATTGAAGAGGCTGTCTTTTCTCCATTGTATGTTCTCGCCTCCTTTGTCATAAATTAGGTACCCATATGTGTGTGGGTTTATCTCTGGGCATTGTATCATCTACCATTGATCTATATTTCTGTTTTTGTGCCAGTACCATACTATCTTGGTTACTGTAGCTTTGTGGTATAGTTTGAAGTCTGGGAGCCTGATTCCTCCAACTCCGTTTTTCTTTCTCAAGATTGCTTTTGCTATTTTGGGTCTTTTGTGTTTCCATATGAATTGTAAGATTTTTTGTTCTAATTCTGTGAAGAATGCCATTGGTAGTTTGATAGGCATTGCATTGAATCTGTAGATTGCTTTGGGTACTATAGTCATTTTTATAATATTGATTCTTCCAACCCAAGAACATGGTATATTTCTCCATCTGTTTATGTCATCTTTGATTTCTTTCATAAGTGTTTTATAGTTTTCTGAGTACAAGTCTTTTGCCTCCTTAGGCAGGTTTATTTTTAGGTATTTTATTCTTTTTCTTGCAATGGTAAATGGGAGTGTTTCCTTAATTTCTCTTTCTGATTTTTTGTTGTTGGTGTATAGGTATGCAAGATATTTCTGTGCATTAATTTTGTATCCTGCTATTTTACCAAATTCATTGATTTGTTCTAGTAGTTTTCTGGTGGCATCTTTAGGATTTTCTATGTATAGTATCATGTCATCTGCAAACAGTGACAGTTTTACTTCTTCTTTTCCAATTTGTATTCTTTTTATTTCTTTTTCTTCTCTGATTGCTGTGGCTAGGACTTCCCAAACTATGTTGAATAAGAGTGGTGAGAGTGGACATCCTTGTCTTTTTCCTGATCTTAGAAGAAATGCTTTCAGTTTTTCACCATTGAGTGTGAGGCTTGCTGTGGGATTGTCATATATGGCCTTTATTATGTTGAGGTAGGTTCCCTCTGTGCACATTTTCTGGAGAGTTTTTTTCATAAATGGGTGTTGAATTTTGTCAAAAGCTTTTTCTGCATCTATTGAGATGATCATATGGTTATTACTCCTTAATTTGTTAATGTGGTGTATAACATTAATTGATTTGCATATATTGAAGAATCCTTGCATCACTGGGATAAATCCCACTTGATCATGATGTATCATCCTTTTAAAGTGCTGTTGGATTCTGTTTGCTAGTGTTTTGTTGAGGAATTTTGCATCTATGTTCATCAGTGATATTGGCCTATACTTTTCTTTTTTTGTGATTTTTTTCTGATTTTGGTATCAGGGTGATTGTGGCTTTCTAGAATGAATTTGGGAGTGTTTCTCCCTCTGGAATTTTTTGGAAGAGTTTGAGAAGGATAGGTGTTAGCTCTTCTCTAAATGTTTGATAGAATTCACCTATGAAGCCATCTGATCCTGGACTTTTGTTTGTTGGAAGATGTTTAATCACAGTTTCAATTTCATTACTTGTGATAGGTCTGTTTATATTTTCTAATTCTTCCTGGTTAAGTCTTGGAAAATTGTACCTTTCCAAGGATTTGCCCATTTCTTCGTGGTTGTCCATTTTATTGGCATATAGTTGTTTGTAGTAGTCTCTTATAATCCTTTGCATTTGTGCGGAGTCAGTTGTGATTTCTCCTTTTTCATTTTTAATTCTATTGATTTGCGTCTTCTCCCTTTTTTTCTTGATGAGTCTGACTAAGGGCTTATCAATTTTGTTTAACTTCTCAAAGAACCAGCTTTTAGTTTTATTGATCTTTGCTATTGTTTTCTTTGTTTCTATTTCATTTATTTCTGCTCTGATCTTTACGATTCCTTTCCTTCTACTAAATTCGGGTTTTCTTTGTTCTTCTTTCTCTAGTTTTAAGTTTAGGGGTAGATTGTTTATTTGAGATTTTTCTTATTTCTTGAGGTGAGATTGAGTTGCTATAAACTTCCCTCTTAGAACTGCTTTTGCTGCATCCCATAGGTTTTGGATCATCATGTTTTCATTATCATTTGTCTCTTGGTATTTTTTTGTTTCTTCTTTGATTTCTTCAGTGATCTCGTGGTTATTTAGTAGTGCACTGTTTAGCCTCCATGTATTTGTGTTTTATATTATTTTTTCCTATAATTGATTTCCATTCTCATAGTGTTGTGGTCGGAAAAGAGGCTTGATGCGATTTCAATTTTCTGAAATTTTCCGAGGCTTGATTTGTGACCCAAGATGTGATCTATCCTGGAGAATGTTCCATGTGCTCTTGAGAAGAAAGTGTATTCTGCCACTTTTGGGTGCAATGTTCTATAAATATCAATTAGATCTATCTGGTCTGTTGTGTCATTTAAAGCTTGTGTTTCCTTATTTATTTTCTGTTAGGATGGTCTGTCCATTGATGAAATTGGGGTGTTAAAGTTCCCTACTATTATTGTGTTACTGTTGATTTCTCCTTTCATGGTTGTTAGCATTTGCCTTATATATTGAGGTGCTCCTATGCTGGGTGCATAAACATTTGTAATTGTTATATCTTCTTCTTGGATTGATCCTTTGATCAATCCTTATCTCCTGTAATAGTCTTTATTTTAAAGTCTGTTTTATCTGATACGAGTATTGCTACTCCAGCTTTCTTTTGATTTCCATTTGCATGGAATATCTTTTTCCATCCCTTCACTTTCAGTCTGTATGTGTCCCTAGGTCTGAAGTGGGTTTCTTGTAGACAGCATATATATGGGTTGTTTTTGTATCCATTCAGCTAGTCTGTGTCTTTTGGTTGGGGCATTTAATCCATTTACATTCAAGGTTATTATCAATATGTATGTTCCTATTACCATTTTCTTAATTGTTTTGGGTTTGTTTATGTGGGTATTTTTTTTCTCTTGTGTTTCCCGCTTAGAGAACTTTCTTTAGCAGTTTTTGTAAAGCTGGTTTGGTGGTGCTGAATTCTCTTAGCTTTTGTTTGAAAAGATTTTGACTTCTCCATCGAATTTGAATGAGATCCTTTCTAGGTAGAGTAATCTTAGTTGTAGATTTTTCTCTTTCATCACTTTAAGTATATCCTACCACTCTCTTCTGGCCAGGAGAGTTTCCACTGAAAAGTCAGCTGATAACCTCATGGGGATTCCTTTGTATGTTATTTTTTGTTTTTCCCTTTCTGCTTTTAATATTTTTTTCTTTGAATTTAATTTTTGTTAGTTTGATTAATATGTGATTTGGTGTGTTTTTCCTAGGGTTTATCCTGTATGGGACTCTGTGCTTCTTGGACTTGAGTGACTATTTCCTCTCCCATGTTAGGGAAGTTTTCCACTCTAATCTCTTCAAATATTTTCTCAGACCCTTTCTTTTTCACTTCTTCTTCTGGGATCCCTATACTTCAAATGTTGGTGTGTTTAGTGTTGTCCCAGAGGTCTCTGAGATTCTCTTCAATTCTTTTCATTTCTTTTTTGTTTATTCTGCTCCTTGGCAGTTATTTCCACAATTTTGTCTTCCTCCTCACTTATTCGTTCTTCTGCCTCTGTTATTCTGTTATTGATTCCTTCTAGTATATTTTTCACTTCAGTTATTTTGTTGTTCATCTCTGTTTGTTTGTTCTTTAGTTCTTCTAGATCTTTGTTAAACATTTCTTGTATTTTCTTGACCCATGCTTCCATGGTATTTCCAAGATTCTGGATCATCTTTACTATCATTACTCTGAATTCTTTTCCAGGTAGAGTGCCTATTTCCTCTTCATTTATTTGGTCTTGTAGGTTGTTACCTTACTCCTTAATCTGTGACATGTTTTTTTGCTGTCTCATGTTTTGTTTTGTTTTTTTAATAAGTGGGATTGTGTTCCTGTTTTACTGGTTGTTTGACCTGAGGCTTCCAACACTGGAGTTTGTAGGCTATTGGGCAGAGCTGGGTCTTGGTGCTGAGATGAGGAACTCTGTGAGACCTCACTCTGATGTATATTCCCTGGGGTCTGAGGTTCTCTGTTAATCCAGTGGTTTCGACTCGGCGCTCCCACCACAGGAGCTTCTGCCTGACCCCAGACTCACAAATCAACATCCCGCAAGCCGTGTGGGGTGGTAAAAATAAATAAATAAATAAAGAGAACAATAACAAAGTAAAAAATAAAACTAGAGTAGGAAACTAACAGATATGTTAGAAAGAATGTAAAAATAAAATATAGCTGAATCCACAACTGGAAGGTACATCACTACCACAATAGTAAAAAAGAGGAGGAGGGAAAAGGGGAAAAAAAAAAGGAGGGGGGAAGGCATTGGCTGTGGAGGGCGGGGCCTAAGCAGGGGTGAGGTTTTGGCAGTGCGTGGGGTCAATGCTCAGGACCCATGGAAAGGCCCTGGGGGCTGTGGGGGGTGGGGCTTAGGC
This sequence comes from Neophocaena asiaeorientalis asiaeorientalis, assembly GCF_003031525.2. Lineage (NCBI taxonomy): Eukaryota > Metazoa > Chordata > Mammalia > Artiodactyla > Phocoenidae > Neophocaena > Neophocaena asiaeorientalis. The sequence goes on from NW_020175410.1 coordinate 9,281,559, forward strand.
TCCAGGAAAATAAGGGCCCCAGGCACGCCCCCCACCCCTAGTCTCAGAGGGCAGGAGGCCTCCCCTGGGAGCCCAGCAGGCTTCCTGAGCTCAAGTGGGCAGCACAATGCCCTCTGCTCCTCACCCACTCCTCCTGGAGGGCCCCTCCCACCTGCCTCTCCTGATCTCCCTGGCCTCCCTCCTATGCCCACAAGGACCCACACAGCCTGGAGGGGGCTTGGAAGGCAGGGGATTGGCCTGGGAGCTCAGCAGGCTCTCTGGACCCGAGTGGGTGGTGCAATCGCCCTCTGCTCCTCTCCCACTCTTCCCAGAGAGTCCCTCCCACCTGCCTCTCCTGATCTCCCTGGCCTCAGGGGTGCCAATCTTGTCTGGCCTCCACTTCTCTTCCCTCCTTTGTCCCCCTATGTCCTACCTGTTCACTCTGGGGTTTCTCACATCTCCTTGGGGGTTAGAGTCCCCCACCAGTGGCTGGCAGGTGCCCTAGTTGTGGGGAGATGCTAACTCTGCATCTTCCCACACTGCCATCTTGGCTCCTCCCAGTGAATCTTTTATAATAGTCACATTTTACTTTTGTAATTAGAAAGGAAGCTACTGGGTTTGCCAAAAAGTTCGTTCAGGTTTTTCTGTACCATCTAATTGTCTGTAGGACCCAAATGAAATTTTTGGCCAACCCTATTTTTTTATTTTTAAAATCTTTCTTAACTTTGTTTTTTAGCTGATAAAATCTGGGGACACTGATATAATTAGATTCTATCAGCTCACTGTGTAGATATTAGAGAGTTTACTGGTAGTGTGATTAACTTCCCCTCCTTCCTCATGCCCCTTTTCGCTCTCAGATTGTGCATAAAAGTAGACTTTGTCTAACTTTAGTTTGTATCTAGCAACAGGATTCAGTCTGCCTTTTCTGGTACTTAGAGAATGTACAGGCTTGTTTTCGGTCACAGTAAAACATTGATTTGCCTGGACCAACAATAAGAGGAAAGAAAACTCATACTAAGCAAATTCCTCTGGTAAAAAAGATGTAATTAGTAAGTCAACTATTGGAAGGGGCTTATTTTAACATTCCTTTACAGCCTCCAGAGTTATGATGCCAATACACATCCAGCCCCACCTCCTAATCCTCTTTTATCTATGGCAATGGACCTTGTCATGAAAACAGATGTTTCCAATAAACCATCTTTGGTCATTAAAGGTTGCTATCCCCAGTCTGCTCTATTTATCACAGTAAGAAAATGCTTAGTACATAATATAAATAAAAGTAATTAACTGGAACAAACCACTTCATGAGTATTGTATTTAACAATTTCCTTTTTGCTTATTAGGATATATTACTCAGAAATGTGAATGACTAACTCTCATTAATATACAAACTCCATGTACATCCCCAAATTATTTCTGGCAGTTTACAAAGGGTGAGAGACTTAGCATCTTAAGATAAGGTAAAATAACAAAGGTCGATTTGGTGAATAATAATGGCAATGTGTCACTTATTTGGCACCTTCTAGGTACAATAGCAATATTCACCATCTAGAAAAAAAATAAAATCAAAGTTAAAAATCCTTATAGGCCAAAATAGGTGCCGCATAGTTCTGATACCACAAAAATCTCCCACTCCCTAAGCTCATGCTGCTTATTCACGGTTCAGTCCCTCAATTTCATTTACTAGTTTGGTTAATTTATAAAGAATTCTAACCAATTTGGTTGTGAGGCTCTTCCACCTATTACAGAACCAAAGTTGGGTCCACTCACCTGACACAGCAAAGCCAATCTACTGTCACTGGGTTGTGGTGAAGGAAAGTAGATTGTTTATTGCAAGGCCCCCAACATGGGGCCAAGCAAGGAGGATGGGCAGCTCATGCTCAAAAGTTCTGAACTCCCTGATGGCTTTCAGGGAAGGATTTTTAAAGACAGTGTGAGGGAGAGCATCACAGGGTGTGTGATTAGCTCATGCACAATTCTCTTATTGGTTGATGGTGAGGTAACAGGGTGATGTTTTGGGACTCTTAATAATCAACCTTCTGGTTCCAGCCAGTCTGGGGTCTACATTCTTGTGATCAGCACACAGTTACCTTCCTCCACCTGGTGAGGGTTTTTTTAGTATCTGTAAAACAACTCAAGGTTATGGTTGAGGATATTATCTATAGCCCTTGAGGAGGAACTAAAAGCTCTTGATTTTGCTTTTATTATTATTGCATCTTGCTTGACTGTTTTCCTTTGTTACTGCATTTTCTCACCTCTCCAAATTTGCTCTTTGGAACTTGGGGAAGGTCTAGGAGGCTAAAGCTTTTGTACAAACAAGAGGAAGGGGACATGGGGGGGTCTGTCTCTGGAAAGGCCCCACAGGATCCTGCTCGGTTTCACACTTGGCACAAATTAGAGGCTACAAGATATATAGAGAGTTGAAAAGGATGATAGGCACAAGTTGGGATGACTTGATAATAGAACAGGAAACGGGAATACTTAAAAAAATCAGACTCAAGGCTGCCGAAAAACACACAAAAAACGAAAAAGCCCTCACTTTTCTAGCTCTTTAGGGCCTTACTGGATTAGACCTTGGTATAGATGTTTGGTTTAAAGAGCAAGGTTTTAGTAGTTAGGGGTAATTTCCAGCTAACCAAAAAATTAATTCCGCAGAAATATTGGACAAACCAACTATTACTGTTCATTATTTGGCCATGACACTGTACTTGTGAAAATTTCAAAAGGTCTTACTTTATTCTTCTGCTATTTTATCACGTGGCTTTGAAAGTGAATCATTAGATTGCAATGGATATTTCCTAGAAGGAAGAAAAACAAGTGGATTTTAAAATAGAGTATTGTAGTCAAGTCTCTTTCGATTACAGGAAAAAAAACTATACTAAAACTATCTCAATTAAAAAGAAGCGTTTTGTTTTGTTTTGTTTTTGGAAGTGTGGCAGAGTGAGCTGAAAATCTCTAAGCTTTCCAGACCAATTTGAGGGGAGAAAAATAGTGATTAGAGAAAAGTCATTTGGCAACATGGATTAAAAGAAAAGTGGACACGTGTGTTGTATAATTCAGGGCAGGAAAGAGCAGGGTTTTACTTTGTAAGAGTCAAATATGTTAATAGAAAGAAGAAACGTTCCTCATGTGCACGATCTAGAGATATGGGGAAAATAACAAATCCTCATGATGGTAAAATCCTGTTGACATTAATGCTCCTTTAGTATACAGTTAGCTCCAGTCTAGAGTGGAACACTCCCCTTCTCCATCATCACATCCATGAGGTCAGAGTTCTCTCCTACTTTCTACCTCCCAAGGAGAGCCAGTAGACATTGAGAAAGAGCAGTGGTCACCAACCAGAAGGGAAAAGCCAGTGACATAGACAGCTCCAAAGGGTATGAAATTTTCAAGGCTTAAGATGACTCTGAGATTCAGATAGGTCAGTAGGGAGAATCCCAGAGGACATAAAGTGGGGTCAGGAGGCAAGAAAGGGAAAGGATCAAGGAAGAGAGTTTTGGGAAATAAGGGACAAAGAGTTGAAGGGGAGCAGAATTTGCCACCCCAAAATATACCTCTTCTTAGGCTGAGGTTTAGTTCTTATTTTTCGAGAAACAGCAGACACAGGAAAAGCTCTGAAACCAGAATAGAAATTAACCCTTTTGAAAAGGATATTTACATTTATAAGGGAAATCTTCCATTTGCAAGGGTGACTTCCTCTCTGTAGAAAGAGAAAAAAGACTCTAAAACTCTAGAAACTCTTATCAATAGAGAAGGCAATGACTTAAACCTGCACAACAGCATTACTCTTGTTTACTATGCTTTGCCTGGTAACCCCTTGTAATTGGCCTCCCTGACCCCAATATCATATTTTGTCTTTAGCTGGAGATGGTATTTAAGGTGATGGCTTGGCCATTTGGGAGAATTACTCACTTTTCCTGGGTATCTCCCATGTATGCAGGAGATATACAAATTATTAAACTTCCGTTTGTTCTTCTCCTGTTAATCTGTCTTTTATTACAGGGGGTCTAAGTCAAGAACCTATAAGGGTAGAAGGAAAATTATTTTCCCTCTCCTACAGAGTCAAAGAATAAGGGAAAAAGGTAGATTATCTATTCTTCCCTCCCTTCCTTCCCCTTCCCCCAAATCACATGCCCTGTATGACTTCAGAACAGTTACCTTTGTGAAAATGAATAAAAGAAAACCTCACTGAAGTGGGGTAAAGGGGCCAGAAGAAGGAGCTGTCATGCTCCTACCACTCCCTCTCAACAGGAAGAGACATACTTTGCATCTCCAGCAGGAAGTGACACTACTTTCCTACCACCAGCCAGGGAAGAAAATGTTCTCCTTGCTTGGCAACAGATCAGCCAATGAGGGTCTGCCACAACTCAGCCAATGAGAAGCCACTATACTTCTAACTTCCAGTTTCCTCCAGATGATTTTTTGTTTATAACAGCCCCTCCCAACTTCGCCTTCTTCTCTCTAAAAGTTTCCTCTTTGCTTTATGTGACTCATGTGTGGTTCAGCATAGTTGCATGTCCTGAACTACAATTCTTTGCTGCTCCAGAATAAACCCATTTTTCTGGTACAATAACTGGCTGTTTTGTTGTTTTAGGTTAACACCTAAATTTCTTCAGTAAAGGCTGGCAAAGTGATATCCAAGGATTGGCCCTTCTTTCCATGAACAATGGATGCTGGCAGGACCTCAGTGGTGGGCATGGACTATCTACTCACAGATGATGATCCAGTTAGAGAAACAGTAAGGTGAGTCATCTTTCACTCCAACTCTTCTCTCCTAGGAGAGTGGAACTAACTGGAATTTCTTTGCAGCTGAAAAGAAATGGAGCTACTATGTGAAGGTATATGAAGATATACATGTAATCAGATTGTCTAAAATAACTGCAGTATGGGTGGAATCTGTGAGACTTAAACATTATTTCTCTTATCTCTATTCAGGGTTCGGAGTCAAGAGGATATGGAAGAATGAATTTTTTTTTTTTTGCACTGGGGATTTTTCAGTTAGCAATGTCAGGATAATTCAACATGCATAGATTGGGACTTCCCTGGTGGTCCAGTGGTTAAGAATCTGCCTTCCAGTGCAGGGGATACGGGTTTGATTCCTGATCAGGGAACTAGGATCTCACATGCTGTGGGGCAACTAAGCCCAAGTGCCGCAACTACTGAGCCCGCGTGCTCTGGAGCCCGCGTGCCACAACTAGAGAGAAGCCTGTGTGCCACAACGAAGATCCTGTGTGCTGCAACTAAGACCCGATGCAGCCACATAAATAAAAAATAAATAAACAAATAAATAGATAAAATGCATAGGTCACCTTTTAGAAGCTGAATGTCACAAGTAAGTTATAGAAACCCAAAGAAGAAAGTTCTGGTGTTTGTGTTTTTAAAACCCTTCCAAAGGGGAAAAAAAAAAAAAGAATTTCTAGAGATCTGGCTTTCCTAATTACCTCCAAGTGAACCATTTAACTGCTCAAAGATAATCTCATATTTTCTCTCTCTTGCTCTCTCTCTCTCTCTTTCGCATGCACACACACACAGACACACACCATCCTGCAGGTGAAAATAGATTCATATTAAATGTTATAATCCTTCAATTCTCTATACCCGTGAACAATTTGGTCTCTCTGAAAGCCAGCTCTCTCTGATAATACAGAACACCCTGGAGCTGACAGTAGGTAGTATAAGGCTATGCTATACAATATTAGCCACTAGCCACATGTGGTTACTGAGCACTTGAAATATATTGGTCTGAATGGAGATGTTCTGTAAGTACAAAATGCACTTGGATTTCAAAAACTTGACATGGAAATAATATTTTGGATACATTGGATTAAACAAAATTTACAGTTTAAATTAATTTCACCAGTTTCTTTTTGCATTTTTTTAATGTGGCTACTAGAAAATTTTAAATTACGTATGTGGCTTGTCCACTGGTCTAGAAACTAAGGTTTAGTCACCAAACCCAAAACAATGAGAAAAATCTAATAGACAATTGATGCATTAATTTTCTAAGTGCTGTTCGGCATAATTTGGTTGTGTTTTCTTTGTGAGTTTTAGCTCCTCTCTAAGAAGAAATGATATCCTTTGAGCTTGTTCTTGTTCAAGGGTTAGAATGAAGTACTTCTGATATGTCATAGCTATTACAAAATATTTTCCCCACAGGGTGGTTTTTCAAAGGAGTTTGTAAAGACTGTTGCATTCTAGAGTGAACTAGATCACTCTTCTTCCTGAAAATCTTCAATGGCTTGCCATTCTCTAGAACAGTATTCAAGGTATTAAAGAACTTTGTGGTCTTCCCCAGACTTCCATAGCCAGACTCATCTCCTGTTGTACCTCTACATGGACCCTAAAGCTAGCCACTCTCCATGTGCATGTGAGAGAGCAGTCTGAGAATTACCTTATAAACTAAGTTTTGGAAGAGTGTACAGCTATGCAAAGGTGCTAAGTAATCCCCCACTGGAAGACTTGACTCTAACCTGGTTAAAGTTTGTAATGTAACCGAAGAAAGAACACAACTTTAGAACATGACCTAAGGGCATGTGGTCAGCCCTAGAAACACACAAAAACAAGGAGCTGGAAGGCAGACTTAGACCATGTTCACCTGGTCCAATGTAGAGGATAAGGTTTCCTGTTAAGACTCTGGGAATGTGTGGTCTTCCCTGAAGTATGTCCCTTTTGTGCAGTTGGACCTGTCAAGCTACCAAAATGACGCTTTTTAAAAACATCACCATATCACAAGCTGATCTTTTTATGAATTCTTGTATCCCAAGCACCTTTCTCACTATAGGGCTTTCCATTTAACTTGTCTAGAGGGAGAGAGGTGTGTGTCAGACAGCATGGACATCTGCTCTTCCCAGCAGTTATAATTCTTATTGTAAATTTATATATTGGCATTTTGACTTATATTCTTTAGATGTTTGGGAGTTGGTAGGTATGAGTCATCATCTCTGAATCTGATCAGCTCTGGGGCATTGATAAAATCAAATTCTGGAGCTGCAAGGGTGAAGGGCTGACCGTAGACCATTGCAAATTAATCATAGTAAATGCTGTTTGCTAAGGGTAGCCTCAGCTCACTTCTCAAACTCAACTTCATAGCATGCTGTTTACACCCCTGTTCAGCACTTATTTAAAGTTATCTTGCATTAGATCAATTGTTTATATGTCTGTTTTCCTTCCCTGTTATACTGTAAACTCCCTGAAGACAGAGACTGTGTTTGTCTCTGTATTCGCAATAGTACAAGTGCAACAAACACACTTGTGGGGTAGATGATGCCTACTTGTTTTTGAAGTTTTTTGGGGGGATGAAGCTTTCTGGGTTTTCTTCCTTCTAATGTTGATGGTATTATATCATAGTATTATTAGAATAGCATCTTAAAGCAACTTTGGATAAAAGTCTTTTCAGAGGCAGAATTATCCCCATAGGGTTTTCCTGAAAGTATCAGTAAACTTGTCAAATTTCACAGATGCCTTTCATTTGCTTCAATTAGGTGGCAATAATTTAAATGTGGAAATTGGAAACAGGGAAACGGATTATTTCTGTGTAGTTTGTTTTCAAAACAGGTTTTATAAAATATTGAGTAGATACAAAATAATCTTTATAAATAAAGATTAATGGTATAAGAAATAATCATATATCCAGTACCCAGTTTAAGAAATAGCACTTCTTTATCATTATCTTTGAAACCCCCGGTGTGCCTCTCAACAAGTCTATTCCCTTCTTCTACAAGGGACTTAGAATCCTGAATCACAATGTCTTTTAATTAAAAAGCTAAAATAAAAAGAGAATCCAAACACTTCTGACACTTGTGAACATTCTTGACTGACATTAGAAGTCAAAATTGATTTATGATTAAGTTTATGATTATTGTGTATTTTTGAAAGAAAATTAGAAATCCTAATTTCATGGGAACTTTAAAGGATCCACCCCAAAACTTGGTGACTGGAAGAGACCCTGGTATCTCTAGAGGTGATCTGGTATCTTATGCAGAAGGCAGGATGTGAGCGGGATAAAAGCGATGTTTGGCACATGCTAGGAAACACAGATCCTAGGATGTAATCTGTAGATTTACATCATGTAAAGTAATTAATGAGGTCCGTGTATCTTAACCAGGGAAATAACTCTCAGGACATGAAATAGGAATATGTTTTCCCTGAACTGATATGACTCTTGTTGGGAGATTCTCCTTGGCATCCTGTTAGGCTCCAGACCAGTGGAAAAAAAAAAAACATAAAAATTGACTTTCGTCCTGGATGGGTTTTCGGATATCCCTTGTTCTAGGAAATAGGAAAACAGTCACCTCTAAAACCTAATGTATAGCAATAAATTATATGATTGTAAGACATAAAATTTAGCTTCTTTTTTTAAAAAAAATGGCATTAATGTTTTTCCTTTAAAATGGAAGACTAATTCATTCATTAAGTCACAATTTTTAATGGATTATTTGTGTGTGCACACAATACTCTTAAATCCTGGCCCAAGGGATTGCAATCTATATGGGGAGGGCGGTAAGAAAAAACACATTACAGTAATGGCTTTCAGTAACCTGCTTCACAAGAGGGCATTTTAATGATTCTGTGGGTCATCACAGTGTTATTTTGAAAGTACAGTAATGGAAATATGCGAAGCTAAAGGGCTGTGGTTAGATACATTAGACTCTTTGAAAAGGGCTGCTACTCAGTAAAAAAGTGCCTCAGTCAGAGGCTGCTACTTTCTGTGTTATTCCCCGGAAATTAAATACAGTTGGTTTAAGACTCTGAAGCCACAAAGTCTGTTGCACTTCAAACAAGGCTTTGTTGGGGAAGTTGTTGGCTTGTTACTAATGCATTTACACCGCACCTGGGGGACTTTAGAGAACAGTGAAAACTGATCTGGTGGGGAAAGGGTCTCAGAATTACATGCTGGGTGAAGTGGTGCCTGGGATCAGAATTATGTTCTAGAGCTGCTCTTACTCAGCTCAGAAGCTGGAGATGATGAATTGGTGACATTTTAAGCAAATTGAATTTCATAACTTATGGATTCATGGACTTGCTTCAGGGATTTTATCTGTGTAATTCTGTTGATTTGTAAGACCTCTGGACTATAATTGTCCTTTACCCTGCATATTACTCATTATTAAAAAGGATTTGTGCCTATAGCCATAAAATGGACTGGACAATGAGATGTGACATTTAGAAAATAATGCTGGGATGAAATTTAACTTCCTGCAGTCCAGAAGTATTCCTACCTATGGAAAATGACATCTGCCTGATATTTTCTTTGAGATGTGTGACAAGTTCTGATTCATACTTTTGATCTTATTGTCAACTTATTTTCGTTCCTCACATGACAAGTACCAGGAAACTGAAGATTGATGCCTGCAGTTGTAAAACTGCAACTGGAATTTGAGTCTTTTGTGGCAATGTTGTCCCAAAGCTCCAAGACAAGGATTTTTTTCCTTGTAAGACATATTCTTTTCTTCTTTTGGGAGTGGGTGGGGGGTGGGTAAGGTTTATTACTTACAGGACCTGGAAATTATATGGCACACCTGGGGCCACACAGCAAGATTGCAGGTAGAGAGAGAGAGAGAGGTGAAAGCACTTTTCAACTGTTTAGAGGTGTAAGAAATATCTTCCATTTTCTGGTCCTTTTACTCCTCCCTTCAGTTTGTACAATCTATTTATCATCTCTCAAAGTAGCTCACAGGAGCAAACACCCTGATTGGTTTTCAATTTAGCAGAAAGACTGTATCAGTGATTTTTTTGAAGGCAAGATTGCTCATTTCATTTTCTGTTTAACACCCTTCACTGGCTTCTTACTGGCATTAGAATAAGATATGGAATCCCAAGTGTGGCCTCTAAGGCTGGACAGTATCTGGCTGGTCTCTCCAGTCTCATCACCCACTGGACACACTGAGTTTTCTGTTTCCTGGAAAGTCAAACTCTGCCTTACATCGGGGTTTTCACATGTGCTATCTGCTGAGAAGTATAGACCAGAAGGTCATTTATCATATTGGAAGAGAGAAGTATAGGCTACGTTTACTGAACTCCAGGAACATGCTGGGAAAAAGAACAAAAAATAGTTAAAATGAGGAAAAGGATACTGCAGAATATTAATGTTTTGGCAACTACTGGAGTGAGAAGAGCCAGGACAACAGCTGGTGTTCAACCTAATGGAGCAGTGAGTTGGCTTAGACCGAACAGCTCGGAGGCTACTTCTGCTGTCCTGAGTTATTACTGTCTCCTTATGTTAGTGATATCATAATTAGAAAACCCATATGCAAATGAGGAAACCAGAAATTGAACAACAAACTTATGAGCCTGAGACATAACTTCGAAAACTGTAGGATAAATTAGGAGTTTGGGATTAACATATACACACTACTGTATATAAAATAGATAACCAACAAGGACCTACTGTATAGCACAGGGGACTCTACTCAATATTTTGTAATAAACTGTAAGGGAGAAGATTCTGGAAAAGAATATATATGTATATATAACTGAATCACTGCTGTACACTGGAAACTAACACAACATTGTAAATCAATTATACTTCAATAAAAATATAAAGTTAAAAATTAAAAATACATGAAATAACACAATAATATTAAAAAAAAACTGTAGGATCTTTTACTGATGTGGTGGTCATCAATATGAGTAAACCTGTTGCTGGGGTATCCATATTGCCTAACTGGTTCTAATCGTGGCACTGCTGGTAGGTGGTAACGTTAGGACTCGGAAATAGCAAAATTTGTCGGTCTGATATGGTGACTTTTGTTCATTAGATTGGACTCCTAGCCCTGTGACAAGTTTGTTGCTGTAACTAAAGCAGTTAGGGTAGGTAAGAGGAGAGAAAATGGACAACATGCCTTTTGCCTGGGATGCTCTTTCTTCTCATTTCACCTGGCCAACCCAAGGGAAGTACTAGGCTGCAGTACCTCTCTGTGTCTTCCCAGTCATTGTTTCTCACCCACCCATTATTCTTAGTAATATCACTCAGGTCTTAACTTTACTAGGACTTATCACAATTTATACTTACATGTTTACTGGGATGCTTATTTGTGTACTGTCTCCTTCACTATACACGATAAATCCATGAGAGCCTGAGCCAAGCCTGTTTCATCTATCACAGAACCTACAGCATTTAGTGCAGTGCCTGTCACACAGGAAGTGTTCACTAATAAATAAGCAGATTCTCATACCAGTTATGTGCTTCATTTACAAAAGACAGAAAAACCCAACTCCAACTGGCTTAAGCCAGAAGGGGAATTCACTGGCTTACATAACTGAAAAGTTGAGAGGTGATGTTGGCTTTGGGTACTTTTGAACCAGAGATTCAGATAATATCACTAAGAATCCGTTTTGTCCGTGTCCCTCTGCTCTGCTTTCTGTGGTCTTGTTTTCATGCATCAACTCCAAATGATTGCCCCCTTGCTCTTCCAGGCTCTCACTTTATGGGAGGAGAGCAAAGGTCTTAGCAGCTTCAGACAACACATTCTCACACTTCATGGTCCAGGTTGTCCAGGGGTCCAAAAGAGGGTTTCTTCTAGACTGTGTCTGTTTCCCAGAGGCCTCAGCATATAGATGGTTGACTCTGATTGGCTTTGATTTTATTAAACGCACATCCATAACTCAATCAATGTGACTAGGAGGATGAGATATGATAATTGGATTAAACCAATCTGGGTTCATCTGTGGAAATTGGTGTAAAGCTAATCCCACCCAAATCACAAGATTAATAGTGGGAGAGGGATGGATCCTCCAGAGTAAATTCCGTGGAAGGGTGCTGGGCAGCCAAAAGAGCAGATGTCTGCTATGCGGCTAATGTACCAAAAGCATACATTTCATATTTTGTTTTACTTCTTTTTCTTACACCTGTTCTTCCAACTGAGAGATTCCTGGTCCATCATTTTACCAAGCTATTTGGTGCCTGTGAATTCCACTGCTGCTGACTGCTAGCCCTGTTCTAGACCCGTAGCTTCACCTAGACTCTTGATACATGAATTTATTGTCTTTCTGGCTCTTTGCTGCTACTTGGCCTTGCGTCCCACTTGGATCCATTATCTTGTATCTATTCCTTCATGTATATCTCCTCCTCCTCTCTCTGAACCTCTTTGTGGAAGGCTAGAGCTGTCCTAACTGAACAGTTATATTTCAAAAGGTCAAATGTCTTACCTGAAGGAGGTATGAGGAGACGGGGGAGAACGGCCCCCTTTCACTGCTTAGAACACCTTCAATGACAATTCAGGGTTATAAAACACTGAATTTTATGCTGCTGAGAATTGTCCATTCAGAGTATGCCATATAGTTCTTTTCTTGCGGAACACAACTGCCCTGAAAGAGTGCCCTTTGAGTTTAGACCCCTCGAGAAGGAGTCCCTGCGGAAAATCCATTGAAGGTTTTGAAGTAGGCAACTGGGTCAACCCATGTTTGCTGACTATAATGGTTGGATTTCCACTTAAAATTAAAGCCTATGGAGAAACCTATAAAGGACTTGCCTCTAGTGAAAATTTTACCCAAAACTGGCATGGATGATACAGAAATTCCCTCATGGTTTGGTTCTCTCAGCATCTTATCAAACTGAAGAGTTTTCTAGTGAAACCTTTGATGGTTATGCCTAACAGCTGCTCCTAAGTAGTCATGATGTGACTTGATTTGAAGCCAGATCTTGTAAGTAGGATTAATGCCCCCATCTGTTTTTCCATCCCTAGTGCATATTTAACCAAATTATCTTTTTCCCTCTTGATTTTATTTACTCGTGAGCTGTGTTGTAATGAAGATTCCACAGTGTCTAATTCTTGGGGCTCACCAGGAGGTTGAGGTATGTCAGGGCTGGCCTGAGACTGTAGTGTGCAACAGGTTTCTCTTCTCTCTCGAGCTGCCACTGGGATACAGAATCACAAGCTCTCGTTTAAACTTCAAGAGGAGCCCTCTTAATGTTTGTAGAATGAAGCTGCAGAGGGGGTTATGGGGAGAATAACACTGGTCCTTTGGTGCTGTGAGCTCTGTAGCAGGTCTGAGGAGAGATAACAGGACTTCATCTACTGAAGGTGAATTCATGGCAGTTTGTCTGGGATGGTGAACAAGCCTCCCTTTTCCTACATTTTTTTTTCCCTTCCAGCACTCACTTTTCACCAACCTACAGTTAAGAGGGAGAATCTTAGTTTTTGTGTTATTTTTCTTCTTCCACTATAATTTCCTGTGCTTTCCTTCTCTGTGGACTTCCCAAAGTTACCTCATGTCTGTCTGTTTTCTAAAAAACTCCACCATTTTCTTCCCTTCATATCTTTAGAGCATGTATTTGGTTGTTCTCTCTGGACTCACATCACTCTTTTCTTCACTCAGTCTTTTTTCACTCCTTTTATTGCTCACACAGCACTTTTTTTTAATTTTTAAAAAATTTAAACATCTTTATTAGAGTATAATTGCTTTACAATGGTGTGTTAGTTTCTGCTTTACAACAAAATGAATCAGTTATACATATACATATGTTCCCATATCTCTTCCCTCTTGTGTCTCCCTCCCTCCCACCCTCGCTATCCCACCCCTCCAGGCGGTCACAGGGCACCGAGCTGATCTCCCTGTGCTATGCGGCTGCTTCCCACTAGCTATTTACCTTAAGTTTGGTAGTGTATATATATGTCCATGCCTCTCTCTCGCTTTGTCACAGCTTACCCTTCCCCCTCCCAAGTACACGGAGTGCGGGGGGAGCCTGCGACTGCAGAGGCCAGCATGACATTGCACCAGCCTGAGGCACGCTGTGGGTTCTCCCGGGAAAGTTGTCCCTGGATCCCGGGACCCTGGCAGTGGCGGGCTGCACAGGCTCCCTGGAAGCTGGGTGTGGATAGTGACCTGTGCTCGCACACAGGCTTCTTGGTGGAGGCAGCAACAGCCTTAGAGTCTTATGCCCATCTCTGGGGTCTGCGTTTTTAGTTGTGGCTTGCGCCCGTCTCTGGAGCTCCTTTAAGCAGCGCTCTTAATCCCCTCTCCTCGCGCACCAGGAAACAAAGAGGGAAGAAAAAGACTCTTGCCTCTTCAGCAGGTCCGGACTTTTTCCCGAACTGCCTCCCGGCTAGCCGTGGCGCACTAACCCCCTGCAAGATGTGTTCACGCCGCCAACCCCAGTCTTCTCCCGGCGCTCCGACCAAAGCTGGAGCCTCAACTCCCAGCCACGCCCGCCCCGGCTGGTGAGCAGACAAGCCTCTCGGGCTGGTGAGTGCTGGTCGGCCCTGATCCTCTGTGCGGGAATCTCCCTACTTTGCCCTCCGCACCCCTATTGCTGTGCTCTCCTCCACGGCTTCGACGCTCTCCCCCTCCGCCAACCGCAGTCTCCGCCCGCGAAGGGGCTTCTTAGTGTGTGGAAAACTTTCCTCCTTCGCAGCTCCCTCCCACTGGTGCAGGTCCCGTCCCTATCCTTTTGGCTCTGTTTATTTTTTCTTTTGCCCTACCCAGGTACGTGGGGGGTTTCTTGCCTTTTGGGAGGTCTGAGGTCTTCTGCCAGAGTTCAGTAGGTGCTCTGTAGAAGTTGTTCCACGTGTAGATGTATTTCTGGTGTATCTGTGGGGAGGAACGTGATCTCTGCGTCTTACTCTTCCGCTATCTTCTGAAAGCCCAATTTTAAATAAAGAGTACACAAAAACAAATGAAAGTAATATATAAATAGAAACAAGACAATTTTAATGACTATTTCATAAAAAATTGAAATAATTCCTCTATTAAATATTATAATTTGAATCCATTATGTAAAAATTAATTGAAAAAGAATGGATTAAACAATGTTTAAATTAACACAATCTTATATGTGAGGGAACCATGAGAATCATCTGGGGGAGGCCACAATGCACTTCAGAAGTTGTTTAACCTCTCCGAGCCTCTGATTCCTGAAATGTAATAATGCTCTACTCATAGTGTAAGATTAAATAAAATAATGTATAAAACAGATATCATAGTCTGCTATATAAATGGAAGTATTACTTTTCAGAGATGTGGTCTCAAAATTTTTAACTAATTATAAAGCCAATTTTAATCCAAGTAGTCTTTTAATTGAATTAGTACGATAAAGCAGATTGCAGGCTAAAAATTTTGGCTACCAATGAAAGCAAACAACTTTCTTTTTCCAGCTTGGTTGGGGTATAACTGACAAATAAAATTGTATATATTTAAAGTGTACAATGTGATGATTTGATATACAAATCCTTTGTGAAATGATTACCACAGTCAGGTTAGCTAACATATCCATCACCTCACAGTCTTTGGTGTATGTGTATGGTGAAAGTGCTTAAGATTTACTCCCTTAGCAAATGTCAAGTGTACAATACAGCATTATTAACTATAGTCACCATGTTGTATTAATATATTACATCCCCTGAATTTAGTCATCTTATAATTGAAGGCTTGTACCCTTTGATGGGTATCTCCCCGTTTCCCCTACCCCACAACCCCTGGTAACTACCATTCTAGTCACTGTTTCTATGAGATGGACATTTTTTTTAAAAAAAGATTTCACATATAACTGAGATCATACAGTATGTATTTTTCTCTCTCTGACTTATTTCACTTAGCATAATGTCCTCCAGATTTATCCATGTTGTTGTAAATGGCAGGATTACCTTCCTAATGGCTGAATAATCTAGTGCATGTGGGGTGTTTGTGTGTGTGTGTGACATCTTCTTTATCCATTTTTCTGTTGATGGACACTTAGGTTGTTCCTGTATCTTGGCTATTGTGAATAAAGCTGCAATGAACATGGGAGTGAAGATCTCTCTTCAAGATAGTGATTTCATCTCTTTCAGATGTATACCCAGGATTGGGATTGTTGGACCATATGGCAGTTCTATTTTTAACTTCTTGAGGAATCTCCATACAGTTTTCCATAATGACTGTACCTATTTACATTCCCACCCACAGTGTACAAAGGTTCCCTTTTTTTCTACATCCTCTCCAACACTTATTGCTTATTATTTTTATAAAAGCCATCCCAACAGGTGTGAGTGATATCTCATTGTGGTTTTTATTTGCTCATTTACCGATGTTTAATAACACTGAGCACCTTTCATGTACCTGTTAGCCATTTGGGAGACAACTTTTAAGAGATATTAAGACCACTTTAATAGTGTTGAATTTTATAGAAAAAAAAAAGTTTTATCCCAATTACATTTAATATCTACATATATACAATTGTATACTTTGAGAATTCAGAGAAATCATAGAAGTCAGCCAGTCCAGTGGTTCCAGACTTGGGGATTTCACAGATCAGTAAATTTTCAGAAAAAAGAAATAAAAATGAGAGACTGACAAAAGATTAGCAACTTTTCATTTATTCGTGTTAGAAGATAAAAATATCAAATAACTACTACCATCTACTGTTAAATTGAGTTCTTAAAATAAAAGATATTTTAATACCTAATCTTTATAAAAAAAAAGACATCTTATTGCATTGTTTATATTTTCTATTTTTTGTCAGACGATTGAATATTTGTCATGGTACAATTGGCAGTTGCTGATGTCTATGCCCATTGGCAGGTGAAAATTCATCCAGTGCTCAAATTTCTCAAATGATGGGAAACTTACCATGGACAAATCACTGGGAAACTCACTAAGTTTAAAAATAAAGGCAACCGGGCTTCCCTGGTGGCGCAGTGGTTGGGAGTCCGCCTGCTGATGCAGGGGACACAGGTTCGTGCCCCGGTCTGGGAAGGTCCCGCGTGCCGCGGAGCGGCTGGACCCATGAGCCATGGCCGCTGAGCCTGCGCGTCCGGAGCCTGTGCTCCGCAAAGGAAGAGGCCACAACAGTGAGAGGCCCGCGTACTGAAAAAAGAAAGAAAAAAAAAAGAAAAGGCAACCAGGACAAGTTTACTTAGTATAGTAAAATTTACCATGATATTGCTTATACAGCATGTTTTTCAATTCTTCTCAAAAACATGGATCCCATAAAACATGGATTCAATTGAGATAACTTTTATTAATATACAACTATTACTATACCAAACACACACTATTCTGTTTATTAAAGTGGTTTTAGCAGGACCTCGTAGATCATATTATGCTGTGTGTATAACTATGTGAGAGTTACACTTGGAAAATATCTGTAGATTTTTCTATAGTTGAGGTTAGTCTCTCTCGTGAGCATATTTTGTATTCAGTTACTCTTTTAACAAGCATCAATCCATATTGTTCCTTGTCTCCAGGGCTGCCCAAGGCTGACATAACTAATCAACAGTGTAGGAGGAGATTTGAGTAGCAAGGAGAGGATGCCCAGAGGGCTCAGAATCAGGGAAAGTAATGAGGGATTAGCCTGGGTACCACAAAATAATATGAGAGGTGGCATTTTAGCCAAATGCAAAATAAAAAAGAACTTGACAACGGTATTAATAGTTGAACTCTCATGATAAAAGGGCAGATTAAGGCAATAATGAGGTCGTGAGAGCAGAAGCTTCAGGGAATAACTTTGAAGGTGGCCATTTAATTCCTTACTGTAATAAGTTCATAACTGAAACAGATTCTGAGCTCTATTTTCTCTCTCCTCTCATTCTTGAAACTTCACCTCCTGAGTCTGCTTCAGCTGAGGAAAATGTATTGGTCTCCTGACATAAATTCAAGAGCTGACAAGGGAGGTTTTGGAAACCATGATTGTTCTAAAGAATATATTTGAAACCTTGTAAAATGATAGGCAATTCAAGTAAGAAATACACCAAATGTCAAATTTTATGGTCTCTGGGCAGAGGGATTATAAGCACTTTTTATTATTTTCTCTTGTCTTTTCTGTATGTTCCAAAGATCCTACAATAAGCATGTATCACTTTTATAATCACAAGAAAAATGTTATATATGTGTGTGGGGGAACTCTGCCAATAGGACTGCTGATACAACTGAGTATAGAGAGTGTTGGCAGTGAAAGTAGAATAATTTCCCACAAAAATCTTCCTATTTTAAGCACTAATGGAATAGCACCTTAAACTGGAATGGAAGGGTGCTTTGTGGATTACTTAAGTAAAATATTTGCTTTGTCAATGGAAATGTAAATAATTTCATTTAAGATGCTTACTCCATGAACCGTGCCTTTTCAGTGACATCATAGTTCTTAAAAATGAGGCAATGTGAACCATGGTTAGGTTTACTTTGTAAAACTGAAGGAAGTGTTACAAGAACAATGATATGGGAGAAGCTACAATATAACTACCTTTCCAGTGACTTCCTTGCAAAGTAAAACTCTAAGATGAATGGAATCATATTGAAGGCATGAAGAGCCATCAAATTTGGGGTGATTGGTGTGGATTGAGACCCCCACCCCCACCCCGCAACAGTGGAGGAAGCCGGTCAAACTTCTTCAGCCTGTGTGCAGAGGTCCTTGAGGCACTCCGCAGCACCTGGGCCAATGTGGATTATGTTTTGACCAGTTCCCATTGTAAGTGGATTGTTGTCTCCTCTGTAGAGGACAGAATATCCTAGTCATTTGAAAAAATCAATATAGAGACTATTGAACCCAATCTTAAAGAGAGTTTGACCTATATAGAATATTACACAGCTGATTTCCTCTGGAGCTCTTTGGCCTATATATTTTCTGAAGCACTAGCTTGGATTTTAAAGGAAAAATATCTTTGCCATTGAATGCTCAGGAGGACCCAACGCCACATTTATTCATAATCTGAACCAGTATTAAATGGAAGTGAAATTTGGGTGACTAATATAAGTATAAAATTTTTAAATGAAACTACATCAAAAATGCTTTAATGTCTCCTATCCTTTTATCCTGAAACAAAGTTGATAGTTGATGATGTGGAATGCCACCACTGAGAAATTAATTTGTTTGTTTGTTTTTTGGATATTTCTTTTTCAGTAAGAATATTAAGTACTTATATTAAGCCTTTTACTTGTATGTATGTAAAGCTGTGAAGAGTTGACTGGTTTGACTCTTTAGGGAAAAACATAACAAAAACCCAATGATCTCAAATTTAAAGGCCAAGAGAAAGTAACAGCACATGTCAGTAACATAAATGAAAATTCTGCACAGATAAGATTATATAACAACCAAGCCCATAGGATTTCACCCCAGATGGCAAATCACACAGCCTCACTTCCACATGAAAGCAAATTACTGCATCAGTAAGTAATGCCTGTTCCTCTGTCATTCTGAGGACTGTGCTAGATGGGAATTTAAAAGTTTGGGGTTATTGCATCATCAACTCATAAGGTGTCAGAACTGAGAAAGTCTTTAAAGAACCTCTAGTTCAACTGCCTTTTAACAATTTTTTTCTTTTCTTGGAAGAGGAACATCAGAGAGGGAGAGAAGAGAGAGAAAATTGAAGAAATTCTTAGGTCACACAAAAAACCAATTTTCTAATTACAAAACAGTTCCTTTATATGGTTTAATTGTTTTTATGATCACCCTTATGTCTCTCCATCCTTCCTCACTGAATTTCCTTTTTCTTTGGAGACTTCCATGATTAGGTTAAAATACTGAGGTAGTCACAATATATCCATAGACCCATTCTGATTGCTAACCAGTGTCCAGCATTCATACATTCTTTACCATTGAATTCTAGCCTATAGAGCATCTATTCTCAACTTTTCTTCTCTGATAAACATGAGTATGCATGTTAAGTTTGCATATACATGACATATAACTGGTCATGGGCTCACATTCCCAATGGACTGTAACTGCACTGCTTTCCCTTCTACTCAAGAAAGAACTGACTACAACAGTGACATCTTTCACAGAGAAAATCTTAAATCTACTCAAAAAATTTTAAATTAAATCATTCACGTTTTTCATACTTGAAACTATTTTTAGCCGCAGCTCCAAACTGATGATGACTGTGGGCATTGATATTCCCATTGGTAAGTGTTGCTTTGTGAAGTCACTTCAGTTTGATTTAATCCCTTGCACAATCTTCTGTGGTAGGCACTAATTTTATCTCCATTTTATACATGAGAAATGTGAAGCTCAGAGAAGTTAAGTAACTTGCCTAAAGTCCCACTGGCCAATAAAGGAAAAGCCAGCATCCCAACCCTGGTATCAATGACCAAAGTACATGACCTTCCCCTCCTATGCTATGATGCCTTCTTTAAGACGTGGATCTCAAATACCCCCTTCTTTTTTGAACCCACAGTGTTGGTGGAATAAGAATTTGCACATAGGGTAGAATGACTCCCGGGAAAATGTAGCTTCTACTCTATCTTCTTTACCATATTTCATCCCTCTTCCTAGAAGTAACTATTGATTTTTATTTTATTACATTTCAGTTAAAAATATATGTATAAGCAAATGTATGTGTTCCTCTCCCTTTCTTTCATAAACAGTAGTACAATATACCACTGTGTACTTTTCTCCACCTTACTTTTTTACTCAGACGTACTTTCTGGAAATTACTCCAAGGATATACATAGACATATTCTCTATTCCTTTTACAACTCCATAGCATTATACTGGGTGCATGTACTACAGTTCATTTGCCAGCTCCACTGGATAGACATTCGGGTTGTTTTCAAGCCTTACTTTGTTGAAAATACTGTTACAAAGAATAGATAACCTTATATATTTTTATATTTTTTTGTATACCCCTTTTTGTCCTTTTGTCATGCATCTTTAGGATAGATTCATAGAAGTAGTATTTTTAGGAAGCTAAAGGTGTATATAATTTGGTACATGTAGTTAAATTCTATTCTATAATAGTTGTATTAATTTACAATCCCAATCAGCAATTCAAGAGTACATTTCCTCCACAGCATTGCTAACAGATATTTATCAAATTTGGATTTTAATCAAACTGTTAAGTGAGAAAAAGGTATTCCTATGTAGTGTTAATTTTCATTTTTAAGTTGAAGTTAGTTGATTTACAATATTACATTAGTATAAGGTGTATAACATAGTGAATCAGCATTTTTATAGAGTATACTCCATTTAATATTATTACAAAATATTGACTATATTTCCTTATGCTGTACAATACATCCTAGTTGCTTATCTTATACATAGCAGTTTATATATCTTAATCCCATATCCCTGTCTTGCCCCTTACCTTTTCCTTCTGAAAAGGGGGAAACATTTCCTTGCATCATATACAAAAATAAACTCAAAATGGATTAAAGACCTAATGCAAGACCTGAATCCATAAAACTCCTAGAAGAGAACTTAAGCAGAACACTCTTTGACATAAATCTTTTAGATTTACTTAATCTTTTACCACTGGTTTGTTCTCTTTATCTGTGTCTCTGTCTCTGTTTTGTTATATTCTTTCATTTGTTTTATATTTTAGGTTCCATATATAAGTGAAAACATACAGTATTTGTCTTTCTCTAACTTATTTCACTAAGCATAATACCCTCTAGGTCCATCCACATTGTTGCAAATGACAGAATTTCATTCTTTTTTATGACTGAGTAATATTTCATTATATATATATAATCTCACATCTTTATTCATTCTTCTGTTGATGGACACTTAGATTGCTTCCATATCTTGGCTATTGTAAATAGTGCTGCTATAAACATTGGGGTTCATGTATCTTTTCAGATCAGTGTTTTTTTTTCTTCAGATATATTTCCGAGAGTGGAAATGCTTGATCATATGGTAGTTCTATTTTTGTTTTTTTGAGAAACCTCTATACTGTTTTCCATAGTGGCTTCACCAATTTACATTTCCACAAACAGTGTACTAGCATTCCCTTTACTCTACATCCTCACCAACATTTGCTATTTGTAAACATTTTGATGAGAGCCATTCTGACATTTTTGAGGTAATATGTCGTTGTGGTTTTGATTTGCATTTCTCTGATAATTAGCAATGTTGAGCATCTTTTCATGTGCCTGTTAGCCATCTGTTTGTTTTCTTTAGAAAACTGTCCATTTAAATCTTTTGCCCATTTGTAATGAGGTTGTTTGGTTTTTTATATTGAGTTTTATGAGCTGTTTATAATGTATTTTGGATATTAACTCCTTATTAGTCATATCATTTGCAAATATTTTCTCCCAATCAGTGGGTTGTCTTTTTGTTTTGTTTATGGTTTCCTTTGCTGTGCAAAAGCTTTTAAGTTTAAATAGGTCCCATTTGTTTATTTTTGCTTTTGTTTCTTAGTAGACAGATCTAAAAGATTTATGTCACAGAGTGTTCTGCTTATATCTAGGAGTTTTATGGATTCAGGTCTTACATTGGGTCTTTAATCCATTTTGAGTTTATTTTTGTATATGATGCAAGGAAATGTTCTAATTTCATTCTTTTACATGTGGCTGTCCAGTTTTTCCCACCACCACTTATTGAAGTGACTGTCTTTTCTCCATTGTATATTCTTGCCTCCTTGGTCATAGATTAATTGACTATAAGTCCATGGGTTTATTTCAAGGTCCTCTATTCGGTTCCATTGAGCTGTGTCTGTTTTTGTGTCAGTACCATACTGTTTTGATTACTGTAGCTTTGTAGTATAGTTTGAAATCAGAGAGAGTGATACCTCCAGCTTTGTTCTTTTTGCTCAAGATTTCTTTGGCAATTAAGGGTCTTCTGTGGTTTTATATAAATTTTAGTATTGCTTGTTCTAAATTGTTTGTTCTAAATTGTTGAAAAATGCCATGAGTATTTTGATAGGGATTGCATTAAATCTATAGATTGCTTTGGGGAGTATGAACATTTTAACAATACTAATTCTTTCAATCCATGAACATGGGCTATCTTTCCATTTATTTGTGTCATCTTCAATTTCCTTCATCAGTATTTTATAGTTTTCAGAGTCAAAGTCTTCTCCTTGGTTAAGTTTATTGCTAGGTATTTTATTCTTTTTGAAGCAATTTTAAGTGAGATTGTTTCCTTGCTTTCTCTTTCAGATAGTTCATTGTTAGCATTGTAGACAAAAACCAGATTTCAGTATATTAATCCTGTATACTGTAATTTTACTGAATTCATTTATTAGTTCAGTAATTTTTTGTGTGAAGACTCTAGGTTTGTCTATATATATATATATATATAGTATCATGTGATCTACAAATAGTGACAGTTTTTTCTTTCCTTCCAGTTTAAATGCCTTTTATTTCTTTTCCTTGTCTGATTGCTGTGTCTAGGACTTCCAATACTGTGTTAAATAGAAATGGTGAGAGGGGGTATCACTGGCTTTTTCCTCATTTTAGAGGAAAAGCTTTCATTTTCACATTTGAGTATGATGTCAGCTGTGGGTTTGTCATAAATGGCCTTTATTATGTCAAGATATGTTCCCTCTGTAAAAACTTTGATGAAAGTGTTTATCATGAATGGATGTTGAATTTTGTCAAATGCTTTTTCTCCATCTATTGAGATTATCATGTGATATTTGTCTTTCCTTTTGTTAATGTGGTGTATCACATATGATTGATTTGCAAATATTGAACCATCCTTGTATTCCTGAAATAAATCCTACTTGATGATGGTGTATGGTCCTTTTTATGTATTGTTGAATTTGGCTTGCAAATATTTTGTTGAGGATTTTTGCATCTATGTTCATCAAAGATACTGGCCTGTAATTTTCTTTTTTTGGAGTGTCTTTATCTTGGTTTTGATATCAAGATTATGGTGGCCTCATAGAATGAATCTGGGAGTATTTCCTCTGCCAATTTTTTTGGAATAGTTTGAGAGTGATAGGTATTAGCTTTTCTTTATATGTTTGGTTGAATTCCTCTGTGAAACCATGTACTCCTGGTCTTTTGTTTGCTGGTAGTATTTTGATTACAGATTAGATCTAACTACTAGTGAACAGTATGTTCAGATTGTCTATTTCTTCCTAATTTAGTCTTGGAAGGTTGTATGTTTCTAGAAATTTGTCTATTTCTTCTAGGTTGTTTAATTTGTTGGCATATAACTGTTTGTAGTATTCTCTTACGATTTTTTGTGTCTCTGTGATATTGGTTGTTAGTTCTCTACTTTCATTTCTTATTTTGTTTATTTGGGTCCTTTCTCTTCTTTTCTTGACGAGCCTGGCAGAAAGTTTTATCAATTTTGTTTAACTCTTCAAAAAGCCAGGCTTGGTTTCATTGATCTTTTCTATTGTTTTTTGGTCTCTGTTTTATTTGTATCTTCTCTGATTTTTATTATTTCCTTCCTTTTGCTGACTTTGGGCTTTTTTGTTCATTTTCTAATTCCTTTAAATGGTTTGTTAGGTTATTTATTTGAGATTTTTTCTTGTTTCTTGATATAGGTCTGTATCACTCTGAACTTCCCTCTTAGAACTACTTTTGTTGTATGCCCTAGATTTTGGAAAGTTGTATTTCCATTTTCATTTGTCTCAAGGTATTTTCTGATTTGTAAAATTTTTTCATTGATCCATTGTTTTTTTAGTAGCATATTGTTTAGTCTCCATGTGTTG
Source organism: Neophocaena asiaeorientalis asiaeorientalis (assembly GCF_003031525.2). NCBI lineage: Eukaryota > Metazoa > Chordata > Mammalia > Artiodactyla > Phocoenidae > Neophocaena > Neophocaena asiaeorientalis. The sequence continues at coordinate 9,305,831 of NW_020175410.1, forward strand.
GTGTTTTTCCCATTTTTCTTTCTGAAAATAATTTCTAGTTTCATACAGTCATAGTTGGAAATACTGTTTGATATAATTTCTGTTCTATTGTTTTGTGGCCTGGCATGTGATTTATCCTGGAGAATAGTCCATGTACACTTGAAAAGAATGTTATTCTGCTATTTTTGGATGGAATGTCCTGGAGATACCTATCAAACCCAACTGGTCTAAGGTGTCATTTAAGACTATGTTTTCTTACTGATTTTATGTCTGGATGCTCTGTCCATGGATGTAAGTGGACCATTAACATCCCGTACTATTACTTTATTATTGTCAATTTCTCTTTTTATATCCATTCATAATTGCATTAAGTGCTCCCATATTTGCTGTATATATGTTAATGAGTGTTATTTTATCTTCCTCTACTGACTCCTTTGTCATTATATAATGCCCTCTTTGTTACAGATTTTATTTTAAAGTTTATTTTTTTTATGAAATGAGTATTGCTACCCCTGCTTTCTTGTTATTTCCATTTGCATGAAATATCTTTTTCCATCCTTTTGCTCTCAGTCTGCATGTGTGTCTTTAGCTCTGAAGTGAGTCTCTTGTAAGCAGCATATAGATGAGTCTTGTTTTTTTTTATCCAGTCACCCACCCTATATCTTTGATTAGAGCATTTAATCCATTGACTTTTAAAGTGATTATTGATTACTGCCATTTTATTCCTTGTTTTCTGGTTGTTTTTGTCACTCTTCTCTGTTCTTTTCTTCTTTTAGTTTCTTCCCTGTGGTTTGGTGATTTGATTTATTCATATGCTTGTGTTCCTTTCTCTCTAGATTTTGTGTATCTATTGCTGGTTTTTGCTTTGTGGTTACCATGAGGTTCCTATCTGTAGACATATCACTATATCTACTTGTTTTAAACTGGTAGTCATTTAAGTTCAAACACATTCTTGTAGATCTACATTTTTTACTCCCCTCCCCCACGTTTCATTTTTGATGTCATATTTTACATCTTCATGTTTATCCCTTAACTGCTTATTGTAGTTATATTTCTTTTTATATTTTTTTTGGTTTTTGATTTTTATAAAAAATTACCTAAGTTGTTGATCCTTGCTTTTACATATGTTTGCCTTTACTAGTGAGATTATAGATACTTATTGTTGTGTCCTTTTCTTTTCACTTAGAGAAGACCCTGTAACTTTTCTTTTAGGTTAGGTTTAGTATTGATGAACTCTTAGTTTTTGATTGAGAAGCTCCTTATATATCCTTCAATTCCAAATGATAATCTTGCTAGAGTATCCTAAGTTGTAGGTTTTCCTCTTTCAGGTCTTTTTATATATCATGCCACTCCTTTCTGGCCTGCAAAGTTTCTGCAGAGAAATTAGCTGATGGCTTTATAGGGATTCCTTTTTATATGACTCTTTGTTTTTCTCTTGCTGCCTTTAGAAATCTATCTTTAACTTTTGTCATTTTAATTATCATATGTCTTGGTATGCATCTTTTTGGGTTCATCATCTTTGGGACCCTCTGTGCTTCTTGTACTTAGATATCTGTTTCCTTCTAGTTTGGGGTGTTTTCAGCCATAATTTTATCAAATAAATTTTTAACCCCTTTCTCCCTCTCTTCTCCTTCTGTGACCCCTATAATGCAGATGTCAGTATACTTAATGTTGTCTCAGAGGTCCCTTAAACTGTTCTCACTTTCATTTTATTTGTTTTTCTTTTTGCTGTTCCCATTGAGTGATTTCCATTATTCTATTTTCCAGATTACTTATGTGTTCTTCTGTATCATGTTGTCTGCTGTTAATTCCTTCTAATGTATTTTTCATTTCAGTTATTTTATTCCTCAATTTTGACTGATTCTTTTTTATATATATTCTAGGTCCTTGTTAAAATTCTCACTGTGTTTATCTGTTTTTTCCCCCCATAATTTAGTTAACATTCTTATTACTAATGCTTTGAACTCTTTGAACTAATATATTTCTGTTTTGTTAGTCTTTTTTTTTCAGGTGGTTGCAGGAACCAGCCAGAATCCTGTGCTGTGTCATTCTTTTTTTCTCTACCTTGTTCCAGGAATAAGCAAGTGTGTGTGTGCTCTTCATGAGCAGAGTCTCAGTTTATTACAGCCCTCCTGTTAGTTTCCCTGATTTTCTAACCAGCTCAGGGGACTCATCTTCCCAGTGTCAGACCCCATCGCTGGGGCACTCAATATGTGACTCAAACCACTCACTCTCCAGGGAGGATCTCTGCCCTCCTCCTTCTGTGTCCCCTCTCAGGGGATCAGGTCCTGGCCTGATCACTTCTCTTCCCTTTCTACCCAATTCTGTGTGGATCTTTCTTACAGCCTTGGTTGTACAAAAGTCTTTCTGCCAGTCTCCAGTTAGTTTTCAGTGAGAATTGCTCCACATGTAGATGTACATTTTGATGTGTTAATGGGGCAATGTGAATGCCACATCCTCCTACTCCACCATCTTGCTCTCCTCTCCTAATTTGCATTTTCTATTATGGAAAAAAGTAGACCATCTTCTCGTGGCTAAAACTATTTGTGTCTCTTTTTGTTGTGCAATATTTGTGTATTTCTCTAGCCTATATTTACAGTTTGTCTTATTCTTCTTCAGTTTTTAAGAACTCTTTGTATTTTATAGATATCATTCTTTTTCTGTGATAGAACAGCAAATATTTTTCTCAGTTTGTTGCTTGTCTTTTGGCATTTTAATTTGGTTGCCATGAAATTGTTTGCCACAGAATTTTTATTACAATCAATGCCCAGTTATCAGGAAAGAGTACAGAGTAACTGGCTTGAAAAATAGTTGTGTTTAAAATAATGATTAATATACTGTGAAATTGTGGAGATATATAGTTACTGTGAATGAATGAAGATATACACTAATAGGAATCAAGGTCTTTACAGAATAAAACCCATAAAAATATTTAAGGGTGTAACAAATGTCTGAATAAATGAGGAGAGATACCATATTTTTGGATGAAAATATTCAGTTGTAAAGATATCAGTTCTTCCACCAAATAAAAAGGAATTATTCAATCTGAATATGGGAGAATAATTTAAAAATGGAAGAAAAATAAACAGAGACTCAGTGTTTTGTAGAATAATACCATATGGTCTAAAATATGTGCAACTGGAATGTCAGAATCAAAAGAGAGTAAGATTGAGCAGAAAAAAAAAAAACTTCAGAAAATAGTGGCTGAAAACTGTGTAAATTTTCATGGGGGAAAATCCCTGGTATATAGATCCAAAGAACTCACCAAACACAAAGCAGGATAAGTATAAGGAAAACAACCATACCTATGCACGTCGTAGTCAAACTGCTAAAAACTGAAGATGCAGAGAAAATCATGAAAGCATATAGAGAAAAAAAGACATAGTATACAAATGGGAACAGGATAAGAATTATGGCAACTCCTCTTCAGAAATAGTGGAGGAGAAGGGAAAATAGACGTTCATCCTTAAAGTGTTGAAAGAAAAATAAATTGTTTACCTAGAATTCTGTGGTAACTAATAATATCCTTTAATAGCAAGGATAAAATAAAATAAAATGATTCATTTCAGATAAATGAAAACTGTAAGGTTCATTGGTGGCAGAAATCCTTGTAATAGAAAACAGGTAATAAATAAAATTTATAAAACCAAAATTTAGTTACTTGAATAAATTAATAAGATTGGTAAACTCCCTATCAAAAATAATCAGTAATGAAGAGGAGAAGAACACAAATTACCTAAATCAAAAATGATCATACAGATCACTACAGATCATACAGAACTTAAGAGAATAATAAGGAAGTATTATAACCACCTTTATTTCAATAAATACAACAACTTTGATAAAACAGACAAATTTTTTGAAAAACAAAATTTTCCTAAATGAACTCAAGAAGAAAATGAAATTTTGAATGGATTTATATTTACTAAGGAAATTGAATTTTAATTTTAAAAATCCCCTATGAAGAAAACTCCATGCCCAGATGGTTTCACTGGTGAAAGTTATCAAACATTCAAGGAAGAATTAATATCAATATTATACAAATTCTTTCAGAAAATAGAGTAGGAGGGAAAATTTCTCAAATACTCTTATGAGGCTGGCTAACATTTATTTAAAAATCTTACAATGACAATACAGGAAAAAGTCACAGACCAATAATTTTCATAAGCATAGACCAAACCCTCAGCAATAGTAGTAAATAGAATCCAGCAATATATAAACAAGGATAATACCACATGACTAAGTCAGGTTTATCCCAGGAAATAAAGATTGGTTCATCATTCAAAACTCACTTAATATACACTAAGAAAATAAAGGAGAAACATACCATCTCAATCAATGCAAAAGAAGCACTTAACGAAATTTAAGACCAATGTATGGTAAAAATTCTCAGTAAAATAGGAGTAAAAGGAAACTGCCTCATGTTGGTAAAATGTATTAATGAAAATTCTGTAGCTAACTTCATACTTAATGGTGATACTCTGAATTCTTTCTCCCTAAGATGAGGAACAGTGAGAGGATGCCCTTTATCACTATTTGTATTCAATATTTTACTGCCTATTCTAGCCACTGCAATAAGGCAAGAGAAATAAATGAAAGATATAAAAATTGGAAGGGAAGAAATAAAACTTTTTATTCACAGAGAGCATAAATAGCAAAATAGAAAATCCTGAGGACACTAAAAAGCTGTTAGAATAATAAATAAATTTGTGGGCTTCCGTGGTGGCACAGTGGTTGAGAATTCGCCTGCCATTTCAGGGGACATAGGTTTGATCCCTGGTCCAGGAAGATCCCACATGCTGCAGAGCAACTAAGCCCGTGCGTCACAACTACTGAGCCTGTGCTCTAGAGCCCGTGAGCAACAACTACTGAAGCCCACACACGGCAAAGAAGAGTAGCCTCTGCTCACTGCAACTAGAGAAAGCCCATGCACAGCAACAAAGACTCAATGCAGCCAAAAGTAAGTAAGTAAGTAAATAAGTAAATAAATAAATAAATTTGTGACAATAATAAATGAATTTCAGGATACAAGGCTCAATTTACAAAATTTCATCTGTATTTTTATATGGATATCACAAAAATTGGAATATGAAGATTTTAAAACAATAGAATTTATTATAGTATCAAAATAACCATAAAATATTTCAAAATAAATTTAATAAGATCTGTGAAAGACATATACATTGAAAACTACAAAACATTGATGAAAGAAATTAAAGATGATCTAAATCACTAGGAAGGTGCATGGTATTCATGTATTGGAAGAGCAAGTAATGTTAAGGTATACAGCCTTCCTAAATTTATCTATAAATGCTGTGTAATCCCAATCAAAATTTCAGCAGAGGTTTTTAAAAATTGACAAGCTAATACCAAAAATTACATAGAAATGCAAATGACTGAGAATAGCCAAAATAACTTTTTAAAAAGGAAACAAAGTGGGAGAAATTACACTGACTGATGCGGGCCTCTCACTGTTGTGGCCTCTCCCGTTGTGGAGTACAGGCTCCGGACACGCAGGCCCAGTGGCCATGGCTCATGGGCACAGCCACTCCGCTGCATGTGGGATCTTCCCGGACCGGGGCACGAATCCGTGTCCCCTGCATCAGCAGGCGGACTCTCAACCACTGTGCCACCAGGGAAGCCCCTATGCTGATTGATTTTAAGACTTACTATAAAACTACAATAATCAGAGTGTAGACTCATATGTCTTACAATAGACATACAAGTCAATGGAATAGAATAGAGTCCAAAAATAGTGCTAAACACACACACACACACACACACACATGCACACACACATTGATTTCTGTCAAAGACATAAAAGTAATTTGACAGGGAAAATAGTGTTTTCAGTGTATGGGAAATGTATGGAAAATTTTTTTAAACTTCAACTTCTACCTCAGACCACACAAAAATTAATTTAAAATAGATCATAGACCTAAGCATAAAAGCTAAAATATAAAACATATAGAGGAAAAGATGGAATGAAATCTTCATGACACTAAGTAGGCAAAGAGTTTTAAGACAATGTGTACCAAATAAATCACTAGCCATAAAATAAAAACCATTAAGCTGTATTTCATCAAAATTGAAAACTTATGCTCACGTAAATATATCTTGCATCTGACAAAAGAAATCTTGCAATAATAGAAGATAAACTTGATATTTTTTAAAAAGACAAAAATGTGAACTGACCTTTCATTAAAGAAGATATATAAATGGACAAAAAGTGCATGAAAAGATGCTCAACATCATTAGTCATTAGGGAAATGCAAATTAAAATAAGGTACCGCTATATACTCATTAGAATAGCTAAATGGAAAAGACTGGCAAGAGTAAGTATTGGTGGGCTTCCCTGGTGGCGCAGGGGTTGAGAGTCTGCCTGCCGATGCAGGGGACACGGGTTCGTGCCCCGGTCTGGGAAGATCCCACATGCCACAGAGTGGCTGGGCCTGTGAGCCATGGCCTGTGAGCCTGCGTGTCTGGAGCCTGTGCCCTGCAACAGGAGAGGCCACAACAGTGAGAGGCCCGCGTACCGAAGAGTAAGTATTGGTGAGGATGTAAAGCAACTGAAACTACCACACATCCCTGGTGACTGTGTAAAATGGTACAACAATTTTGAAAACAGTTTGGCCATTTTTATAGAGTATATTCTTACCATATAATACACTCCTTTTTCTCATAGGTACTTATCCATGAGAAAAAAAATATGCCTATATTTTAACCTGAATACTTTTAAACATAAATATTTATAACACCTTCATTCATGATAGCCCCAAACTGAAGACATTGATAGGTGAATGTATGAACAAATTATGGTTTATTCCTGTGATGGAATACTTGTCAGCAATAAAAAAGAGAAATCTACTGGTATATGCAACAAAAGGCTGCATTTCATAGACATTTGAGCAAACAGGCCATTTTATAAACTTCTAGAATAGGCAAGTCTAGTTTATTAGAAATATGAGTAATAGTTGAGGGAGAATGACTACAAATGGACACAAGGAAATATTTTTTGGGGGAATGTAAATGTTCTGTATCTTGATTGGTATGGTGTTTACAAGGGTGTCAGTTGTCAAATGTCACCAAACTGTACACTTCAAATGGGATGTTTTTATTGTAAGTATATTACACCTCAATCAAATTTATTTTAAAAATAACTTTTTAAAAAAAATTTATTGAAGTGTAGTTGATTTACAACGTTGTGTTAATTTCTACTGTACAGAAAAGTGATTCAGTTAGACATATATACATTCTTTTTCATATTCTTTTCCATATGATTTATCACAGGGTATTGAATATAGTTCCCTGTGCTATATACAGTAGGACCTTGTTGTTTATCCATCCTATATATAATAGTTAAAACAACTTTTCTATAACTCTATCACCTGTCAGTAATGAATGTTTATTGCAATATTGTTTATAACAGTAAAAAACTGGAAATAATCTAACAAGATGAGAAGAGTTAAATAAACCACAGCCATAAAAGATCAAAGGAAGAAATAATTGAAATTACTACAAATCAGCAAAAAGTGTCTCCTCATTATTTCACAGCTCGTAATGTGGCCATTTAACAACCAATAGACATACATTGTATGCTGGTTATTCCACATTTGCTTCACTCATCCTCATTCTCTAGCATTCTGTTCTTCACTTGTTGCCCTGCATGTCTAACCCTTACGGCTAGCATTGATTGCCAGATTCCCTTGTCACCTGGATAAACTCGTTGAGTTTAGCCAATGAAAGCCATTAACATAACGTTGAAATGAGAAAGAAAGAAGAGGTAGTCATATTTCTTCACCATTTCTTCCCTGCTTTGCTTCAGCATTCTGGTTGTGCCTCTGGGCACTCAAGACTACAACTTCTTCTGTTGGGCAATCTCTCCTCTATAACTCCAGCTCTGATAACATTATTTACTCTTTTATTTCTTTCCAGCTTAGGGTGGTAACAGATTCCTGCTCTGCTATCTCTGGGTACTTCAACATCTCTTACTGTTTTCATTAACTCTGTCTTACTGTTTTCATTAACTCTGTCGACACTCTGTAAATAGTTCCTTTATTAAGGTCTCTTGAATTGCTCCATCTTAATGAAAATCTGTTTCCTGCCAAGACAGGTCCACGCTGGTCTTTGTGCAGTAATCCCCATTGTATATAACACTTTTGCCTTGCTAATATTAAAACGATCAAAACAAAATGAATTAGGCTAAAATATCTGAAAACAGATTTTTCAGTTGCTATCATTTAACCATTTTCTATCAAGCAATATACATAGAATTGTTTTAGACATTTTATTTTTACTTTTTGAGGATATCTTCAGAATGCTAAGTATATTTCTAATACTGAATGAAATTTAACTTAATCATTCAAATATATTTTGTACAGCTTTTTGGCCTGTTTTAATTGTGAGTTTGACTTTTCTATTTCTTTCTTTCTCTTCCTTTACCAAGAGTAATAGAGAATTCAGCTTTGTGGTTCATGAATCCCTGTAGGTTTATGTACTTATCGTTTAGCACTTTCATAAAATTTAGACTGGCTAGCTTGCTAAGTTCACCACCAGTTTTATTTATTTCAAAAAACAGGTGGCAGTTTTCTTAAATATGTTTATTAGGTATAAATCTGCCTTATCTAGCTTTGTCAGTTTTCCTCAAGCCTTTTTTGAATGAGTTTGCTGCTAAAACATCTTGTACTCAGTAAACAATTGATTTAGATATTGTTAAAAACATTAAATCACCCAATTACTTTCTCTTCCCCTTCCTTTGCTGAATAACACAGTTATATGTTTGTTGTCCTCTGTTAGCTCTGAGCTAAAATTCAGAAGGAAGCAGGGCCAAGGCCTGTGATTAGTGATTCCAAGTGAAGAGGCTGCTATTGTCAAACATTTCCTCCTTGACTGGGAAAGATGGGAAGCCAGTCCTGTTTAATATGATTACCCTAATGATGCTACCCTGGATATTGAAAAATTATACTTTATTTGGAATCAGAGCCACTACCAATATTAATAGGAGCCAAGCATCTTTCTAGGATAGAACCTTGGAAAAACCTTGGTCCAGCAACATTGTTTCTGTACAGATGTTGACAACACAGTCAAAGCTGCCTGGCATTTATAAAGATCAAAATCAATTTAGTACTAAATCAAGAACCAATGAAGGTTTTACCTCAATGGATGATTTCTTCCGATTAGCTATAACTTTAGTTTTGTGACTACGGAAGGTGATTATCTTTGCTCATGTAAGACAAATCCCTATTGCAAAAGGACAAGAAATCTTTCCCTCTTTTGACTGTGACACCAATCAGTTCTGTGAACTGTAATTCTTTGGTGCCCTGTAATTTTCCTAAAAGCTTCCAGATTGGAAAATGCTACTCAAAGTGATGGCTACTTTCTCTCTTTGTGTACTTGCACAGCAGGCAGATGTCAAAGTGACAAAAATGTGTCCTGTTTCATTATTTAATCTTTTCAATGGTTATCATGCTGAAGGATCTTATCTTTTTATTGTACAATTGGAGGAGGGTTTCTATGCTGTCATGGTTACAATATGTCAGTGCTGGGATTTTAAATTGTGATACGTTTTAGTTGATGAGAGCTTTTCTGCAATCTCTAACACTGTCCTTGTCATTGATAGCTCTGCAGAAGGAAGTCTATGTCTATATCCAAGTGTCTAATTCAGTTTTCTTAAAGTGATTATGAAGTGTCAGATGATCAAGAGAGGTATACAATTCAATTGTTTGAGAATGTAATTGTCTCTATTTGTTCTCTTTAGTAAGTACCAAATTTTAGTGCTATCCTTCAGAAAACATTATATATTTCAGTAAATATTTCCTGCGGGAGTTCAATTAATACCCAGTTATCATTATTTAAACACTAATATGCTTTACAAAAATGTAGCATTCACTGAAATAGTGCACTGTTAACCAATTTATCCCCTTAGCTTTTATATATGCATATTTCTTAGGTAACAGGTGCTTTCTCTACTTATTATGTAGAATTCAATCAAGTTTATCTACCTGGGGTGTTTAACAAATTAAAAAATGCAATCAGCTTTTATATGATTAGTCCAACTCTATTTCTCTTTATGTGAAAACTTTTGAATTAATTCATCTGAAAGTATGTGTTAGGCCAAAATTATTTTGAAGTATTTCTGAAAAGTTATGCTTGTTATGTCACCTATGATTTAGTATTCAACATCTGTAAACTCCTATTAAACAATCATGATATTTCCTCTAACTTTGAGTACTTCCCATAATGTCTCTTTAAAAATGATTACATCAACCCAATTTTAGAATGGGAGAAATTAATCAGAAAGGTGGTAGAAATTAATCAGAAAGATTAATCAGAAAGTTGTAGGTTCAACTAAGTGTTTATATTTTTCTCTTTATGTTTTTGCTGTAATGATTATAATATTTTATTTTGAAAAATGAAATTTCTGAGAGGAGAAAGTAATATAAGCCCAGTTATAACTATTATTCCTTTGCAGATGGACTTTAGGGCTGTTTTATGATAAGCATATTGCAATATGAAAAATTTATATTTCTGCTTGAGCCACATAAACTATGGTTAAAAAACCCATATTGTTTTAGTGGTCTCACAGACAAAATTTTATAAACTTAAATGTAGATATGTGTATTTCCTCTTCTAAAACTGGTAAACACTTCCAGGTAATCATTTATACTTCCATTTTTAATTGTTAAAGACAATGCTATATACTCTTTTTCTGGAGCTTTTTTGTGTAAGGTTGGTCCTGACCAACTTGGGCTGTCAATAGAGAATTCAGGAAACCTTCAGGGGTTCCCCTGCCCACGTCTCATTGATAGCTAGCTCTCCCACTGTGGCTTACTGCCAGCTGGGCTAGGGAAACGGGGTTAGTACTCAGAGCCCATTTCCCAGGAATTTACATTTGTACATGTATTGGGAAGAATGAGACATGCCAGTCAGTCCTGATTGCTTTGGTCAATTCCTTCTGTTTCTTGTGGAGGTGTGGGAAACATGGAGTGAGGAAAGATACATTTTAGCAACAAGCTTCATAAGCTTCAAAATAAAACACTTCAGCCTTCTCTCTTGAACAGATTTCTCTTAAGGATAACTGGTGAGGCAGGTCCTGACCTATGGATCACTCCAGAGCAATTCTGAATGATATTTTCACTGACATAGAAATCAATTATTTTCTTTCAGTCCATTGAAGATATCACTATATTTTTTTCTGAAAAGGAGTCATCTCTTATTTTAATTATTACTCATTTGAAAATAGCATCTATTTTTCTCTGGCTGCTTTTAAGATTTTCTCTTTATATTTTGTTTTCTGAAGTTTTGCTATGATATGTATAGGTGTGGCATATGCAGCATTTTTCACACTTGGATGTCTTAAATTTGTGGATGATGTCTTTCATTGGTTTTAGGAAATTCATAGTTACTATCTTTTTAAAAATTGCTTCTTCCACTTTCTCTCCGTTTCATCTGCAAAAGGAATTAAATATACGTTTGCACTTTTTACTATATTATCCATGTCTCTTACCCTTCTTAGGTACATTACTTTCACTTATCTGTGTTCTTTCTCTGCATAATTTCTTTTGATCTACCTCTCCAGTTAACTGATTCTTTTTTTAGCTGTACCTAATCTGTTGTTACACTCATCCATTGGGTTCTCAATTTTAATTGCTAGAATTTTTAGCCCTAATATTTCTATTTTGTTCTTTTTCAAATATGCTATGTAATTTTTTTTTTAGATTCACATTAGTATCTCATTGAACATAACCAACATAGTTATATTAAAGTCTACTATTTAAAGTGTGTTTATTAGTTCAGATATATGGACCAGTTTCAATGGGTCTCATTAACTGTATTATTTCTTCTTGTTCATATGCATATTTTTCTGTTTCTCTGTGTTATCACTGGTTGCATTATCATTGCCTGGTTATCTTCTATTGCATTCTAGCCACTTTATTTCAAACATTGCTTGTAAAAATAATTTGAGGCCTGGCTAATGTTATATTTCTCTCAAAAATATTTTTGTTTACTTCTGCCATGCACCTGTGGCCTGTAATCTCTAGTCTGATATTACTTTAATCCAATTTCAGAATTTTATCAAACTTGATGACTTAACATTGGGCCATAGTCCTTGCAGGGGAGAGCTTACTTCTGGTTCACCCTTACTTCTATGGTTAAGCTATTTTGAGTCCTAACCCAAGTACAGGATTGTACCAGAGTCCTCACCTGTGGGCACTGTTTTATCTTCTGTCCTATAAGACACATAAGGATGACAAAAGCTGCTTGGTGACTGAGCAGTCTCTTTGGGAATCAACAAGGAAGCAGTTCCAAATGCTCATGTCTCTGCGTTTCCATCTTCTCCTGAATCTTGACCTGGAAATTCTTCAATATCTTCTTATCTCTATGATGCCAACAATTTTTGTTTGTTTGTTTTAACTTTGTTCTTTTCTAGATGTCATCTGAATGAGTGTTGGTCTGAATTATCTGGCTTTCCTTCAGTGGAAGTCTCATTATCCTTTTCATTCTCATGTAGATCTTACAGTTTATATCCTCTACTATGGATAATACATAATATGGATAATATAAATTGTGTTTTTCTACACTTGTTTCACACTGGTAACTTTTGTTTCCCCAGTGAAACTAAGCTTTTTGCAAGCAGGGGCCATTTAATGTATTTTTCCATATACACATCACTCTCCTTATACCCAAAATGCTAACTCAGAGATGAAATGTAAATAAACACAGTTATATACTCACTAGCTTCATATTATAAATTGTAGTCAATTGACATAGGAAGTAATTGGCTTTGTTCTTATTTAAAATAAATTATTATGGTAGAGGTTAATTAGGTAATTCTCTTTTGTTATTTATTACTATTGTTTTTATTATTGCTGTTCTTATCTGTTTTGCACATTGTAATCAGCTGCCTCTCTTGTCCCTTGTCCATACCATACCTTTCTGGTATCTTCACTTGATAAATTGTTTATATTGGTCAATTTGCCTGTCCTGCCTATGTTTCTTTTCGGTGGGTCTGTTACCGAAGTCTCTGCCTCAGTGGGGGAGGGTTCTTTTTCTGTTTGGGTCCAAGTAGGCAAATAATGAAACCGAAGATAAGACCAACATAGCACAAGCTTTATTTAGTGGCCAAAGAATGGAGAATCAGGAACTAAGTTCACAGATCAACCCACCTGGTGAGAGTGATTTAATTTTAAGGTGTAAAGACAAAGGGAGGAGGAGTGAAGCTAGTTATGGGGAGGCATATTCATTAATCTACAGGGAAGGGGCAGGGCTTTTTTGAGGGAGGGGAGCCCCCACCTTTATTTCCTTTTTTGGTCCTTAATGCCTGGTCAAGGCCACCAGTAGGTGTGTTATTTAACGTGCAAATATAGTAAAATTAACATATAATAAGACTTAGGGTCTGTTGGAGGTCAGATTCATTGCCATCTTGGTCTCAGCTGGTTCCATCTGTTTTTTGTTTTGTTTTTTTTTTTTTTGCTTGTAGCTTCCTTTCCTATCTCTGGACCCTTTAACTCAAAGATTTATGTTAACCGTTAACTCCTGCTAAAGGTGGAGGGGAGTTTTCAGGTTTTGAGCAAGGACACTCCTGTAAAGTGGAAGGGCTAATGGGTTTTGATCAAAGACCTGGATCAGCTCCGGCAATAGGTCTACGCCTAGGCCTCTGGCAGAGCTGGAAAGCTCAACTCCTGGACATTTCCTGAGCGATGGTCATTGCTCATTGGACCTGAGAACACCTAAGGACACATGGAGCACATTGAGCCAAACAGATACTCTCTTCAGAGACTTACGATGTGGGTTCTAATCCATTTTGTTAAATGGCAGAACTGAAAAGTACTAAAGCAGACATGTCTACAGTAGACATAAAAAGTCAGTCTGTAGAGGAGGAGTGAGAAAAATGGGATAGATACCATGAGACAAGCAAAGAGAGGCCATGCTGCACCTGAAATGGAGCTCCCCTGTTCATTTTCTGAGCTTGTTTTTGTTAACCGTGACACCTAACAGAACAGGGCATTATGAGATATGTTTTAATTCTTCCATTAAATCTCCTCCCTCATACCCCACCCCCTGCTTTTGTTGAGGGGGGGGCAAAGACTAGTATGAGTGAGTTCTGTTCCTTATAATTTAAATAATTTTTCACCAGGACAAGATCATTTCATAAATCACTTTTTGGTCATTTGATTTATTTTTATCTCTATCTGCATAAATAACTGGTAGTTTATTGCAACTCTTTTTTCATCACCAACTTTAATTTATGTGAGATTTAAGGTACTTGGAATTACAGTACATAGAAAATCATTTTATAAGTGTCTATAACACAGTAGGCTAGAGTACTTAACAAATAATTGAATACTTTGAACTAGGGGTAAAAATAAAACAAAGTGCTTGAGTCAACAACTCACTGAGTTCAGAAAATCCTTTCCAGACATATACTATTATGTGATATCTTTCCTAAGGTAAACTGTCAGATAGAGGCCCCACATAAGGCAATAAAATGCCTTTGAAAAATCCCAAGAAAAAGAAGCATCATAAATCTCGAGTTCTTGATTCATTTTGCATTGTTTGTGATTAAACACACAAGGAACTAAGTCACGAAGTCCGTAATGGAATCATCTTCTTGCAAAAGCACTTTTCAGAATGTCCCACTAAGGGATTTTAGAGATCTCTCTAAAGTCGAGTTTTCCTATGACTTATGAAAAAGTACTAAAAAAATAGTGCAGGGCTTCCCTGGTGGCGCAGTGGTTGAGAGTCCGCCTGCCGATGCAGGGGACGTGGGTTCGTGCCCCAGTAATTTTATTTTAAATGAGTACAGAATAAGTCTGCTGTACTTTTTTAAATACGCTTCTTGGAAATGACAGGATTCATGCAGCAACTTTTGATGCCTGGAAAAAAGCTGAATATTTTGTGCTTTTAAGCAGCAATTTCAGAAGGTGATTTCTTTTCCCTTATTTACTTGCAAAACCAATGGTAATTAAGTATCATTGGGCAAGGGAAATTCAACTTCAGCGTTTTTGGTAAGTAAAAATTTACACAGATACAGTCTCTTCTTGAACTTGCAAAACCATGAGTTGGCAGTAGAAGAATTTAACATCTACTTGAGAAAACAAAGCATAAACATGTAAAAATATTAATATCATAGGCAGCATGTATTATGCATTCAGAATCACATGCTCTTATGGCAAATTCTAAACTGTATCCAATGGACTGAGAACACAGAAGTGTTATCTTATGGAAAACAAAGAAGGCCATGAAGAGCTGGGGGGGAGGCCAGGGGAGGCCACATTTCTTGTGGTAAGGGGAATAAGGAATCAGGCCAGGTGTGTTTCCCTCCAATAATACAATATAAGTATACTTTAACCATTTCAAAATTTAAAATAACAACAAATAAAACACAAAGTATCAATGGATTTCAAAGAAGTATAAACTGGGAAAACCAATGCCCAGGGTAAGACTAGACTGTGGAAGAAATGATGCTCTAAAGAATTTGAATGTAGATTTCATAAAGTGTTTCACAGAAAGTACAGTGCTTCCTGCGGTGACGGCCACGGGATAGTTGGAGATCCTATTGTCCCTTTAAGACAGAGCCAAAGCAAATTATGATCTGGAGTTGTAATATTTGTCCTTTAATCAGATTTCTCCGGGCAGCTTGTACTGTAGTCCAAATTCTTGTCTTCTGCTCTTCTTGACTGCCATGATGATTATTAGCATTTGAGGGAGACTAAGATTTGGAGAACATGCCCAGTCATCCAAGTGAGAAGGATGGTTTGACAAGTAGCTCTTCCACCATCCTTACACTGAACTTAGTAATGAAGCCTCAGAAGATGGGAGGGGGAAAAGGCAAATTAAGATTCCTCTCCCAGCTGCTTGGCTGAACCAGTGGTTCTCAACACCCACCACATACCATATTACTTGTAGAGCTTTCTTCTGTATAGAAGCCTGCTCCCTACTTCTGAAACTCTGATTAGGTAGCTCTGGAAGGGGGAGAAGAGATCACCATAAGCATTGTAACAAACACTTCACAGGCATTTGTCTTGAGCAGCCAAATTGAAGACCTACATGTTAGGTTCAGGGAAATGGAGAAATACACACTCAAAACAGGGTTATTTCATGGACAGATGCTGTATTTGTCCTTCTTTGAATTAGATCCTTCTCTTTTCTTATACATGCCCTTAAGGTTTAATCCTAAATCTGGTAGATTTCAACCATTTATACTTTTAGCCCTTAACAAGATTCCTCAAAAATAGTTATTACCCAGTAAGTATTTTAAGTGTTCGTTGAATGCATCCATCAAATCTGATGTCAATATTGATAGATATTTTTGCTTTCGATTTCAAGTTAGTAAGCCTAAAAGCTTGAAACTCGCTTAAATTACTCAGAGAATTAAGAGAAATGGCCCTCAGGATCTTGTGTTGAGGTGAATATAGTATTTCACAGATATCAGTTTATGTATCTCAACTAATAGACCTCTATCAACCAAAACTGTGAGAACATCTGTCATCTCACCCTTAGAGGCTACTTAAAGGGAAGTTGGAAAGCCACCCCCAAACAAACTTTAATCCATAATTTGTCTGGGGGCAGCTCTAAAAAAGGCGCTCCAGATAGATACATCAAAAATGTGCTGGGCCTCCCTGGTGGCGCAGTGGTTGAGAGTTCACCTGCTGATGCAGGGGACACGGGTTCATGCCCCGGTCCGGGAGGATCCCACATGCCGCAGAGCGGCTGGGCCGGGGAGCCGTGACCGCTGAGCCTGCGCGTCCAGAGCCTGTGCTCCGCAACAGAAGAGGCCACAACAGTGAGAGGCCCGCGTACTGAAAAAAAAAAAAAAAAATGTGCTGATTGTCTTCTTCTACCACCCTCTTATTAAGCATCATGTCACAATATTCTAAGGCAGTTTTGTAGTTTTGAAGCAAGTAAAATTCAAGCACATATAATGGAGTAAAAGTAAGCATGGACATGGTCCCATCTCCCCTCTATTCCCCCAGTTTCTAAATCAATTTTGATTCTCTTTACAGCATTTCAACCTCATGCTCTGGAAAATAACTAGACCATTATTGCCTTTGCCTCTGGGTAGATAATTTAATGAGAAAACTCAATAAAATTTAAAATATGGTCTTAAGTAGGCTTGCAAGTCAGCACCTGATATGTGGAAAATCAATGTTGTGTTAACCTGTCTGTAAGGTGAAAATGATATAAAAAGTCTTCAAGGGCTTCCCTGGTGGCATAGTGGTTGAGAGTCCGCCTGCCGATGCAGGGAACGCGGGTTCGTGCCCTGGTCCGGGAAGATCCCACATGCTGCGAAGCGGCTAGGCCCGTGAGCCATGGCCGCTGAGCCTGCGCGTCTGGAGCCTGTAAAAAAAAAAGTCTTCAAAAAAGGTGATTCATATTCTTTGCTTTAAAGAAAATATGAACATTGTTATTGAGGGTGCCGGGTCATCATCAGTGTTAATTTCTTCTATAATTTTTGGTTTAATCATTCATTGTTATGCTAAATTGAATTTGGGTTTACAAATTTGTAAGGCAATTGCTATTAGGATAGTTGTCAGAAATGTGTACAAAATTAGTCATCAAGGGGGAAATCATATAATTTGGGGACAAGCCAAAATTTAGCATGGTACATAGTGTTCTGCCAGTATTTTTGAGATGAGAACATGTGCTTTGAAAAGAAGCAAATCATGTATTTTTTAGCTCTTCACAATTGTCCCGATTTGTGTTTGTCTATAAATGTAGGTACCTTCTATTAAGTGAAGTAGGTAATGCTACAGGTCTCTCCTCCCACAATTTTCCTATGAGGTGGCATGTTAACAATGAAGGCTAGTCCTCAACCAAATTCTGTTACAGCACAAACATTTACTATCAGAGAGGCAAATGACAGGCCCCAGAGTAAAAATCAACATTTTCTGCAAATTTCTATTCCATGTCCCTTTAAGTACTTCATTAAACAGTTGCTAAGAGGTTCTCTCCAATGGAAAATGGTGATATTTTAGGAAGGCTGAAGTGAACTTTCAATTGGCTCAGGAAACAGACACTTCATTAAGGGGTGGATGTGGAAGCAAATGGAATTCGAGACCTAAAGAATTATTCTTAAGGTAGGAGGCTGGTGGACTCTTCGGTTTTTAGGCTTACCTTCATGCAATGGTGAAAGTAACAGTACAGTATTTTAAATCAACCTATATACTTTAAACATAGTTTATTGTACCACTGAAACCCTAATTCTCACATTTAGGCCGATTTACAACTTGGTAATGAGGACCCAGATAGAAGGATTAGAAGAACTTAATGGTAGTTGGGTTAGGACTTCTGATAAGGGCATTTCAAAGGCCTGTTAATCACCTCTGCTGTGTATATTTGTGATTAGAACACCTCAAAAGCTAACTAACTGCCCACAATGACATAATTTACTCGTTCACAAATATATCAGGCTGTCTGTGCTGGAGTGGTTTTAAGTAAGTTACGTCCAGTATATCAACATGATAAGAGAGTTTTACCAGGACTTAGAGTTGCTTTTAGATAAATATGTAATTTCAACATTTACCTCAAAACGTCTCCTATTCTGTTGGAACCACCTGCGGGACACTCACAATGTTGCACTCATGCCCAATGCAATTTGTCTGTTTGCTTTATCCAACAGGGGCTAAAGATTATCCTGTTAGCATTGGTCATTTTTCCATCTTAACTTGCCTGTGCTATGCTCTGAATGTCTGTGTCCCTTCAAAGTGCATATGTTGAAATCCTAACCTCCAATGTGATGGTTTTAGGTGGTGAGATCTTAGGGTATGGTTAGGTCATGAGGGTAGAGCCCTCTGCATGGAATTAATGCCCTTATAAAAGAGACCCCAGAGAGCTTGCTTGCCCCCTCTGCCATGTGAGGTTACAGTGAGAAGACAGCCATCAATGAGGGAGCAGTCCCTCACCAACAATGCAGGGCCACAATCTGGGACTTGCCGGCCTTCAGAACCTAGAGAAATACATTTCTGTTGTTTATGGGCTACCCATTCTGTGGCATTTTGTAATTACAGCCCAAATGGACTAAGACACCAGGAAATTTACTTGATGTTCTGTCACCAAAAATATCATAGGTTTTGTATACCAAGATCAGCAATAAAACCTGAAAAGGAAGATTTCCTTCTATAATCCGGAGCCCTGTCAGAGACCTATTCTGGAATAGGATATGAGCTCCTTATTCTTCACCTGTCAGAAGGTCTTTGGAGGCACTGGACGAAAGTAGATTAATTCACTACTAGTGATTGGTAGTTAATCAGTCTTTTGGACACAGAGTTATGCTTCCTAAAATCAATCCAAATGCTTCCCCAATGTCTTGCAGAGCTACCATATTGCTGTTTAGTTCTGTTTTGTTTTCAAACTGCAGCCTACTAGGTAGTTTGTCTTTTAAATGTAACAGCTTCTATTGTCTCTAAAATATTTACCAAAAACAATACAAACATAGGCGTGAAAGGCAGGTGAGTGGAGAAGCAGAATAACTGGGAAGGCACCCAGTCCCCATGGCCACCTCCCCTCCCCATGGCTCTTTCTGGGCAGCCTAACTCTTCCTGGCCTCCATTGCTCTATCCGTGACGACTTCCTCTCCTGGCTGACAGGGTTTCCTTAGCACCCTTTCTGTGCAGACAATAAAGAGTGGATCAGAACTTACAAAGTCAAATCTACTTTGAAGGCTCTCTTTTATGGAAACAAGACAGTTACTGATTTCAGGAAGTAGTCTATGAAAATGAAACATATTGTAATAATTTAGCTAATTTGCCTGAATTCCCAAATAGGATTGCAATACAAGCCAGCTTAACGGATACCTCAAAATATTATGTAAAAACAATCTGTGTTTGTAACCTGAGCAGTTTTTGTCTGCTATGTCAGAAAGTAATAGATTTTGTGGAAGAAGTTGCTTCACCTATCTCTACATTTTTATTACTTAGTTATTTTCTTCTAATATTTATTATAAATGTGATGAAACACCATGGTTTGTGGATATAGTGGTCTATTTCTATGACTAACACAGCAAAATTTTAAACTATTATTATTTTCTTATTTTGTGGCTGTAAAGAAATATATACTCTGAGCACAGAATTTAGGAAATATAGAAAGCATAAAAAGGAATGTAAAAATTATCACCTAATGGTTAACCTTTAGGCATATTTCCTGATAACCAAAATTTTTCTATGCATATCTATTTATTCGTTAAATTAATTATCCATTACATTAGACTTATAGTCTATTTTATCATTTATTCATTAAAGTAGAATTGTAGTCTTTATATTATGTAATAATGTAATACACAGATGTATTTAGCAGTACACACAGGTACCTACTTATAAGCATACTGGCTTAATATGCCAAGTATTATCATTAGATATGTTCTTTCTTACACTCTATATTTACCTAGTGACATTTCTCTATTTAGGGATTATCAACAAGAGAACCAGAATACAAAAATACTTTTTAATCCTTGAACACAGGGAGGTTGGAAAAGTCACATCATTTTTTCTTGTTCCTTGACTCAT
Source organism: Neophocaena asiaeorientalis asiaeorientalis (assembly GCF_003031525.2). Lineage (NCBI taxonomy): Eukaryota > Metazoa > Chordata > Mammalia > Artiodactyla > Phocoenidae > Neophocaena > Neophocaena asiaeorientalis. The sequence goes on from NW_020175410.1 coordinate 9,326,314, forward strand.
AGTAATCTTTTTGAGAATAGTAAAGCATCTATCAGCCCTTCTAACACCTGGTACAGTGCTGTGCAGAGGGTAGGAGTTCTATAAATGTTTGCAAAATGGAATTGATCTCATTATTAACATAGTCAAGCTGAGTCGCTTGTCCTCAGAGACATGCAGAGCAGTCTTACCAGCTAGCAAAGACTCAGAATCCTGAGATATGAAAGACCATTCCAGGACTTTTTCTTCATCCAGGATGGTTATTACAAGTCCATACACATTGTGCTGCATGTTCTACAAAACAAGCCATGTAGATTTCATCTAAAGTCCAGTGACACAATTATATGACAATTATACGCAACCTAGAATATAAAATAAAATGGAACCTGTCGTTTTAGGACTCTACTGCTTGAGCCACTGATAATACTAACTGGTTGGGATACCTGGCAGGAAATCCAGTAAACAAGGACATTTATTAACACTGGAGAGCTATCCACACATTCTCATACTCTGTCAGCTACCCAATGATAAACAAGAGTGGACTTTATTACAGGCTGCAAAAGTGAAACCAAGTTTTAAAGTATCAATTGCTGTTGTTTTGCAGAGTTTTCAAGTCTCAAAGACTTATTTTATATCCTTCTGAAAATCTCTTCCATTCTCCCCCTACTTCTTATGCCCACAGCTATTGCTACAGGAGAATATTACAGTAATTGACCAATGTCTGATTAAAAGTGTGCAACTCTTTCATTATCTGCACAAGGTGATTGAATTCCTTCTGCCTGAGCAGCAAGATTCTCTTTTAAATTGTTTCATCAGGAAGTGACAGTGCGTGTGGATTCCAGTGCTATTTGTTTGGTGCAAGTGAGCAAGTTCTCTATCTCTTTTGTATCAGAACGTGGAGAAGAGACCACTCATACCCACCAGGAAGATGGTTACTATAGAATAACTACTGGTCACTTGATCTCTGGACTGAATGTTGGATGTCTTCTGACCCCCCTACTCCAAATACACACACACACACACCCTATTTGTTTTAGTACTCAATTTCACTGTATGTACCTCTTCTAATGTTTCTGTATATTTGATAGCTAGTGTTTTCTTTTTCCAAAAAGTTTTTGAAACAGCACGTTGTTGGATAAGCAGGAGAAACAACACATGCCTTGTGTGGGGTAGCAAATATTTATCTGTCAGTCAAGGTTGACTTCCAATTATCAGGGGTAAAGGAGATGTAAGTAACAAGAAGAATTGAAATTGTCAAATAAATAATAGAACAGTTTCTCATTGAAAATCAATAGATTATATTAATATATTTTCTTCAGCTTTTTAGCAAAATGAATAAGTGATATGTTCACCTCATTGCCCTTCTGTACATCCTCTGGTGGACAAGCTTATAATCAATTAGTGAAGATAGCCAGAAACATAATAGGCAGAGAAGACTGACAAAGACATGGATAATTTGCCTCTGAATAATCTTGATTAACTCTAAATCAAAGCTTTTAACCTAAATGCAAGGAAGCCACTTTGCAGCATTGTCTCTTTTGCATAATACAGAAAAAATAGAATTCGGTTATAAAGACAAAATGCTTTCTATTCTGTTTCTTGGTACCTGAAGAATATGCTTAACGTTTGGTGTCAGGGACAGTTTTAGAAATCTGATGGAAGTTATGGACCCTCTTCCTAGAAAAATACACAATTATAGCGACAGCACAAGGATAGCATATGAATATAAGAATATGATTGATGCTCCCTGGAGTTGTGCAATGCTGACATACATATATTTCCTATCCTTGGGACTCCAGATTAGGAAGCCCTGCCATGCTTACTCTCTGCTGTGATCTTTGGCCGAATTGAGTTGGAAATCAAGTAAGCAAGATTCTATTTTTATCAAGGCCAGTGTACCCCCTACTTCTATGGAAATGCAGTGACTTGAAGCCTATCTAAATCAGTAGAGGGGTAGTATTTCCAGGTGGCACTGATCTTAGGAGAAATTCAGTGGCCTTGCTCAGAATGTCACATTTACTTACAGAAGGAACAATGAGGAACAAATCAATTTAAAAATGCCATTGCCATAGTTGACCATTCCAATCAAAATAAATCTCTTATGTCTTGGTGCAGCTTTGATCTGACTTCTAGTCTTCTACAGCTGGCTTTACTGAATGTTCTAAATTTTCCTGTGCATGAAACATTTTGAAAATGCAGTTCAATTGCTAGCAGCACAGGAATGAAAAGAAGCAAGGAAATGGCTCTTCAATGAGTTTTGGCTTTTTTTTCTGGATTAGACGAGCAGCTGTTGAGCAGTAAGTCTACCAAAATGGCAACTTGAACCAAATCAAACTCAATTAAATTGTACTTTTAACTCCAGTCAGCCTTCTTAGAATACTTGAGAGCATGCTGGGGACAATGAGAGCATCCTAAAGGTGCCATTCCCTCTAAATGGATAATTCCTTTTCTTCTGTCTTACTTCCAAGCTAGCCCCATTTGCTCACATTTTCACATCTTAGAAATGACTTATTCTATGCTTTGGTGTGTGAGTGCAGGTAGTACTAAAAGGGATGATTTTTTTGAAGACTGTTGATGTAGGGACGGAGAACGCTTAAACATACTCAGTCCAACCTATGTGTTCTTCCATTTAAGAAAATCTTTTGAAAGACTACTATGAGCATGATACCCTGTTTGGAGTCTACATTTGTGTCTGAGTTCTCAGTTTTATTTAGAACCTCACGGTGACCTGTTGAGGTGAATGGAGTATTTTACAATTCAGGAGGCTTAGCAAAGTGACTTACAAGTAGTAGAAAGGTGGTCTGGAACACATATGTCTTGGTACTCACTATAGCACATCATATGACATGGAGCTTCCTTCAGGGATTCAGGGAGTTTTGTTAAGATATACATAATGATGGTTCAGATGATTTTGAAGGAAAAAACTCTTAAAAGTACTAAAATTGAGAAGATGGTGTTTTGAATTCATTTCTCACTAACACAGCAAAAAATCTAGAGAGACTATATCTTTAACAGAATCCCCAAATTTTCCATCTGGAGGGACCACAATAAATCTGATTTCTTACTCCTGATTTCTTTCTCATGATACCCATAAGCATTCCCTTCTATCTTCCCACAATATCATGGGGAAAAAGCAAAGCTATGTTGATAATACCCTTGGTTTTGTTTATCCCCATTGCAGAGAACATTGATTTGTTTATAGACCAGTTTTGCCAAAATGTTTTGAAGAAGGAAGGATTTCTTTAACAGGGAACATGAGAGTGGACATTGGGCTGTGGACCATGAATATTTAGTTCAAAACAGGGGGATCTATTTTTTTTTTTCCTGCCTGTGTTTACATTGTGTCACGCAGTAATATTGGGTGTTTTTCTTTAACCTTGAACTCAGAAAATGCCTGAGTCATTAATTTCTTGGGCTGCAAACACACTTCAAAATGTAGCAACTCATTTGGTAAAAATTATCCAGCCAATCAGATGTATTGGGAAATGTATAATACATACACAGGGAGCATGGGAAGGGCAGGGCTGATATTTTGAAAGCGTGAGAGGATTCCAAAAATCAACTACAGTAAACTCAGTGCACTTTTGTGTGTCTAAGGCTGTCCCCAGACACCAGTGACCCAAAGCCTGTCCTGTTTTCAGGGAACAGCTAGTCACTTTGATACTATGTTCGTGTTTGTATGTTGGTAGAGACTCACAAAGAGACAGCACAGTCACAACTTCAATTGTTTTTACTCAAATATACAGAGAAGATGTGTCTTCCTTATTTTGTCTATACTTAATTGTTGCCTCACAAACTTCAGTCCCCTGGGTAGAAGGAAGAAAACAAACATTTAGTCCTTGCAGTGGACTGAATTGTGTCCCCCCTTCCCCCTCAAATTCATGTGTTGAAGCCCGAACCCTCAGTAGCTGGAGATAGGGTCTGAATGGAGGTGATAAAGATTAAATGAGGTCATAAGCTAGACCCCTAATCCAATAGGATTGGTGGCCTCCCAAGACAGAGAGACACCAGAGCTCCGGCTGTATGCCATGTGAGCACGCAGGCAGAAGGTGGGCATCTGCAAGCCAGGGAGACAGCTCTCATCAGGAAACAAACAGGCTACAACCCTGATCGTGGACTTCCCAGCCTCTGGCACTGTGAGAAATTAAATTCTGTTATTTAGGCCACCCTACCTGTGGTATTTTGTTACGGTAGCCTGAGCAGACTAATGCAGTCTTGTAAGCTTAAATAACTTAAGCCATTAATTTAGGATATACTCAGTTTCACTGAGAAAAAAATGATTTAAATTTTTGTTTTCTCTGTCCCCTTCTCCAGCTTCTTTCCAACAAATACTTGGGTAAATGTGAACGTGTGTGGCACTGCAGCCCCATGGTGGATGGAAAGAATTTGGGTCCTTGGGGATAGTGTCCTCCAGCACCTTGTGGCTCTGGAAACATGTCCTGTGTCCACCTGGCAAGGGCTGGTCCTGCTCACTGTCACAGTTTATGTCTGTGGCCGGCATAGCAGTAGCTGGCCACTCTGGTCCTCCCTTGCCAACGCAGCCTCACCTCAGCTCTCACGGGTGTCTGAGATTCCCCCTCATTCTGCTCCATCTTCACTGTGGTGAACTCTATCACAGGCCCAGAGCTCTCAGCTCCACTGTCCATTACTTCCACTATGGGCTGCAGGACTTTCTGCACCCCACCCCTACCACGCTCAACCCAAGAATGGGCAGGAAAGGCAACTGTCAGGGCATGCTTTTTTTCTGTCAGATGATACTGTTCCACCTAGTTTACTTTGATGTGATCTGCTCCTGGTTGACAGACTCATTCCTAAATGCGATAGGGTGAACCAGGACAAGAGATCCCCTCTGTTCTCAGTTTTTCCTCACTTCTGAGGACCCTATCTTGTCAGTTCCTTATCTTCTCTTATTGTATCTTATCTCATCTCATCTCTACTCATCTCATATTTTTCTAACTTCCTTCAATCTCCCAGGAATAGAAAAAAAAAGTAGTCTTGTGCTCTCACTCCAAGTCCTATCCCCTTTTTATCAGTGAGAAGCAAGTTTTATGGCCTAGAAGTGAGGGGGATATTTTCTCTAGCTTCTGGGCTGGATAGATTTTATAAGCTGAGTCTTGGACCTTGATATGCTAAAGGAGGTTATAAAGGAATTTAGCAAATCTGTTCTCTGTTTCTCCTCTCCATGTCTATTGTCCTGAGGACATAAACTTTAGAGACATAAAGCTGCAAATGGACAAAAATTTACAGGAAGAATGAAAAGGAATGACTTTATATTCACAAAGATATTATCCCTGCTTATGAATGGGATTGTCCATTTTACCATGCATGTATGCTTGCATTCTGTGTACTTATGCATGGTTTCATCGTACATGAACCTTACTCCTTGAGACAGGTGTCAGAGGTGTGGACAAACACCACTAGTGTTCACCATGAACACGCGGTGAGCAGGAGTTTAGGGTTTGAGGATATTTCCAATCCTCTAAGATTGGATCTTCTTCCACCACCTCACCCAAATTTCATTGTTTTTTATGTGCTAGTCTTCTTTTGTAAAGTGTGCACGTAAGGGAGACTCATCCAGCTCTGATGTTGTGTGAATGACTGGTTCTTTGCACTTTTGAAAGCATAATTTAATTAGCTAGTCAAAGTATCTTTCAGTTAGAGCTCTATTTTGTCTTTCCAGGATACTGTATATTTCAATCTTCTGAGTCAGTGAGCATCCTGGTGGCCATCTTTTAAACGAGTCTTCCTGTCGTATTGGATTTTATTTCTTATCTGCATCCTAGAGGGGAGAGCTGCTTTTGATGAAGTTCCAGTCTGAGTGCTATGTTTTCCCTCGCTACTCAATTACCGCATTCCCTGGCAAGTTCAGTTAAGGACCCTGAGAAGATTTCTTGAGTCCACAGCCATTTAAACATGCAAAATTACACATGTTTAAGTGACCATCATTCTGATGATTTAGAACTTGGAATAACAAGGAATATTTCTTATCTTATTGCCTTCCATTAGTTTGTTTAAAGTTATTATTAAAACTTTTTCTAGGCTTGGGATAAACTGGGAAACTAAGACATAAAGCTTATTTTAAAATACATATCCTTTAATATGTAATTAAAATAGTTTTCATTTATTCACATGTTTGTGGATAAGTTCTTTTCTCTTGAAGATCAACTTTCCATCAATGATCAAAGTGATGCAAAGCAATGACATATAAATGTGTACCTTTAGACAGTAATTTGGGGTTCCATCATATAACAATGACAGGAAATCCTATATAAAGATATAAATGGAAAATGATACCTGATTGATGGATTTGGGGGATAGGCTGATTGGCACTGTAAGGAAATGACTATTTTGTTCCTTGATGGGAGATTAGTACTGAAATAGACGTGTGAGTCAAACCTCAGCACAGTAATGATTTCCTGACAGGTACTCTCTCCAAACCCTAAGTACATTAAGTTTAAATCCAAAAAGCCATTACGCTTTAAATATTTTTCTCACTTTTTCTATAAATTGGAAGAGAAAGGAGTTTGCACTTGAAGTGGAGACTACCGTACTTGGTTGGTATATAACAAATTGCTTACCATGGACCAAGACAGAAGTTAAATAATAAGGATGAGCCCGTTGATTGGCTCGTGGTGTAAAGCTGTATGATTGACTCAAGAAAACAATGCATCCGGGCTGGGTGTTAGCTTCTGAGTGGTTGAGATTTAGTGCTACCGCAGTTTGGAAGAATTCCCAGCACAAACAAAAAGAGATGTGCATCTGTCCCTCCAGTGACTTAGGGAAACCAGAACTATTTTTGATACATTACATGTTTTCCCAGCTTTCAATATTTTATATTTTATAAGTCTTGGGGAAAAGACTTTTTTGACTCCAATAGCTGTCAAGCTGTTGAAGTAGAATACAGTGAACTGATTTCAAGTGTATAGTTAGTTACAGCCATAAGATCCATGTGAACAATGTCAACCATGGCTTAGCTATTGTTTAGCCGGCATCCAACTATGTCTGAGCCTCTTCTAAGGAAAAGACGAGACATTATTAATTGAGTATCTAATAACAGTAGAACAGTGTTCTGGGCACTTTCCTATTTGACTTAATCTTCACAACTTCCCTGGGAAGTTTGATGCCTATTTAAAGATGTGAGAGGTGAAGTTTATGAAAGTTAAATATACTATCCTTAGTCCCACAGCTGAAAAGTGGAAGGCCTGTCCCTTGAGTTCTGGTCTGCCAAATTTTACTTTAGTATTACTCTACCATGCTTCCTTTCTGAGTGAGTTTTCCAGAAATTTCTATACATCCACTTCTTACCAATGGGTTTTGTCAGCACTGATCAGACTCACTGTCTAACCCACTGTATTAGTTTGCTAGAGCTGCCATAACAAAATACCACAGACTGGATGGCCTAAACAACAGGAGGCTAAAAGTCCAAAATCATGGTGTTGGCAGGTTTGATTTCTTCTGAGGCCTCCCTCCTTGGCTTGCAGATGGACACCTGCTTACTGTGTCCACACATGGTCTTTTCTCTGTGCATGCACAACCGTGGTGTGTCTTTCTGTATTCAAGTTTTCTCTTCTTCTAGGGACAACAGTCAGATTGGATCAGGGCCTACTTTAATGGCCTCATGTTAACTTAATCACCTCTTCATAGGTCCTATCTCTAAGTGTAGTCACATTCTGAGGGGCTAGGAGTTAGGGCTTCAATATATGAGTTGGGAGAGGGGGACACAATTCAGCCCATAATACCCACTTAGATAATAATCAAAAGCATTAGACCATTTTCTCCTGGGCTTTGCATGGTCCTCCCTGTAGACCCAGCAGAGGACTCCAAATGCTGCCATGAAGGATAAATGCAATGCTTACGGTGCCAGTTCTTATTCTGGGTTTTACTTATAACCTGTAGCTCAGACCTGTGAATCAAGCAGTCCTTACCCTTGTGGTGGGTTTTGTCCCTACTATATATAATTTGCATCTATACAAGTAGATTTAAATTTGTGTAGACAAAATATTAAAATGGGGGCTTCTTATTCCTGACTCAAGACGTAGCTACTGACTTTTGTATAGACATAAGCATAGATCATTCATATGATGAGAAGAGATCCAGAGTTCTAGTGACAGCAGGATAAAGGAGATTACTGAGGTCCTTACTGAATCCGAGAAAGGAGATAAAATGGCAAGGACTTGGCAGGCTATCCTAGAAGCTTCGAGTAGTGACTATCAGAAGGGTAGTGGGCAAGACAGGAAGAGACAATTGGGAGAGGTCTAGGGACATGTAGTTGCAGCCTAGAATCAGCCATGGAGGAGAACCAGGGTTCCTGGTATAAAGGGACAGGTCATAACTAAAATAGAAGAATAATAAAGAGGACAACAATTACACAAGCTAATGATTATTGCATTCCTACTGTGTGCCATTCCTACTATGTGCCAGGCATGCAGGGCTGTATGTACATGTTGTTGAGGACTTTATGAGGACTTACATATTCTCTATGACCTTTCTTCCATGCTATGTGGGTCTCATGACCAAAGATTTTCCTTCCTGTTCCCATTTCAAGGTCCTCTCTACCCTTTCTCATCTGAGTAGCCACTGAAACTTCTCGTTCTCTGTTCTCCAAGTTCAAATTATCTAGTTTCCTGGAGTAATATCTAAGGATCTTCATCTAGCTGGTAGGTCTGGGATTTCTTCCATCTTGGTTTCTACTTTGTCACGGTTGTGTGGAGGAAAATCAGCATTCATGTACCATGGGAGAGGAGGGTTAATATACAGTATTTTTTTTAAAAAAGATGGAAACTTCAACATATAACCCAACAATAGATCCTTATTGTCTGTCTTTTCCAACTAGAATGAAAGTTCTATCATAAGAGACACCTCTCCCAGGCTCACAGCATCAGCATAGGCAACTAATACATATGTGTTGAATGCATAAATGAGGTATATAAAATTTTGAGTAGATGAAGGAATGAAGATGAGAATTCTCTCTGGTGCTCATTTGCTGCAGCCTTGCTTAACTTCCTAGGCTACTTTAATGTATATTTTTGCTCAAAATTATGGGCACAGAATCCTATAAGAACTCTTTGGTTTATGTAATATTATCCCACAACAGAACCTCCTACACTTTTCCAAAGATTTGGAAGGGTAAAAGTAAGCCCTGTGAAATATCAGGCTTCCTATAATTAAAACTCTATTTCTTCAGACATGTCCTCACACAGAGGCAGAGACCAAATAATGGCCTTTGTATTGAATTAAGGCAAGTTATTGGAAAATGAATTCTATAGAATTTCTAGTTTTATTTTTCAAGAATGCTTAAGATCAGCAGCAGATGGTAAGCTCTTTGGACTAGATCTTGTGCATTTTGCTTGTGAAATGAGAGCACAGATTCTGAATCTAGACAACTGAGTTGGAATTCTAGCTTCCCATTCTTGCTACCTTACTGTGTCTTGGCAAGTTGTTTAATCTCTCCCATAGGGTTTCATCGTCTATAAAATAGGAATCATAATAATGCCTGTCCCATAGTGTGCTGTGAGAATTAAATGAGCTACATATATAGCGCACTTAGAACAGGTTTTCAGATACTGAAGAGAAATGCAAGTGTCAGTTACTCTTACTGTGATAAAATGCGGAGTCCTTTGCTAAACATTCAATGATAATGTGCTTCTTAAAGGGTCCCGTGAACAAAATGACATATAATGTAGGAGACAGAGGACAAAGGATCTTAATAAAGACACATCCAGTGCTAGGCTAGGTATTTTATATACATTCCCTCATTTAATCTTCACATCATTCCCCTTTACAAAACAAGAGCAAAACCAAAACCAAAACAAACAAACAAGAAAAAACAATCTTACGTTAAATATATGTAAGTTCTCATTCCTAACAAATGAAAGCCAGATTTCAATCTGGCTTTGTCAGATTCTGAAGCCTATTTTGTTTTAATGGTTTAAGTGCAGAACTACTCAGAGAAAGTTGAAGTTTAGAAAATGTTCAGCTATAGGCCTCAGTGCTAAAAATGTTAAAGTGGCTGCAGAGTACCTAATTTGGTTTCCCAAAATAAGTAGATTATCTCTCTGGAGAAAAAAGTAATTTCCCTTGTAGGATATTGTAAAATCTTATCAGCTTGCACTGAGGCAGATAGAGGCCTAAAATATAGGTTTAGAAATACAATTTTAGTTTTAAAAGAATTTTTTATAAATACAATGAGTACTGGTTTAGGGTCTGGGATCATATCAATTGTGATTTAAATTCATACAGCTTACTGTTCATATTTGTGCCTATAGTTTTTTGTTATTGTTTTTTTAAAAGGAACTCTAAGTCTTTAGTGGACACACGCTAGAAAACAAGATCCCCATCATGTCATCCTTGAGCTCCTGTGTGTTTTTCTTGGTCTTGACGTGTCCTCTTCCCCATCTCATTTTACTCCTATGGGAGTCTTGGACATATGACGTGTTTTAATGTGTGTGTGTGAGTATATGCGTTATTTTCTCCCACGTTGTGCCTCAATCTCTATTTAATAATATCACTACCTTTTACTTTTTCTTTCTCCTTATTTTCACTTTATTTCTCATTGATTTCTCTTCTCTTCTTCCCCTGCAATATAGACCTGGAGTCTGTTTTATTTCTATCTGATAAAATTATGTATTCTCCATTCCTACTTTAACCTATGAAAAGAATAGTTGATATTTCTCTGTATTTAAAATGCTGACCCTAAACAACAAGGTCCTACTGTGTAGCACAGGGAACTATATTCAATATTTTGTAATAAACTCTAATGGAAAAGAATATGAAAAAGAATATATATACATGTATAACTGAATCACTTTGCTATACACCAGAAACTAACACAACATTGTAAATTAACTATTCTTCAATTTAAAAAAGGCTGACCCATGTGGCCTTATGTTAATTTTTTTCTTGACAGCACAAAAGGGTTTCTGTCTCAATTTAAATAGTTATTGAATAAATTAGGCAAACCATATAAAGTAGCAGCACTGAGACAATGAATGAAAAGACCTATCTACCTAAATAAAAATTAAGAGATTTGAAGATGGAAAACTGTATAAGAGAATACAGGCTATTTTAATATTCCAGAGTAAATATTGGAATTCATCCCTGGGGAGATCCTTCATTGGTAAGCCCTTTTAGTCATGAAGACATGAAGAAGTACCTACTCAATATTCTTGGGAATTAACCTAAAAGTAGATGCTGGTATTCAGAATTCTGTTTAGTAATGAAGTTAATAGTAAAATGAGGCCAAAAAAAATCAGAAATTTCCCTGAGCCTGAAATGCATTGTTTGTCCTTGGAAGATGTGAATGATTGCTATGCAAGAATTTTCTCCCAGGAGCTGAGGCTCTACTCTAGCAGAAGAGACAGATAATTCTTCTCTTCTCTTCAACTTATGCCATAGGAAGCACTGGGAAAAAGGAATGGGACTGAGCTGACAAAGCACCACCAGCACTGGATTGTTGGTGTCCCTTCTAATTTAAGGTTGAATGAGCCACAACTTGGGAAATATGCTGTGGGCCATGACACTTTGTTCCCTACCCATGGGTTTGGAATATTTTCCCTTGAAAGGAATGGATATTTCCAGTGTCAGTCACCCTAGGACAGGAAATAAGCTGAGCCTTAAGAACAAAAGACTGTCTGCTTATCTCTGCATCAGAGGCCATTGGGCCTATTCTGCCATATGTAGGTGTAGAAATGCCTGGAGCCTTCTGTTGGGGAGAATCGAGCTGACAGCCTCACCACACAGAGGCCTGCCAGGAAACGCAAAGAGAGGCTGGTGGTCTCTTAGAATAAAGACTTCTTGCAGCAAGTCTAAGCTGTGTTTCTCTGGTCCCTAAGCTTTTAGTAAACTCTTATTAACAGTATAGTTTAGTCTCAATTGTATGTGGGATGCAGGGGAATTGAAATTATCAGTGGTGATCAGGGGAAGACAGATGGGCCTAGAAGTGAGTTGATAACACAGGGGTCAACTGTCCCAGAAGAGGTGGCTTGGCAGCAAGTGGACAAGCCACAGAGGAGGAAAAATGAAGGACTTTTAGGGCACTGCCCTTGGAAACTTCTGGAAATCAGTGGTTGAGATGACCATTTAAGGAGGCTAATTTCTGCCAGGAAGACAATGAGGGTTCTCACCAAAATACTTTGCATATAAAAAAGAAGTCTAACCTCACTTGGTAGTCACAGGCTAGGAAGCCAGCAATATACAGGATTTATTTGAAACACTTAAAAACAGTGATTTAAAATGCATGCTAAACTGACTGTAAGCTCAGATAAACATAGTAACAGAAAGAGCAAATCTCAGCTCACTCTTTCAACAAAACGAGTTGTGTTAATATATAATTTAGTAAGAAGCAAAATTAATATATAATTTAATGAGAAGCAATTTAATTTATTTGTTTGAAGCTCTCACTCTTTTTTGACAAATTATTATTTTAATCTTGTAATCATTTGAAGTGATTGATCAACCAGTCAGCAAAGCATATATTTTCCACCTAACTTAAATGTGTTGGCAAAATGATTATTTCTTTTACGCATTTGATACGAGTCTATTTTACATTTTTTATGAATAAATTGATGAGAATCATGTTATCTTGCCTCAGTGCCAGGCTTCTGCCCCTGAAAGTCTTATGTTTGTGCTGAAATATTTGACAAGGTCTTTCTAAAGTTAATATAAAAAGAGGAAAAAACCTTGAAAACCTAAACACTGGTGACATCCATGCAATTAAGCAAAAAATGTAATAACAAAGCATTGAAAGAGGACCTGTTTTCCAGTTCCTGGCTCTGCCATGAGGTGTGGACATTAATCACTTAGTTGATTCCTCTGAGCCTCAGTTTCCCCATCTGTAACCCTACAGGATCATTTAGAAAGTGCAGTGATAAAATGTATATGGGAAATACTATAAAGGATTAGAATAGCTATTACTACTTATGCAGGTTTTTGCTTACCTGTTAGTTTACCTATATATTTATAGTATATGTACTCAGTGTGTACAAAACCTAAGAATTCACCCTATACTATTAGAAATGGGTAGAAATGGGATGATTCTAGAAGGTTAGGCAAATGGATGGATGGCTTGATGTAGATACAGAGATAGATATAGCTTTTTACCTTTTACATAATTTCTCATTATATTTTTATACACCTTAAGGGATAACTCTTAGTTTTCCTATTTTCAGGTGAAGTTCAAAGTGAAATAAAATCTTCAAAATAACCCAACTAGTCAGTGACAGAGATGAGATTGAAATCCAGGCCTCCTCTACTGCAGAATCCTGGGTTCCTTCTCCCTTACCTCACTGCCTTCTCCTTGTCAGTTCTTGGAACCCACCTGGCCATACACCTGGTACCCACTTTGCCTTAAACTTGCCTTATTTCTCAGAGATCAGGGATTGGTCCTGGCATCTAATGTAAGAAAGCAGCATAAGCGAGAAACTTGGTCACTGCTGTTCCACACTGACCATAGGTTATTTGGTAAATGTTTCTTGACCACTTTCAAACAGGAACTTCTGAAGAGAGTAATGGAGTCAAATGTGGATTTGACTAGTGTTATTGCACTAGTTTATGGGTCAACACTACAAACTTGGATTAGATTTTTAAAATTTATCTAGAACCTCAATCAAACTGAGGCCTAGGAATTTCTATGAGTCTGATCTGAAATAGCTCTTACATTGGTAAACATTCAAATAGACAATGATGTTCATCCATTAGTCATATATATATATATATATATATATATATATACACAAAAACACAGTTTTATGTAAAAAGATGAATCTTTTTAAAGAGGCACACTGAATTGAATTTTAAATCATCAAATCCAAGCTCTCAAATTCAGGATAAAAATCTTTCTAAATGAAGATTTCATTAACTTCTGGGTTTCAAACATATGTATATATATACACACACATATATATTTATATATATTCACACACATGCATACCTTTTTTATTGTTGAAAAGCTCCTTTTATTGCCATTTGGTTCATATTTCAAGATTATCTTCGTGCCATAAAAAGTTACATCACCTTTTATATACAGTTTATCTCAACAAGATTCAGAGAATAAAATAAGCAATAAGAAGCACTGGGAATAATTGTAGAAAATGCATTTAGGCACATGGATAAATTAAAGGGTTCAATCACAGGACCATTTGTGAAGGAAGGAAATTAAGAGATATTAAGTAAAAAGATATTTTGGTACTGAGTTTTACAGAGAAGTCAGGAAAGAGGAATACAGGATTTTACAATCATGTAAATACAGGAATACAGATTGTAGAAGTTTAGGTGGGATTCTGCAAAGAAGCTAGGTATATCAGATTGTAAATAACACATCAGGCACATTAGGCCAAGAGCAGAGCGTAGACAGGGTGGGGCAGGCACCATCAAACGGTCTTTATGGTATGTATGGTACGGTATGGTATATCCGGTATGGTATGTATGGTAATAATATTTAAAGCCAGATAAGATCACATGGGAGCTCATATAGAAGGAGAAGAGAAGAGATTCCAGATCTGAAAGTGGGGTATTTGGGACTGTATGAGAAGAGTTCAGCAAAGGAGAAGAGAGACGGGGAGGAGATCAAACGTAGAGGAAAACAGATGAGAGCAGAAATCACATCAAACACTGCTGGGAGATTGAGTAAAATGAGAACCAAAAACAGACCATAGTTTTGGCAATGTGCTGGTGGTTAGTGACCCAGAGGGGAAGGGAAGAGAAAAGAGAAGGGGAGGGAACTCCTGGTAGAGAAAACAGGGAAAAGTCAAATCTTCCCTGCCATTTAGCTATAAAGGGGGATGGAGAAATGAAGCAGATATGGGGTCAGAGGGGATTTTTTTAATATAGAAGCATTTATAACACATTTATTTTGCTGATGGTAAAGGTCCATTAAAGAAGAAAATTTTACTGACCTATAAGTAGCCAATACACACCTCTCAGAGGGCACCAGCACCAAACTTGACCAGCATTCCCCCTCATGGCCCACAGATGAACAGATACAGGCTTCTTACCCCAATCCACCACCCATCCCCAAATCCGCTTCCCTTCTCACCCATATACAATTATCCAGACAAGTGTATAGGCACTAGATGTATCAGCGTGACTGCTTTAACAATCTGTATATCACTGAATTCCATTGGGAGAGGTACATTCTAAACATTTAGAAACATACCAGGGACAGGCGATAGAATACTATGGGATAACTTTTATAGGGTTCTCCGAGTGACGTTCCCAGGCCAGCAGCATCAGCATCACCTGAGAATTTTTAGAAATGCAAATTTTCAGGCCCCACCCCAGTCTTTATTGGATCAGAAGCCCTAGGGATGGGGCCCAGCAATCTGTGTTTTGACAAGCCCTCCAGGTGACTCTGAGGCACATTCAAGTTTGAGAAATACCAGTCAATCTAAACCAATTTCAGATATACTGGTGTTTCAAAAAAAACATTTTGACTAAGCAGTTTTAAGCCCATTTTCTTTAAGCTTACAATAAGGGGGAAAATAGTATATACTTTTGTAGTAAATTTCTTTCTATAAAATAATTCTCATTTTTTGTTGTTGTTCTTTTAGCTTTCCTGATTCTAGTTCTGGGACAGAAAAAGTACAAGATGAGTTTAGGAAAGTTTGTGCCGGGAAGCAAGAAAGTCTAAGGTGGTCTTGTGAAAAGGACATGGCAGCTGGCTTGAAGGCAGCTGCTGTGGCTGAATTAGGGACAACTAAGCATCAGAAACAATGAAGACAATAATGGATTATATTACATTCAGGGGAAAGAATATATATATATATATACACACACACACAATAATACTATGGCAAGCAGGAGGCAAAAGAAAGAAAACTCTTCTTAACAGAAGAATACCAGATAATAAAAGTAGAAGAAAGGGCAGAATTAAAATATTACAATTTTACATCCAACAATAAAATACTAGATATAGGCAAGGATCATTGATGACTCCCAAAACAATTGGGTCAAAGTTATTGGGGAGAGAACATTCACAGCATCTCAAATTATTGCCACATAGAATATACATTAATGACCAGCAAAAAATGTTATTCTGAGCTATGTAATTTACTTAATACCATATTGGGGGACGTTTATTTTTTTTCATTCTAAACACTGCTGCAAAATATTTTGATACACATAACTGTGTATACAAACTAACGTTGTTCTAGAAAGGCAGCACAGCCCATGAATAGAAGCAAGGGCTCAGGAGCCAGTCGTAAATCAAGCCCTGATCTGACACTTGTCCACTGTGTGACTTTGGCTGAGGTTTCATCTATCTGCACCTTGGTCTCTCCATTCAGAAAATGAAAATAACAATAGTTCCTACACCCTAAGGTTGTATTTGCAGTCAGATGAACTGATACAGGAAAAGGACTTAGAATAGTATCTTCACTGAGTTGGCCCTCGAGGCTTGTGAGCTATCACCAATAGTATCGTTGCTGTTGTTGTGTGGCTGGGTTAAGCAAGGCACATATTCAGGTTTAATTGATCCTAACAAATTGCCTGAGAGAAGGGCTACAACAACATATGTTTCCACTTTGTCACAACCTCTCTAATGTTTGGTATTGTCAGATGTTCGTTGTTGTTTAAAAAGATGGTTAAAAAATCTTCAATTGTTGAAATTTTCTGATTACTAGTGAAATTGCTTTTCTTTTAGATGTTTTTTGGCCATTTGCATTTTATCTTCTCTGACTCATCTATTCATATTTTCTGCTTATTTTTTTTATCGGACTGTCTTTGTTTTTGTTAATAGGAGCTCTTTGTATACTCTGAACTTCAAACTCTAGCCAGTTGTACATATTCCAGATGTGAAGAGAATCAACATCTTTACAATACCCAAGCTTCCCATCCATGAACATAGTGCATCTCCCATTACCAAGGTAGTCTCTCATTTCCTTCAGTGAAGCTATATCAAATCTCTCCGTAAAAAGTTTCCTCCCCTTCTCACTTTTTTCTTTCTTTCTTTTTTTTTTTTTTTTTTGGTGTTTTAATTTTTGGGAGGGTCTTAATAAGAGTAATTTTTAAGGTCTTTGGTTTCTAATTTTGCTGCATTAAGGTCACAGAAAGTATTCTGTATATTAACTTTTGAAATGTGTCAAGACTTCTTTTGTGATATCAATATTTGTAAATATTCCATGTGCTTGAAAGTTATGTTTATTCACTGTCATTTAGTTTTAGATTCAATATGTACATTTATAATATGAAGTTTATGTTATTCAGTGCTTCCATAGGCCTAACAATTTTTGTCTACTTGACTTATGAGTGTCTGAGACATGTGTTAAAGTCTCCCATTCTGTGCATTATGTCAACTTTTTTCTGATGTTCTCCTTTGCTATCTTATTGGAGTTTTCCACTATTGTGTAGTTAAAACTTTATTTCTTAGAAATTCTTTACTTCTTCGAATGTTTTGAAATCTGCCATCCTAAAGTTTGAATCTACCTCACATTTTCTTCCTTCATTATTACAGATTTCGTGATAGCTTGGCCACCCTCTTTTCCACAAATTTCCATTAATGCAACTTAACCAGATAAGTTTAGCTCTTTAGCACTCCATCCATATCAATAGTTATATATATTGTTGTCTTCCAAGATGTGAATTTATTAACAATTTAAGTATATATTTAATAAAATGCTCTGCTTTTCAGAGTTATACTTTCTTTAGGAAATCCATAAACTAGAAGGTAGAAAGCATGGTATTTGATTTGGTATATAAATGAGAGGGAAGGGAGAGAGATAAAATAAATATAAATATAGGCACTCCCCAACTTAAGTAAAAAGTATATTCCAAGATTTCGATTATAAATTGATCATGTGGTAGTTACAGGATACTTGTTCTCTCAAGCCATAAGTTATTTGCTCAGTTATTTTCAACTGTTAATTAAGAAACCCCTTTTCCTCTGCGTTATCACCTATCCCTTGGCACATATTTTCCCGGATATCATTCCTTCGCTTCCCGTAAATTGTTCAGAGCTCATTAATGATGAATTCATTTTAAAACTCTATTAGGTTTCAGAGGTCATAGCCAAGCATATTTTTTCCCATTCAATTCTCTCTGGCCTTTGCTAGAAGTCTATTATTTTTATATGACCAACGTCTAGGACGTCACATCTGCCTCTTCAGTATTAACAAAGTAGATAGCTTTTTATTCCAATCCTTCTCTTTCTTTCAAAGGAGAGGCTGAAGTCTAGGGATGTAGAGAATATACAAAGGGTAACTATACTCAACTGGAATCTGCAAAAAAAAACATTGCTCATTCTACCTTGTCTTTCAACTTTTTATAGACAAAGCCAAAGACATTAGATATATATTTAAAGATCTTCTGACTTTGTCGATCAATTCCACATGAATTTGACATAGTGAGTAGTCATTGTCGACTTTGGTGAGTCTGGGCAGTGTTTCTGTATAAACAGGAAGCAAGCTTTGGAGGCAGCATCCTATGTATTAGGAGAGGTCTGCCCACAGATTTCTCGGTAAGCATGCAGTGGCATCCTTAGGCAGCCTGATTTATTTCTTCTTACAAGAGCTAAGGGGATAATCTAAATCCACAGGATTCTTTCCATTAACTGATTTCTATGAACCTCTTCAGATTCTGTATAATATATGTAGGAATCCATATGATGACTGTATTATCAATAGTTTGCTAGGTCTGCCATAACACAGTACCACAGAAATTTGTCTTCTCACAGCTCTGGAGGGCTAAAAGTCCAAGTCAAGATATCATCAGGTTTAGTTTCTTCTGAGGCCTCTCTTCTTGGCTTACAAATGGCCATCTTTTCACTGTGTCTTCACATAGCCTTTCCTTTGTGTGTGTGCATCCCTGGGATCTCTTTGTGTGTCCAAATTTCCTCTTCTTATAGGGATATCAGTCAGTTGGATTAGAACCCACATTAACAGCCTGATTTTAAATTGAACACCTCTTTAAAGGCCATATCTCCAAATATGGTCACATTCTGAGGTACTGGGGGTTAGGGCCTTCATATATGAATTTGGGGGATGGGGAGACAGAATTCAGCCCATATCAGTGACTTTAAGAAGTGATAGCAGAATGGCCCACAAGGAGCCATGAGAAATAAAGGAGAGCTGAGGTCATACCACTATGTCCAGCAAATCTCATTAGGTTCTTTCAGTGTCTATGGGCAGGACCAACAGGATTCTCACTGAGCCTGAGGCTGCATATCCCCTTCCAGGCCTCTACTAATGCTCCAGCTCTTACACACGCTCTTCCTTGGCACTAACCTCCTTCCTCTTGCCCATCTCTGACTGCATTTGGAGTCCACAGTGGTACCCAGCTTCATCTTTGTAGCTACTGCTTCCCAGACACTTCTCTGGCTTTGTATTTTCTCTCCTCAGCTTAGCTCCTTGGCAGCTCCAGCCCCAAGACTGCAGTCCCAGCCCTTCTTGCTCTAATGCCTCGTATTTCTCTGTTGGCCCACCATGACCTTGAATTTCTCCTTGCAATCTAGTTCCTTCCAGGAATATGCAATTTTGCATCTCCTCAAATATTGGATAGAATTAAACTCATTGCCCAAGGCACATCCCTTCTCTTCTCTTCCTCATTTGCAGAGTGAAGGTATGACACCTGCCTGGAGAGATGTGGGAATTAATGAGCTATTAATTATTGTACAAGAAGATGTTTTGGAAAGGTCCAAGTTTGTGCTGTAAAATTGAAAGTAATTAACTTTAATATATATATTTTTTTAATTGGCTCTGTGAGGAGTCCTTGGACAGTAAGCTCTTCTAGTTGGCCTTCTCATTCAATAAAGCAGCTAAAGATAGCAAGAGATGGAACAAAGTCTATG
This sequence comes from Neophocaena asiaeorientalis asiaeorientalis, assembly GCF_003031525.2. Taxonomy (NCBI): domain Eukaryota; kingdom Metazoa; phylum Chordata; class Mammalia; order Artiodactyla; family Phocoenidae; genus Neophocaena; species Neophocaena asiaeorientalis. The sequence continues at coordinate 9,346,067 of NW_020175410.1, forward strand.
GTGATTATGTGACTATTATCTTTGTTTTATTCATTAGACTTTTCAAGACAGAATTCTGTCCCTAAGACAATGAAACATCAATAACTATAATTTCTCTGTGTTTTTTCCTCTTTTTATTGAAGTATAGATGATTTATTATTATGTTAGTTTCAAGTATACAGCAAAGTGATTCAGTTATACATATATATATATTCTTTTTTTCTATTCTTTTCCATTATAGTTTATTACAAGTCATTGAATATAGTTCCCTGTGCTATACAGGAAATCCTTGTTGTTTATTTTGTATATGGTAGTGTGCATCTGTTAATCCCATACTCCCAATATATCCCTCTCACCCTTCCCCTTTGGTAACCATAAGTTTGTTTTCTATGTCTATGAGTCTGTTTCTGTTTTGTAAATAAGTTCATTTGTACTGTATTTTAGATTCCACATATAAGTGATATCATATAATATTTGTCTTCCTCTGACTTACTTCACTTAGTATGATAATCTCTAGGTCCATCCATGTTGCCACATTATTTCATTCTTTTTTATGGCTGAGGAATATTCCATTGAAATATGTACCATATTTTCTTAATCCATTCATCTTTTGATGGGCACTTAGGTTTCTTCCATGTCTTGGCTGTTGTAAATACTGCTGCTATGAACACTGGGGTGCATGTATCTTTTCAAATTAGAGTTTTCATCTTTCTGGATGTACACCCAGGAGTGGGATTGCTGGATCATATGGTAGCTCTATTTTTAGTTTTTTAAGGACCCTCCGTATTCTCTTCCATAGTGGCTGCACCAATTTACATTCCCACCAACAGTGTATTCTCCACACCCTCTCAGGTATTTATTATTTGTAGAGTCTTTGATGATGACCATTCTAACCAATGAGGTGATACCTCATTGTAGTTTTGATAAGCTTTTGCACAGCAAAGGAAACCATATATAAAACAAAAAGACAAGCTATGGACTGGAGAAAATATTTGCAAATGATGTGACTGACAAGGGCTTAATTTCCAAAATATACAAACAGCTCATACAACTCAATATCAAAAAACAAAAAAAAAAGGCAAAAAAAACAACCCAATCAAAAAATGGGCAGAAGACTTAAATAGACATTTCTCCAAAGAAGGCATACAGATGGCCAACAGGCACATGAAAAGATGCTCAATATCACTAATTATTACAGAATGCAAATCAGAACCTCTGATTTTAAAAAATAAGCTGGTTTAAGAAAAAACCTAAAGTCATGTTCATTGGTGAGATTCTACCCTGAGCTCTGAATCTTTAAATATGACCAATGGACAGGATGTTCTTATGCCTCCTGAGTGGCTTTGACCTTCGGACATTTTGACCTTATTTCTCTCTACTGGGAAATTGATGAGCCTGTACATATGTATAGCCTGGACATCAAGCTATAAAGGGTCTCAGAGAGCCATCACAAATGCAAACAGAAAAGTGATATCTCATAGAGTAAAAGAAGAAAACAACTTTTTTTCTCTTCTGCTCCCAATCCAATAGTTCTTTAATACCTGATCTGGAAACCTTTTGCCCTTAGGCAAATCCATAACTTTTTCTGGATACTGTTACATGATTCAAAGACTGTCTGTCCCTTATAGTCCAAAAAGCAGCATCAGGTCAGTAATTAAAGGAATCAACAGAGTTTAATTACCAAAGCTCCGAACTTGCCTCAAAGGGAATGCCTTTCCCTCTGCCACCTTGATGCTGCTTCAGACTGAAAAGTGTTCAGCAGGGCGGGCCTGAGGCTGACTTTTCTAGCCTCTCCCCAGCATTGGCTTGTTTCCTTCTCCTCCTCCTAGCCCGCAGCAGGCTTCCTTCGACTCTTCTTAGATTTTTTGGGAAGGAAGTGGGGAATGTAGGAAAAAAAATGGGGAGGAAAGGTCATATCCAACAACTGTACCCTGTGGGATTTGACAGATTCCCAGCGAGAGGTGTTTTCACTGGGATGTGTTTTCAAGGGTTTTCCAAAAGTTCCCTCACAAAGGAAGATGTAGCTGTCCCTTCTTTAATCAGGCAGAAGACCTCTCTTCTAGCTGCCCCTCCACCCATTCCAAACCTTAGTTTTTGCTTCTAATAGTATATCTTCCATCTTTCTCCACCTGCCCTTTGAGGGAGGATAAGGAAGGGGAGGAAAAGTGATCTCTTGTCCAGTTTGTTCAACCAATTTATACCTTTGAATAGGGTGGGAGCTAAATAAAGATGGATGATCTAATTTCAAAATATCCTCTCATGTCTTAGGCAGCACCTACCCTACTTTGAGATGTAAGTTCATGGCCCCTATTGCTTTATTCCATTTGTTAAAATGGGACTATTTCTGCCTCAGCTTAAACTAAGAATGAGTCTCATTTTAACACAAATGGCATGTGGATATAGCAAAAACCATGGACATGGGAACAAATGACTGAAGATTGAGAAACAGTTAATCAGTTTAATGAGAAAGGATACTTTTTAGGAAGGATTTGAGAATTTGTCCCCAAAGCATTCAGTGGAAAGGTTTCTGGGGAGTTTAACAATGAGATGCAGAAGGGCAAAGCAGTGAGGGGCCGTGAGGCAAAGAGGAGATGGGTGGCCTGAGTGGCCTGCTGTGTAGATTGTCTTTTGAAAGGAAGAAAGACACTCCTGGGATGAGGTGGGAAGAGCAGTGGCAGAGAATATAGAACTTCGATTCTGACACAGGATTGCCCAGGTCTGCTCTATCCTGTGGGCAGTGCTTGACATAAGCAGATACTTGCACTTTGGTCTGATGACAGATGTGGCGATAGAAGAAGCATTAAAAAAAGAATTGGATCAAAATGATTTTCAGTCCAGAGATAGTTTGAAGACTGACAGTTTTAGAAAATGATTATTTTCAAGTCTTGCTTAAAGCCCGCATTGTCTTCTGAAACCCAGTGGAGAAAGCAGTGCAGGATTGCCTTCAGGGAAGTGGTGGAGTCCATCACTTCGGTCCCTTTAAGTTGGACTGAGCAGCGTGGATGAGGCACTGTCTTGGCGAGAAGAGCGGTGGACCAACCCAAGTGGTCTCTTCCACTTCTAATTTCTATGATTAATGTGCTCTTGCTCCCAACCTCTTGCATTTTCTAACAATTTTGAAAATCTCTGCTAATGGAAAAACATTTTACAAAGAGATTGAAAGTAATTACAGTGTGTGTGTGTGTATGTGTGTGTGTGTGTGTGTGTGTGTGTTTTAACCAGGAATATATTATCAATTTCATTTATTTCCCTAGTAAAACATTCACTGCAGGTTTAGTCTTTGAAAGACAACTTGATTATCTGTTCTACAGAGCAAATCAGGGATTATCATTCAGTCATAACTTCCTGTTATGAAATGTTTAGGCCCTAATCATTTTCATATTGAACAGGGGTCTGACTAACACATAACATTTAATGTGTGTGTGTTTTGCAAAACAAATTGAATAGGCAGCATGTAACATTGTTGGAAGTAAACTGATATATTTAGTACCTCTGCTTTAAAAGAAAACTGTGCTTTTCTCTTCTAGAGCTACACGATGTCCTGAATGTTCTAAATAAAGGGTACTGTTCCACACTTCAAAACCATGTAATAAAAGCTCTTTGAAAGCAGATTAAATAACTTCCCACATACAGTTAATGTCATGGTACTCTTAAATAAAAGGGGGGATGGAACTAAGGATGGGAAATAAAAATGTACATTCCTATCTGGAAAGTCACCTTAAATTAACTTTATACTTAAAAAAAAAAGGTAAGTTCTGTACATATTAAAGTTCTTTTGTAAAAGTATAAATGAAGACTTCTAACTAAATTAATATCTAATGTATGTGACCTACATTTCACCAGGCCTCCTCAGTCAGGGCTTACACTAGAGTCACAGTAACAGTTATCAAACCCCAAATCTCTGGTTTCAGGTTTGGTCTCTCCCCACCAGCAAAACTACCAGAACATCAGCCCTAGATCCCTTACTCCGACTGAAAGGTGTTCATGAAAGATCATGACACTGCCAGTGTCTCTATCCCATTTAGGATCTTTGTGCAAATTAGGAAAAGACACCTTTTCTCCAGGCAGATGAAGAATAGACCTGCACTGGATTTCAAGCCTGTTCTAATTCCTTGGCTGGACGTCTTTGGGCATGATCAACCAGCACACTGTGTGTGGCAACCCTGCTAACTCACCTCTACTTTCAACCTGAAGCATCAATATATGCTCTATCTCCTTTAGGCCTATGTGAACATTAATGATGGGTGACCCGTGGTAGTGATGGCCCCTGTGAAACCTCTTTCTGCTGTTTTCTACCCTGGTGGTCGTAGCTGTCCTCTTATTCAATGTTAATAATTTCCATGCTAAAAGTATGGAAGAATGAGTCCCCCACAATTCATGCTATATGACTTTTCAAGAACCACACAGTGGAACAAATCTGCATTCTAGATTTCTAGTTGACTTCAAGGGATATAGCTTTTTGGAGGGGATCAGTGTATTTGTTTCATAAGAAATCACCAAACTGTCTTCCACCGTGGCTGTATTAATTTTCATTCCCATCAGCAAAGAATGAGAGTTCCTGTTTCTCCACATCCTCACCAGCATTTGGTGTTGTCAGTGTTCTGCATTTTGGCCATTCTAACAGGTACATAGTGGCATCTCACTGTTATTTTAATTTACAATTCCCTTATGATATACGCTGTGGAGCATCTTTTCATATGCTTATTTACCACCTCTTTGATGAGGTGTCCGTTAAAGTCTTCACCTCATTCTTTAATCGGGTTGTTTTCTTATTGCTGAGTTTTAAGAGTTCTCGTGTCTATTTTGGATAACAGTCCTTTATCAGATATGTCTTTTGCAAATATTTTTATGCAGTCTGTGGCTTATCTTCTCGTTCTCTTGATCAGTGCATTTGTTGTAGCTCTATCTCCTTAAGAAAATGACATATGTTCCTTAGGACCCAATAAAGAGAAAATCTGAGTGAATGCAGCTGTTTAACTCAACCTTGTCCCCTTATATATTCTACTCGGAAAGCTAATGTCTTGTCTTCCCCCACCCCAGCCCAACCCCACCCAGAGTCATTGAGAATATTGGTCCAGAGGGTCAGGAATCTCAACTTGTCTAGTCACTGTCCTTCCCAGGAAGTTTATGAGGTCCTCAGGCAAAGAAAATCCTTTCCTTCCTTTTATACCAGCTGTCAGGACATTCTCAAAGATATGGGAACTGAAAGGAATAGGTAGTTTAGCCTTCTGCTCTTAGAATCTTCCTGTATTCTTTTATATTTATATATTTAGAGGCTAAATAAATAAATAAACAAAAAACCCTCTACAATACAAGGATATACATTACCCAATGATGAATTGAGGTCACCCTGGATTTGAAGAGCAAGATAAAATCACTCCTCCAATTGCATGACTTGAATTCATCCAATGGTCTTGCCCAGTATTTTGTTAATGTGGATTATGTCCCCCTGTCCTCTCTGCCTCCAGCTTTTGAGCCTAGTGTGTTCCCTATGCAGTATGTTTTGCTCAGCATAAACCTAGACATGAAAATCAATATTTTCACTTGTTTTCAGGCCAAAAATGCCACCACTCATAAAGGTTTTCATTTTTGCTATTTCATTTTAAATTTCCAGGCTCCTTTTTTGCTCTCTGAATTTTCCTTTTTCTCTCAGCATTTTTAATCATATTCTTGGGATAAAAAATATCCTCTTATCACTCAGAAATTTTCAGTGATAGTTGTTTTCTGTTTGTTTATGTTCTTGACTCTGCTCATTTTCAAGTGTGAACACTTAGAAGCTAATCAAAGGCAGTGCCATTATTCTCCATGTGTCTCTCCAGAACCATTCTCCACCCTTCAAGGCCCTGGAGGCTGGCTGCTATGGATCACACCATCTGGGATCCCCAGCTCCCTCTTAGCTTCAACTAATGGAGGCACTGGCAAGTGGTCAAAATATATCGGGAGAAGACTGGTCATCTATTCTCACTTACTCTCTGCTCATTGTTCTTTCACTGTCTGTGTTCCTTCATCACAGGGTTTCTTAACCTTGACACTGTTGATATTTGGGACCAAATAGTTCTTTGTTTTGGGGTCTATCCTGTGCATCATAGGATTTTTGGTGGCATCCCTGACCTGTACCTTCTAGATACCAGTAGCAATCCATATCCCCCAATGTCTTAACCAAAAATGTTTCCAAACATTGCTAACATCCATAGGGGAAAATTGTCCCTGGTTGAGAACTGTTCTATCATTGTGGCTGGAACAGCCCCTCTTGCACAGTTCCAGCTCAGACTGGCCTCTGGTAATACCATTCTCTCCTCTTGCTGTCTCAGGTCTTTCCACTCATGCTGATCGCTGGGCTGCTCACCATTCTTTTTTGGTTCCCTTCAATCTTCCCACCCATCTGTAAGGAATCCCTTCATTAAGGTCTCTTAAGTGAGTCCTTTTAGCATGTGCCACCTGTTTTTGACTTAGATCACATTGCTCCAAGGTGTGTCATGCCAATGGGTGTGTTGCGTTGAACATGGTCATCCCTGGAGGGTCATCTCAGTATCTTCAGGCATTTTTGGTGGGCTGGTCAGTGTCCTCACTTTTCTTATCTCCTGCTTGGAAGGTATATGTTTGACTGTTGGTATTCTGGCAGTCTTGTGGGGGACGAGAACTAAAGGTCTCAATATGCGGTATGGAAGCTTTCACTTAATCTTTGTTTATTTATGATATCCTTGCTGTGAAATGTCTCTGGTATTTTCAAGTCCAGGGACCTTCTGTTTTCACTCTCACTAGAGAACAAAGTTCAAGTCTTCTGCCCTAGTCTTCTTTAATTCTACCTTCATGCACACTTCCAAAGATACCTGGGATTACCAATTCTGGCTAGTTCCTTTTGGTTTCTATTTAGAGATCTCTTCCTCTGAGAGCTTTTCCTGACCATCCAAGTCAGTGCTAGGTACCATTTTTGCCATCAGAACGCCCTCTGCTTACCCTTTCTGGATGTTCTTTTCTGTCCCCTACCAGCATTGTGTACATTCTAAAATATTTACTAGCAACAATGTGTCAAATTTCTCAGGCTTTTGAGAAAAAGGATAATTTAGAACTACCTCTCTAGGTAGTATTTAGAACAATGTATAATTATGATCCATTTATACATACCCTTCATTAAACTGGCACTCCTTGAGAGCAGGGACTCTATGTATATCATCATCACTGGATCGCATTCACATAAATATATGTGAATGGATGAAGCTTCAGTTACTACTGACTTTGTGCTGATATCAGCACACAGAAAGTTCTAATTAGATGATGAGTCTTCCCAAGAAGTCAGATTTTTCTGTGAGTTGACATGATGATTGAGAGTTAAAAAGAAGAGCATCCCGTAAGTTCAAGCCCAGAGCCAAGTGGGTCACCAGAGGTTGGAGGTACTGGCAGCCCTCCTTTTGGAGTCTCCCATCTTTCCCATTGTTCTGGGACTACTCTGTGCTTTGGAGATAATTGCTTGGCTATTTGATCAACAGATGAGAAAAGAAAGTTTACATAACAGGTAAAAAAAGAAAGAAAGAATTTACTATTATCATCCCATTTTTGCCAAGTTTTGCAAATGAACAATTATGATAAATCTGGTTTGAGACCATTTTGTGTGGCTTGCAGTTAATGGTAAATCAAGGCCTACATAAATTGTATCGATTTTTATTTCTATGAATTGCTGTCAATGAGGTGGTCGGGAGAGATTTGACAATTCGTGTCAGCAAAATGTTGGACAAGAAGTTTGGAAGCCAGCTGTTATTCAACCTAAGCCTACGTTCCATTTGACTTTTCTAGGTGGAAAGTGGTATTTTCAGCATTCAATCAATGCATCTGATTCTGGAAAGGTGACCTTGATGGCTTTCACATAAGGCGCCACTAATAGACACCATTTGTCACAGAGATTTTCTCCCACCCCCAACTTAGGGGCCAAGGTCACATATCACCTTCCAGATTGGAAGAAAGATTGGAATTCACCACTCTGAATAGCATAGAAATGAAACCTGGAAAGCTCATTTACAGGTGATCTCTGCCAAACTCCCCACTTTTAATGCAAACCTTTACAAACTAGATTAAGAGCTGAAGCTCAGCATTCTCAGGATTTGTTCAAAGAGGACTTCTGAAAGTTATTACCCAAAACTAACCTTTTCAAATGACAGATTTCACCTTCTGCTTTCCAACATTGGAAATTCTGTGCTTACACTACGTTTGAACAGACCCACAGTTATCATCTTCCCCACTGATCCCACCCAGGGCGAGCTCATCCATGTTGCAGGCAGGACTCAGGTTGCTCTTCCTTTTAGCCAGAAGCCACTGCTGCTGTGGCTCAGACTCTTTGATGACATTTCTGTCACTGTATCTGTGGGGACATATGCCAAAGACCTTCCAGAGAGAGAGCCAAGAGAAAATATCTTGTGTTCAAAATATAAACACCACAGCCCTGTTGGAAGGATTTCCGCGACAGATGGCCCACTTGTAGAGATTGCTGCTCTCCCGGCCCTGTTCCTGCCACAGTCACAAAATCTGGCTCGAGTCTTCAGTGCGATTTCTTCTCCTTGCCCTGCCTGCATATCTCATTCGAGTCACTTGTGTTTCTTATCCTCCGTACCAAGCTGTTACCATGCACTTGCTGCCTCTTGAGAGAAACCACGGCAACACAGCGACTTGGGTTTGCTGCTTGCCTGGCTGCCACCAGCTGCCACAGCGTTGGTTCCCCATGGCTGCTGCCCCAGCTTGGCCTCATCCGCGCAGAGCAGGCTGACAGGATCAGAGACCCACATGCTGCACAGCTGGCAAGACCCACTTTAGGGACACTGGTCTCTTTGAAGGCTTTGATATGAATTTAAAATGAAAGGAATTAAGAGATGTAATTATCTTTCACCAGAGTCTCTAAAAATTACAGGAAAAATAAAGGAAGAGGGCTTCCCTGGTGGCGCAGTAGTTGAGAGTCCGCCTGCCGATGCAGGGGACATGGGTTCGTGCCCCAGTCCAGGAAGATCCCACATGCTGCAGAGCGGCTGGGCCCGTGAGCCATGGCCGCTGAGCCTGCGCGTCCGGAGCCTGTGCTCCACAACGGGAGAGGCCACACAGTGAGAGGCCCACGTACCGCAAAAAATAAAATAAAATAAAAATAAAGGAAGAAAATTAAAGAAATTATTTTAGCTACAAATGACCAAATCCAGGACAAACAAATGAGTCCTATTTCAGCGTTTTTGCTCCTCAAATAACTCCAGGACAGCATGGCGAAGCAATCTTTCTAGAGCCAGAAGCACTCCCAGATATTTGGACTTAATTTCTTGGCAAAGAGATTGGAATTCATCACTCTGAATAGCATAAAAAGAAAACCTGGAAAGCTCATTTACAGGTGATCTCTGTCGCAGTCTCCACTTTTAATGCAAACCTTTACAAACTAGTTTAAAAGCTGAAGTTCAACATTCTCAGGGTTTGCTAAAAGTAAGACGCTTTAATGGACTAAATACCACTAACTTCATCCGATCTCCAGGGTTTACTTCATACCAAGAGCACGTAAGCATCGCTCTTCAGTGTAGCCCTGCTTAATAGGCTTAACTCCGAGAGGCAGGTTAAATCACCAAGGAGCATACAAGGAATGTATCCCCAGGAGAAGCAGCGATTTAATTTTAGTCTTTCATCAGTAAAAACAGCAACAGCTCAAATTAGAAACTTTTTGAAACTCAGGAATAAATGCAAAAATAGACCCTATTTTTAAAAGGTGATCCGGTTTATTAATTGTGCGGTTAACTTTCTCTTGTTCTGCAGTGTTCTCGTGTCAAATGCCACCTCCACACCCAAGTGAAAGTAACTGCTAGTGACAGCACATGAGATCACACAGAATCCCTTCCGAGCTGCAAGCCGAGGCACTGGGTCTCAATAAGCAGGATAAGCAATCTCTTCCTGCCCGATGTGAATGTCGGTAATCTTCAGAGCAGCCTTTAAACAATCCCAAGCACAGCATTTTCCCTGAACACCGCTTTCCCTGAAAGCGTTCTTGATTGAGCCTCTCACCAGCTCCTGTTATCACAGAAGGATAGGTGTTGTCATGTTTAATATCCTGTAAGGGGAAAGGTCCAGGGCAAGAATCACAATGGGAAAAAGTATTAGCCCCCATGGAAATTAGATAGTCCTTAAGGAAAACCAGCACTTGAACTTAAGAACAAAGCAGACGTTTTGTATTTTTCATTCCCCTTTGCTTGTATTTTCCTGGAATTCTTTGATCGAGAATCGGGAATCTCGGCACATTTGGATGACGTTACCTGTCTCAGATAGAAGAAGGAATGGCTGGGAGGCAGCTGGCATTAATATCACCAGTGGTGAGGCCCAAAACTGCTGGAAAATTATTCACTAGAAAAGGATTCATAGCACTTTGTTAGAATTCCCAGGTCATCTTTCCGTTTCTAGGAAGCTTACGGACATCTAGGTTTTACCAAGAATTTTCACTGCTGGAATGTACAAGTCATCAGGTTCTTCTGCTGTGACTGAGTCTCTGTCCGATTGTGTAGGACACGGGTGGCAATGGTGAGCCAAGGCAGCAGTGGTTGGAAGGGCAGGCTCTGGAGCCCAGCTTTCTGGGCTTCGTCTCACGTGCTGCTCCCTGTGGGACTCTGAACAACCTCTTCAAGGCTCTCTTTTCTCATCTGTAACGTGGAGGAAATAGTAGCGCCTATCTCACTGGGCTGTTGTGCAGATTAATTGTTTCCTCCCAAGATCCCCGACTCCCACACTTTTCTCCATCTTAGCACATGGCACCCCATCCATTAAGCTGCTCAAGCTAGAAGCCAGGAGGTCCCCCTTAATCATTCTGTCCTTCACACTCCCTAGCCAGTTTGTGATAACATCTAATTCCACCTCCACAGCCAATCCAACATCTCCCCACTGCTCTGGCATCTTGGCCAACGGTGCTTGCATTTTCTCCCTCCAGCTCCTCTCCAGCTTCTCTGCCACTGCCCTAATCCAGGCTGTTCCTTCTGGCCTGGTCTATGCAGGGCCCACCTTCTCACGTCTCCCTGCTTCTTCTCTTGCCGCCTTTACAGGGGTTAGTCACCATTAAGCAGCCTGTGTGATCATTTGGAAAGGGAAATCATGCCACTGCCTTGCTTAGAAACTGCCAGTGATTCCTACTGCACTGAAAATCCATGCCAAGCTCTTCACCGTGGCCCTTGCCTCCCCTCTAACCTTTTCTCACTCACATCAGCCCTCCCCCATTCCTAGAGCACGTGGGCCTGTTTCCTTCTTTGGGCCTTCACACCAGCGCTTTCCTCTGCCTTAATCTTTGGTCCCTGTCTTAGCGCATTCAGGCTGCTATAACAAAAATACCACAGACTGGATGGCTTTTACACAACAGACATTTATTTCCCACAGTTCTGGAGTCGGGGGAGTCCAAGATCAACGTGCTGATAGATTCAGAGTTTGGTGAAAGCTCACTTCCTAGTTCGTAAGTCCCATCTCCTCCTTGTGTCCTCACATGATGGAGGATCCTCATGGGGTCTCTTTTATAAGGGCATTAATCCCATTCATGAAGGCTCTAATTACCTCATGACCTCATCACCTCCCAAAAGCCCCACCTCCAAATACCATCGCACTGAATATATAGAGCAGCCCCTCCGACCTGATGTGTCCCTGCGTGATTCAGATCTCAGGTTAGCTATTACCTGTTAAGAGAAGCCTTCCCTGACTACACGGTCTAAAGCAGAGCATTAGAATTTCATTTGCTACATTTGCTTCACTCTACTTATCAGAATCTAAATTCACCTTGTTTATTTAATTCATTATCCATTATCCACGCCCCCAGTAGAAAACAGTGCTCTGGGAGAACAGCAATCCAGTCAGTTTTGTTCAATAGCATTCCTTCCAGGGCCCCGAATAGTGCCTCGAGAACCTCAGTAAATATTTGTTAAAGGAGCGGATAGAGAATGGTTTGTATACAAGTACTTAACATATGCGAGTTGATTTTATGATGATTAAAAGTAAGTAATTCCTTTATCCTGGTCTTTTTTTTTTTTTTTTTTTGCCGTACGCGGGCCTCCCACCGCTGCAGCCCCTGCCGCCGCGGAGCACAGGCTCCGGATGCGCAGGCTCAGCGGCCATGGCTCACGGGCCCAGCCGCTCCGCGGCACGTGGGATCCTCCCGGACCGGGGCACGAACCCGCGTCCCCTGCATCAGCAGGCGGACTCCCAACCACTGCGCCACCAGGGAAGCCCTATCCTGGTCATTTTTGTTGGCAAAAGTTTAAATTTAAAATCAATTTTGGGGGCTTCCCTGGTGGCACAGTGGTTAAGAATCCACCTGCCAACGCAGGCAACACGGGTTCGAGCTCTGGTCTGGGAAGATCCCACACACCGTGGAGCAACTAAGCTCATGCGCCACAACTACTGAGCCTGGGCTCTAGAGCCCGCGAGCCACAACTACTGAGTCCGTGTGCCACAACTACTGAAGCCCACGCACCTAGAGCCCATGCTCCGCAACAAGAGAAACCACCGCAGTGAGAAGCCCACGCACCTCAACAAAGAGTAGCCCCTGCTTGCTGCAACTAGAGAAAGCCTGCGCGCAGCAACGAAGACCCAACGCAGCCAAAAATAAATAAATAAAATTTATACAAAATAAAATAAAATCAATTTTTGTGTTTTTCTAATACTAATATTAGTGATTTGGGGAAGGGGGAGGCAAGAAGAAGCCCCCGGAGAGAGGCAGAGCCTTTGCAGCAGGTCCCAAAGGCTCCAGAGTCACTGTTTTGCAAACAGAATGTATAGCAGGACCTGTCACTTGAGGAACAGTGAAACTTGCTCTTAGATTTATCTGCCACTTAAGTGCTTTCCTGGGACTCAGTTTCTTTCGTCCTTTGTAAAATGGCCTTGTTCCCAGCCCCTGTTATTGGGAAATCAAATGAAGCTGCACCAAAGGAGATCTAAAAGTGTTTGCATTAATGCTGGTTTCTTACAAAGCAAAAAAAAAAAGAAAAGAAAAGAAAAACATAAACATTTCAACACCCACTAGTTTGCCTGAAATAAATGGGGGCACCATGCATCTGTCTTGGAGGAGTCGGACCAGGAGTGTAGGCAGGGTTGGCCTAAATTTTAGAAGCCATACCAGCAGCATTAGCTTCCATAACTGTTTGTCTGGATGGGTGTTTCATTGGTCGACATCGGTCTTCTTGGCTACCAGCTCAAGGTATCCTCTCAGTTTGGCAGTTCAAGACACTTCAGTGGCCCTTGGAGTTCTATTCTACCCTTAGTTTTGGGTCTTAGAAAGAGGCAATGCAAGGAGTTTTGTTCAGTTTTTTACCAGACAAGCATTATGTCAGCCTTGCTCCCAACATCAATTTCCCTGCAAGTCCCTCAGGACACAGATTTTCTCTCATGAACTTCACTTTCTCAGTGGGGGATCCCCTGTCCCACTATTGCATACTCAAGGCTTTGTGCACCTTCATGGACTCTGTCCATTACTTGGCCTGGTTGGCTTGCGTAGAAGTCTAAGATCTTGGACTTAGCTTGGCCTTTTGCTTAGCGGTGCTTGCATCTCATCACTCTATACTCTGCCTACAGCATGAGTGCTGTTCAATAATGGCTGCCATTCAGGGAGCAACTCGTGTCATGCGCTGTACTGTGTGTTTATGTGTAGCATCATTAATCCTTCAAACAACATTCCACGCTGTTTATTATCTGTCCCTTTGCTACCGAGGGTCTCAGTCCTTTTCCCTCTTCTCCAGTGTTTGCTAACTTTCCTCAGTTCTCTCCCCTTGCTTTGGTCTTTTCCTCCCCCTCAAAAAACAGTATACTTCAAATCCTTACTTGTAAACCCTAGAAATTTGACCTTCCTAGAATCCGGTGAGGTAGGAATCATTAGCTTAATTTGGATTAACCAATCAAATTCTTTAATTTGTATCCTTGATTTACTTTACAAAAATAACCTTTATTATATGAAAATACATTTTTCATTACAGAATTTAAGGACAATAAAGTTGAACTCCTCTTTAATATTGTCATTTTTGTTTATATCCTTCCAGACTTTTTTCCATATGTATAGAATGGAGATTTTAATATTTCAGTAGGATGGCATGTTGTAATGAAATATAATTCTATTTTTTAAGTCCTTCCATGTACATTTCAAGACTTCAAAGGAAGTCACACAGGAGTCAGAGGAGGAGGAAGGTTCAAAGCTTTATCTTCTGCTTTCACTTCTTCCCCTACTCTTTGCAGGATCTCATACACTGAGGAGGAAAGGCCAAGAGAAGGCAAACTCTCTGGGGATGCATGGAATTTAGCATGTGTGAACAGGGGCCTTATATTCTTCCCTATTATCTGATATTTCTTTGTTTTTCACTCTAAGAGAACTTCTTCTCTTCTTATCATCAAAAATCTTGCACATCAATTTCTAATTTCATCTATTCTAACATACAATAGACAGGTTACTGTCTTGTGAGGAAATGCAGAGTGGATGATGAAATTCGGCTTTTAGCTTCAGACTTGTCTGGCTCTGTCAAGACAAGACAAATCCTGGCTCTGTCATGTTCCAACAGTGTGATCTTATGTGAGTTACTTTCCTTTATTGAGCCTCAATTCTACCATGTGAAAATGCAGGTAATAGTACCTATGTTTAAAATGGTTTGTGGAGATTACGTGAGAAGTGTAAATGAGGCATCTAGCAGAGTGCTGGACACGCAGGAGGCCTCTAATAAAATGCAGCTATTATTTTTATATAATTCCATTTATTTCAAATTAATATAAAGAGCAAATCCAGCATTAAATGTGGTATTCAGCATGATTCAACCATTCAACACTTAGTTCTAAATTCTGGATATGTTCAAGTTAAATTCCTTGGATATAAAGAAAATTCGCATCAACTTCTCCACTTTCTCCAGTGTATAATGCACCCTGTTTCATATAAAAGTTAGCCATGAAAATATCATTCCTTGGGGGCTAGGCATTTTACCAAGATTTCTTGGTGAGCAAAGCTGATATTTGCATTAATAAGTTAAACTCAGTGGTTCTCTATAAATAGGGAAGCAATTTGGTTGAGGAAAGATGAGAGAATTGAACCCTATTAACTGGTTTATCTAAAAGTTTCCTGATAGGTTCTTTGCATGACTGCTACATAAAGTTATGTTTGTGGCACCAAGCTTGTCTCTCAATATAGTTGGAAACCTAGTGATCTAGCCAGTGACTCTATGTCAATATAACCTTGCTGAAAAGGATTACAATTTACAGTATAATTTACATAGATATACATACACGTATATACATATATGTATATGTCTACCCTTTCTTCAGAATCCAAGCTTATATTCCATAAGTAACTGGGCAGCCTGTCAGAAGGCTTGCACCCTACCAATTGCAAAGATAGAGCAAATCTAGTTTAAAAGAATTCTAAATAAAGAGATATAGTATTTCTCAGCACCTTGTGATATTTGACTATATAAGTGTATGCACACAAATAAGACATATTCCTGTCATCAAGGAGCTTACAAGCCCCTGAGAGACAAATGTTCAAACAAACAGAGTAAAAATGTTATTTAAAGTCAATTAGCATAACTCCCAGTAGGAGAAGAGTAGACATAAAAGTTAGTCTCAGCAAAGGCTTCATGGGGAACGAAACGTGAGCTGAGACTTGGATGCTAAGTGGCAGGGCAGGAGCAGGGAAAGAGGATGGCGTCCAGAAAGGGAGCAGTGTGTTTGAGGGAGAGTGACACTAAACAAAGAGGTAAGGGCCAGTGCATAAAGGCTTTATACTACCTACAAAGTGTGTAGGTTTTCTTTTAGGCAAATAGAAATATTAACCTGAGAAGCAGAGACATAAACAGGTTTCTGTTTGAGAATGGGGCTGTCCAGAACAACTTTCTGTGATGATGGAGACTTGTGTGTCTGCACTGTTCATTATGGTGGTCACCAGCCACATGTGGCTACTGAGTGCTTGGCGTGAGACTGAGAAAATGAGTTTTTAATTTGATTAAATGTGTGTTTACAAACTGTATGTGGCTAGGGGCTATCGTATCGGACAGTGCAGTTTTTAAAAGATACATCTTGGCCATATTTAAGGATAGATTATAGATATGACCTAAACCAAGAAAACCCTAAAAAAAAAGTCCAGGAAGCTATACTGTTGAGGACTAGAGAAGGGTAATGGCAGCTGAGAAATAAAGGACAGGGTACCTTGTGAGATAGACTTGCACCCCCAGTTCCTGGGCTCAATAACCAATGCAGTCAGTATAAGAAATCAGTGTCGAAGGGATTGATTAGACATGGAGAGAAAAACTTGCTAAAAATTAAATCTCTCCTGGGCTGGTTAATACCAGATTTTCTTCTCTTTAAAGTAAATAGGTAAGGGAGAGGAAAAGGTTAAGCCTTCCTCTAAGGATTTGCATACTTTGTCTCCAAAGGTTAGGAGAGGGAGAAAAGGGGGCCCATTGAGAGTAGAGAACAGTTTATAGCTTCTCTGAGACCATGAAGGGAACTGGGCTAGGGCTGTATGAGTCCCACAGGGACAGCCCTCAGCTCCTGCTCTTTCAGAGCGCTCTGGAGAGCAGCAGGGCCTCACAGGAGGAGATGGTAAGTGTGTCCAAGGAGGTGGACGTCAGGCCCCAGTGCACTCAGCTTCAGTAAAGACCCCTACTTCCAAGTTCAGCATAGAGCTCCAAAGTGAGTTGGCAGGGCTGCATTTTTTCTGGAGGAACTAGGGAGAATCTGTGTCCTTGCTTTTTCCAGGCTCTAGAGTCCACCTTCATTCTTTGGCTTGTGGCCAGAAGCTTAACATCTTCAAATCCCCTTCCCTGCCCTTCCCCTTTTCTTCTCTCTCTCTCTCCCTCTCCCTCTCCCTCTCTTCTCTGCTACTATTGTCATATCTTCTCTTCTGACTTTCACCCTCCTGCTTCCCTCTCCTAAGGTTTCTCGTGATTACGTTGCACCCACGCAGATAATAATGACCCAGGATAACCTCCCCATCTCAAGATCCTTGATTTACAAAGTCCCGTTTACCACGTAAGGTAACATCATCACCGATCCTGGTTTCAGGGATTCTGTCTACCACACCAACCTACATGGGTAAAATCTTATTTTAATGACTGATGAGAAAACATGTAAATTTTGTATTGTATTAAAATTAAATTATATCGATATACTTGAAAAATTACAAGTAAGTAAACCATTTTCTAGGATTGAAATATTGTTTTAGAGCTAAAGCTTTAGTTTCATCAATATTTATCATATTGGCATTTGACTTATAGCGACCAACTCTTTTCCCTTCATTTTCACATTAACTAAATTGTATGAAATTGAAGAGGTCAGACTTCTCAGATCCTCAGTTTCCTCCTGTATAAGATAAGGGAGTTGAATTGACCCATCTCTGAGGCCCCATTCAGCTAGAACCTTGTCTGTACTCTTTTCTGTTATTCTACTTTACATTCAGAATTACATTTTGAAAACCAGCAGAAGTTCTGGTTTCTGCCCAGAGCAGCAAATGCCAGACTTTGTTTTTGATTTGGTTTTTGCTCTGTTCTATGTGCCTAAAGCAGCCTAACAGAGTTTGTCATTTGGGACTAGAAAACAATGCATAACTCAATTTTACCCATATATGCTCATAAATAACGAGCACAAACTTTGTAACTAACTTAATAACAGCTCTCTTGGGCTGTCTTCATAGCAAATAATGCTACACCTATCACTTATGGTGGGTAATAAGAGATGCTATATTTGCATAAATCCTAAGGGCATGAATCATCATCCAAAATGTTTTCTTGCTTTCCTGTTTTCCATAATGTCATATTTCATTGGAAAGACTAAGTTTCAAGTGATTGTTCAGTATTTAATACTTCCTGGAAATCATTTAAAATGAAATACTAAAGGAAGCAAACTTTTTATATGTAGGAGTTTTTTGTTTGTTTTATTGAGCAAGGGATTAGAGTGGAGAAAAATATCTTTATGGGCACTTGCTACTTGAAATCTCAAGCTATTTGTCTAAAACTAGTAAGTAGACATCAGAATTCATTAGAGCCACTAAATCTATCTTTTGTTGTTTATTGTGCATTATTCTCAACTTTATTTGGAACATGTCTAAAATGATCTGATAATATGATGCATAAGAAATCTGATCATGAATTTAAACAACTGGCCTGAGCACTGATCTGTGTGAAGATACTGGTACTCTACGGCACCTTCTTTCTCATTTGTGTTACTACCTGTTGGCAGCCATGCGCCATTGTAGTATTAGGATTTGTAATAAGATACATATATTTGGTCTTTGTTCACTTTTCTTGGCACAAAGCTCCTAAAATCCTTGGTAATTCCTAAGTGATAAGCACCACAAAGGTCTTTTGTTGTGTTCATTAGGTAACTCTTGGAACCCACCTAAAGATGGGTCTGACTGCCAAAAGAACCAACCATGTGATTAGAGGGTTGGAACTTTCAATTCCACTCCCCTGATCTCCAGAGTTGGGAGAGGGACTAGAGGTTGAATCAATTGCCAATGGCCAATGGTTTAATCGGTGATGCCTGTGTAATGAAGCCTGCATAAAAACCCAAAAGAATAAGTTTGGGAGAGCCTCCGGGTCAGTGGACCAGAATGCTTTCACATGCCACCATGCCAGGTCTCAAACTCCACCAGGATAGAAGCTCCTTTGTTTGGAACTTCACATTATGCATCTCTTTGTCTGACTGTTTGTATGTATCCTTTAATATCCGTTGTAATAAGCTGGTAATAATCTACTGAGTAAACTGATTTCCTGAGTTCTGTGAGCTGCTCTAGTGAGTTAATCAAACCCAAGCAGGGGTGGTCCTGGGAACCTCCTCCAATTGGTCAGAAGTACAGGTAACAACTTGGACTTGCAATTGGCATCTGAAGTGGAGGGCAGCCTGGTGGGACTGAGCTCTTAACCTGTGTAATCTTTCTGGGTAGATAGTGTCAGAATTGTGTTGAATTGTAGGACACCCAGCTGGAGTTGGAGAATGTGTGACGGAAAACCTCCACACATTGGAGTTGTGACCAGGATCTTAGCCATTAACCTCTTTCTAAGATAATTACTGTGTTCACTTGGAATTCGCAATTTAAACAACCAAACTGTGACAATTCTCTCTCTCCAGCAAGACCCAACACCAGGTGTCTTGTTCCCTCACAGCAGTGTCTCATTATAGGTTATTTAGTTTATATTTCTGTAAATATTTAAATATCTTTAATATTCATTGCATGTGATCCTTCTAGTTGTTTCTCATTCACTCAACAAATAGTTGTTGAATACTTTGGGTCAGGTATTGTGCTAAGCTCTAGGGATACAATGGCAGGCAAACCGGGTAGAGCCCTGTTCTCACAGTTCTGACAGTTTAGTGGGAGAGACAGAGATATTAATCCTGGGATTACACATCCACATTTAAAATTGCAATATCATGTTAAGAACAATGTGTTGAACCAAGACAACAGTGAAAGAAAAAGGTTTTTTAGAATGTATAAATTCGTATCAGTAATAGAACACTTCTATAAACATCAGGTCTTATGTGGACTCGGATGTCCATGTGACTTCACTGAGAGTTTTTTTTCTCTAAATTATTTAATTGCAAAGGGAATTTGGCATAATGGGGAAAATTCAACAGCTTTAGAAACAGCACAGGAAAATAATGATTAGTAAAGCAACCTTTGCCCAAGATTTCAGATCCATTAAGTACTGATGTGTGGCACATTCTAATTAACATCTTGAAATCGAAACTTCTAATCAGGTATGATAGGATAGAAAAGGTTAAAGGCTGCCATTTTCTTGTATATACAAGAGCAATTATAGAGATATCTCGTTTTCCTACCTAACAGCTCATTTTACACGAAGTTTTTATATCTGTTATCAAAGAATCCATTTGGTTAGCTCCAGGACACATGGTAAAGTGTTTTTGTTGGGGCTCCTCCTCTTTCTGTCCCTACGTCACAAGATAAAAAGGCAAAGGAGTTGTTATTTGGACAGTGTCAAACCTATGCATGCAAGGAGAAAAGTAATTGTATATTTGTTAAAGCCTACACTAAATTATTAGGACTTTTCATATTAGAAAAAAAAATCTATGGTAGTGGGTGAAGTCTTTATTTTCACTCTGAGTTTATTCTTATTCGAAGATTCCTGAAGATTTAAAAGCAAATTATTTTCTGGCCACAAATACCCAACCTCCAACCTCCAACCATAAGCAGTACCTACCACCCCTTTACCCTATTGAGAGGATACGAGGAAGAGGAGGAAGTCCTGAAAATTTTACTAAAGTTTCTCAAGAAACTTTACTCCAAGAATGCAGACCCTAAATAGGTAACTGTGAAGGACACCATCACATCTCCTTTCTGTAAACCCTACCCTCTTTCAAAGCTCATCTCAAATTGTACTTCCTACAAGAAACATTTTCTCACCACCCCGACAAGAGGCCTGTCTTCTGAACTCCTGGATCATTCACTGTTTATACCTCTTTTATGGGTACATGGTATGTGCTGCCTATGCCTTCTTTTTAAAAAGAGAATTATAAATAATAAAAAGGCAAACAGCTTGATCTACAGCCCAGCTAGAATATAAGCCCATTGAAGTCAAGAGTCATATCTTTGAAATTCCTCTACCCCGAGCTAACAGAACATGGCCCTGGGCATGGAAAGTGTTCAGAAAGATGTTTGTGTTTGTTAATTATGAGAAAGTGGAGAGGGAGGATGTAGATGGGAGGAGGAGAAGAAGAAAGGGGATGGGAGGGAGAAGGGGAAGAAGAAGAAGGGGAAGGGGAAGAAGAAGGAGAAGAAGAAAAGACAGAGAAAGAAGAAAAGAAACAAAAGCAAGGAAGAAGGTGATATGTAGGCAGACATACATAATCTGCCCACCTATAGCCCAGCTTACACCTCCACCACTACTTCTTATGTGAATCAGCTATTCTCACTTAGCATCCTTTCTTCCATCTGTGAATAGGGACAATGATATTACCTACACCACTGTCTCCTGTAAGGATTAAATAAGTCATGAAATCATGATGCCCAGCACATTACCTTCAATGACTGTTAGGGATTTTGAACACTATTTTAATCTGATTCTTTATAAAATAATGGTATTGTTAGTCATATGAGCTAAACATGTCTATATTTTAAGGATTTGAGGAAAAGATTTACCAAAAACATATAGGTAGGTAGGACCAGGAGGAAGTTGATGAATGATAGAGAAGACTAAGGTAGAGCATTAAACAGTCAAGAGGAGAGAAAGTGAATTTAAGCTTAGGGAGCAGAATCTTGCCAATTTACAGTAGTTGGTTTATTATCGTTACTGTTTATTTCTAGGTAAGCAGGGATCAGAGCTGGAATGAGAAGACTGCACAGGTAGATGCTTTAGGGCTGCTTAGCTGTGCCCCGTCATTCTGGAAATATGGAAACCCAGTGGACAGAGTGGCCGTCAGCACTACAGAAACACGGGGTCATTCGACATGTTTCCACATGGGTTTGGAAGAACCCCTCTAGGCACCACTGCTGACAAATCGGAGAGGGAGAGTGGAAGAGAATCTGTACCTAGCCCTGGGTGTTGGTCAGGATCTCAACAGTAAACACATGACACAATCAAATTAGGAAAATCAGAGGAGGAGTTATTTACAAAGGAACTATTTTGAAAGTGTGGGCAAGAAACTCTGGGCTAGGGGCAGGAGAGCAATTACCACCAACCACAGACCTGAAGAAACTGGAAGAAATTAGAAGGAACTAGAAGGCAAGAGCCATGTGGAGGAGGCCAGCAGAAAAGCAGCAGTTTTCATTTGAGAAGAGAGGCAGACCTAGGCAAGCTTCAGAAAGGGAGCTGGGAAAAGAATACCTTGATCTCACTCTCTTCCCTCCCACTGATCTCTTGCTCAGCCTCCACTACTGTCCAGTAGTCAAGGGAGGTCGTTGATGTATTTATTCCATGTTGGCCAGACAGACCTTCTAGTGCAATGAGCAAGGCAAAGAAGGTTGGCTAGAAGGTGCTCGGAGACAGCCAGCATGTGCTGCTAGGGATCAGTTCCTTCCTTCACCAGATGTGCCTCTGTTAACTTTTCAAACATGCCCAAGCACTCTCCCAGTCTACTTCGAACTCTCCTACCTCAGGCCTTGATCCTGGCACTGACCAATTGAATTAAGTGGCCTTTGTCTCATCTGCCCCAACCAAACTGTGCTTCACAGCAACTCCAGATTAAACTCCCACTCTCCTACTCATTTTCTATAACCCATCTCTTGAGAGCCTTCCCTTAACTTCCCTCTCTGAAGAATCACTTCTCCTCTCTGTGTGGTCCACAGATCTGGGATGCAATAAAGAGAGGGAGGAGAAAATGATGTAGAGCAAAGGCTCTGGAGTTGGACTGGCAAGTTTTAAATCCATCTTTGGCCACTTCTTAGCTAGATGACCTTGGGCAAGTTTCCTTGTCTGTAAAATGGAGATAATAGTACCTATCTCGCTTGGTTGCAAATAGAGTAAAATAGAATTTAGGCCTGGCCTAAAGTAAGAATGCAATAAACATTAGCTGCTATTACTACTACTACTATTCTACCGTAAGTACTACCACCATTAACATCCCTATTCTGTTTCTCATGTTTAATTATATTTGGTGAGACCTTTGAGGCAGAGCCATGCATTTTGTATCTTTGAACATCATTTGCTTTCTCTCCTTTCCCCTCCTCAGTGTGGTCTCTTTTCTGAGAATGTCACAGTCTGGTGGAGTTAATTGCCACCACCACTGTGCTATCATCAGAGTGCTACGAAAACTTGCGCTCTGCCACGTTCTCCTGGCTCCTGGTTCCCCACTCTACTCATTAGTTTAAAACTACCACCTGAGGACGACAGTGCTGAAAGCAGTGATTTTCCAATCTTGGTTGCACATCTGAATCATCTGGGGAGATTTTTACACGCCAATGCCCAAGTTTCACCCAGAAAGCTCAACCAACAGATGTGCAGCCAAGGTTGAGGACTACGGGTGGAAGAGATCAGGAATATTTGAGACTGGAAAGAGACCCCGGATATATATTTGCAAAAGACATGGAAGTCTCAGTGGTGAACATTTGTACCACCACTCCGAGTGCCACGTGCTGAAAGGCCATGTCGCAATTTTTCTGCATGTCTGCCATTGTGTAGTTCACCTCTGTTGGCAGCCACAATTACCATGTCATTTTATTTCTTATGTTGATTACTCACCCAGTTTGTGATTCTAATTCTTCTTAGAAACATCTCAAATATCAAAATTGGTCTTATTCATTTTTCAGTTGCAAAATTCTGTTGCTGGTTTATGGAGATATTCCACTCTCAAGGAGATGGAGCATAATCCCCCACTCCTAAATGCAGGCTGCCCATCGTGATTTATCAATACTTCCAAGGCACATAGTATGGAAAGGAGGAAAACTGAATAACTTTATAGTGGAGAAACCCGACAAATACTATCTCAGCCAGGTGATCAAAATTAACATTATCGAGGCTTCCCTGGTGGCACAGTGGTTGAGAGCCCGCCTGCCGATGTGGGGGACACGGGTTCGTGCCCCGGTCCGGGAAGATCCCACATGCCGCGGAGCGGCTGGGCCCGTGAGCCATGGCCGCTGAGCCTGCGCGTCCGGAGCCTGTGCTCCGCAACGGGAGAGGCCACAACAGTGAGAGGCCCGCGTACCGCAAAAAAAAAAAAAAAAAAAAAAAAAAAAAATTAACATTATCGATGATAAGGCGATTTGTATTGGTAATTTGTATCTTTGACAAGATGTGACGAAATTATCACTGTGGTCTTCCTCCCCAAAATCCATAACCCCAATCTAATCACAAGGAAAACATCAGATGAATCCCAACTGAAGTACATTTTTCATATATTTAGCCAGTACTCCTCAAAACAGTCAAGGTCAAGGTCATCAGAAAGAAAGTTTAAGGAACTATCACAGCCAAGAGGAGCCTAAGGGGACATGATAACTAAATGTAATCTGGTATCCAGGATGGGACTGTAGATCAGAAAAAAAGACATTAGGCAAAATCTAAGAAAATCCAGATAAAGTATAGGCTTTAGTTCATCAATAATGGGTGAATATATGTTCATTAATTGCGACAATTGTACTACACTAATGCAAGATATAACAATAGGGGAAACGGCGGTGTGAACTCTCTATACCATCTTTACAACATTTTGTAAATATAAAACTGTTCTGAAATTAAAAACTTCATTGAAAAAATCTGGCACAGCTGTGAAAGTCATGGAATGGTAGAACTTTTAAGTGACAGATATTTCTATTTAACTTCAGTTTCAACCCAATGCAGTTACACCAGTGGTTTCAAACTTGAATGTATATCACAATCACCTGGACGGCTTGTTAAATAGATTGCGAGCCCCACCTTACCCCGGTTCGGGTAGGGCTTGAGGATTTGCATTTCTAACAAGTTCCCAGGTGATTCTTATGTTGCTGGGCCACGGACCAAACCCACTGCTATATAAAGTCAGTCCCAGAATTCAAAGCAAGTTTTTGCTCGTGTGTCTTCGTCAGCGAACAAGGTAAGGTGGCTTTATTTGAATGTATCTTCTCCTTTAGTACTCAAAGTGTTGATGCTATAATAACTGGTGTGTAATCATTTAGCATAATTCCAGTTGACGTTGTTTTATTATCCTGTGTAGGTTTTTGGTAATCAGGAAATGCTGTTCTTAGTATCTCGTTTGGTTTTGGGAAGTTATTTACAACAAGAAAGTGGGAACTTCCAAATGAAGTGCAGCTTTACCTGCAAGTCTTCGAGAATGCAATAAAAATCATAAGGGGAATTTGGAATTTGTCACCTAAAAATTGCACGTTCTTAAACTAAAAAAAGGGGGGGGGGAGGAATTCTATGTTTGGATGTTTTTGCTTGCAATTTTTGTCGTCAGGATGAATTCAGAAAGAGGAATGTAGGAAGGCTTATGAGTTTGACAAATGTTGGAGGGTTCACAGCAAAGACCTGGATTTGTCTTGTTTGTGATTTTGCTTGTGTGTGGAGGGTGTGGGGGAGGGGGGTCAGAATGAGCACCTACTTAAGAGAACTAGCATGAAGCTATCAATGCCCTGACTTGAAGCATCTTCTACAACTATTTACTCGAAGATTGAGGAAGGAATGACAATATCCATGTCAATTCCTTAACTGGATTGTGCGGTTGTGGGGAGAGAGCCTAAAAAAGGAATTTCAGGTTAAACGAAAATACACTGGATTTAGTGAGGATAGATCATTGAAAACCTTTGACAGGTGTGTGATTTCTTTTGCGTTTCGAAACCTAAAATGTTTTGAAATTGAGTGACTTTGGTAATTATAGGGGAGAACGCAGTATGTCACTGTTTGTTACTACACTGATCTGGATTCTCTATAAAAAAGAAAGTTTAAACGCACAAGGCAGGTGTTAGTCTTTGCTCTCAAAACCCAGGGTAGTAAAGAGTCCCCACTCAATGTTTCATTTTACAGTTTGTCGCCAGTTTCTGCAATAATTATCTGCGTTCACACTGGTTACTTTAGACGGCAGCCTGCCATCCCTAAACAGGCCATGTGAAAACTCTGACCCTGGCCTCTCTTCCGTCAGGACTTGTTCCTCTACCAGAGCTGCAGCAGACGCTTCCCAAGAGCAGCAGCTTAAGTGTGAGCAGGGAGCAGCTGCCCTGTGTGGGTGGAACCGCTCAGCTCATTCACCTACGAGATAGAGGGAGACGCTGGGAGGGAATGAAATAGCAATACGAAGAAATAGCAACTGTCAACAGGGGGACTGACAGCTAGGATTGTCAAAAGTCCTCCCCCAGCCCTTCATACCAAGCTTACCCAATAAAAATAATACAGAAAGCAATGAAGAAATAATGTCCCATCTTTCAGGAGAGTTGCTCCTTTGAACTGAATACTCTTGTCTTTTCCCTGAGCTTCCAGGGTTCAACTCTCCTTTTTCTTATTCCTCTTGCCCCTCTCTGCTCTACTTGGCTTCTTTTCCTCTTTGGTGCCATATCTTTAAGCCAGGAGAATAACAAGATTATATGATGGTCTACATTCAATGACTTATTTTCTTCTCTTATACATTGTTGCTATGATTAGTGATTCAGATTCAGTTCTCACTATGTCAGGTTCTGGTTCCTTCAGTTTACTCTGGTCCTTTTTAACTTAGTAACTATGCAAGCTCACCACCCTTATTTGTGCTTTCTGGGTCCCCCTGCTTTTCTCTATGACTCTAGTCACTACAGATATATATCATTATTCCCCTCCAGAGCCTCTGGCTAAACCCACTGCTCCCCTCCACTGCTTTTTTTTTTTTTTTAACTTCTTGTGCACTATTTCTATTTTTTATTACAGCATTAGAGTTGCCTTTTACAACGTATGGTATAGTCAGATTTCCCACTTTAACCGTTAAATCCAGCTACTGCTTACTAGTAAACAACACATTTATGCTCCAGTTTTTAAGTTGTGCTAGCTTCCTTGGATGTAGGACTCTGGTACTAGCAAATGCCATCTCTCAGGAACCAGAGGTGAAAACTTGAAGTCTGCAGAAATTTCTTTGAAGATCTATGATTGAACGACACATACAACAAGAAGCATCCTGATATTAGAGGGAAAATTTAGGATCCGAACCAGAAAGAGTCCTTTAATCCTGGTTTTTCCACATATTAGGCATGTAACATTAGGTGTCCTAACATTTTAGAAATTTTTTTGTTCCATGTGGAAATAGTGCTTGACCTGCTATCCTCTCGAGTTTGCTATGCCGATCAAAAGAGGTGTGAATGAAAACAATTTGCAAACTGCAAATGTTTCTCTCAGTGTAAACTGTACAGATGGAAAGTTTATTCTCTTTTAATCAAGAGCTAGCTAGCACATATTTGATTATGTTATGAATGTTAACACTTTTCCATGGCGCCTGCTTTCTTCACTCTGATGCCCCACCACGTGGCTAGGTTTCTGTGGGTGCACACACACTGCGGCTTCTCCCTTCCTGGGAGGAAAACTGAGGTCACTGAGTGGACTCCTCAGAGCCCATTAACCCATGTCTAGATAAGAGCCCAGCCTTTGGGACAAGACACACCTGGGCCTGAGTCCTGACCTGCCCACAGTGTTTGATCTTGGGCAAAGCTCCCCAAGTTCTCCAGGGTTGAGTTCTATCATCTGTAAAACTGGGGCAGTTGTTTTTTTAGGGGTCTTGAGACACTGTGTCCAACTCATAGTGTTCCATAGTCATGACATTGAACAAGTTGTAACAATATTGCCATGTTTTAATACATGGCAAAAACAAGTAATTAACAAGTGAGGCCCTGGAATAAGGCCCAGAAAGGTAGGCTTGCTGAAAACCTTATTCAATCAATCAGAAACTGTATTTCAAGCCCCAGTGTCTAAATTTCTGATCCCTTTCTGTCCTGGGCTGTTTACCGTGGTTCTCTGTTCCCCATGGAGATGGGCATTCCCAGGCCTTAAGCCTGAGTTTCGTCCTTGATGATAATGGGAAAGATACAGGGCGTGTTGACATTGACCAGTCCTGGGGTCCTGAGCTGGGATTTTCAGCCTCTTTGGATTCAGCAGCAACTCTGAAAATTTAACAGTATCTACCACAACCGTTACCATAGCAAGCTCGAATCCCACTTCGTACAGTGGAGTTGAGATGTGAATGATTAGTCAGTGAAACAAAGAAATGGTTTGACGTGACAAGTGTATGAGAGCTGTGCTCCACACTGCTCTTAATCGACAGGGACAAAAGACTAAATGACAGAAATTCCCTTAGGGAGAGACTGACAGTGCCAAGTAAGCCTCCTTGACAAGTCGTACTCTGTCAGTTTTAGGCAAATTAGCAAGTTCAAATAGGTGGCAACTATTCCTGTCTTGCCAGCTGTGGTGATTCTCGGGCTCAGTGTGATACTTTGACCTCCTTCCCTGATCAAAATGCCTGAAAGCTGTGTCCATCTCTCCGGAGTATCATTAAAAGGAAATGGAAGTGTATCCACCGGGGCCTGCCATTCTGCCCCATCACAGGCGGTGTTTGCCTGGGAGGTGACACTCTTCTTCACAGTATGTGGGAAGCCCAGAGCTAGCTTCTGGCCTTTCCAGGAAACGTGAAGAGCTCAAGTCATTTTAAAAAGGAAGCCATTTTCCTAAATGAGAGAGCCTGCTGCTAGCTCTTTTCAATTTCATTACGTTCCTGGAATGCTCAGTGTCAGATATCTTCTGAAACTTTTGAGTTAACTGTTGGGGAAACAGCCTCCTGTGTTTCCTGTGCCTTGGGTATCTCTGCATCTGAGACTGTAGAGGAAAAAAGAAAAGAAAAGAAAATTGAGTGTCTTAGTGTCAATCTTGGCTCTGATTGCTGGTGACTTGATGGCTGAGATACTCATTAGTTTATTCACTACCTTGTCATTCCCTCTTTGGGTCACAGCCAGTGCTTGACTGCTTGTCTCAGGAATACAGTATTTACGTGGATGACACTGATGTGGGCTGTGGAATGAAACTTAGTAGTCGAAATAGAAAGAAACCCTTCTTAAAACCTAAAGACTTTAGGATAGTAAATTCTTGTCCGTTCACTGAAATAAATAGCATATTCTTTGCGTTTAGCTTATACAAGACATACAGAAAACGTTTAAGAACTAGCCAAGGTCCCACACTGGTCGATGCTTTTGTAGACTTTGTCTACTCTGGTTGTAGAACTGTTAACTGGCTCCATTGAGAATTCAGACTGCTGCTCAGGGTGTTTCATCCCTAGCTGGCCCCGTGATGACTGTTCTAAAATATCTCTGTTTCTTTCTGTTCTCTAACTGCATATCTTAACAGATACCCTAGCCTCCTACTTTACTAAAAAGTCAGAGAAAGCCTTTAATTCTTTTAATCTCTATCAAATATCATAGTATGCTTATTCCTCTTTCTTGCCAATCACCTAAAACAAAGGTCAGCAAATGGTGGCCCATGAGCCAAATCTGACCTGCCACCCATTTTATTAATAAAATTTTATTAGAACCTGGTCATGTTTTTTCATTTATGTATTGTGTGTCTGTTTCTGTGATACAATAGCAAAGTTGAGTAGATGGGACAGAAAACAGTGGCCTGCAAAACCTGAAATGATTACCAGCTGGCCCTTGACAGAAAGTTTGCCAGCTCCTTCTCTGAGGAAACAGTGGCGGTCTTCCTTATAGGAACCCCCCTTCCCAGCCTATGGATCCCACCTCCTCCTGACTCCTCTGTTATCTGTCTGTATCAATTCCCTCTCTCCTCACATCTTCAACTTCCTCTTTTCTAGTCATTCTTCTTCCAGTGTTCAACTTGGGTTACTTTAATTAAAGGTGGTGCAGTTCTTAACAGTGACATAAAAACTCCTGGAGGAACAGTGTCTATAGAATAAAGAATAACTTCAGGCTGTGTCTAATAGCCAGCGCTCTGCAGAACATCTCTAACCCAGGTATTCAGCCCTTGAGCTGAGGTGCCCAAGATATTCCCACCCTCAAGCCAAGTGGGATAATATTTCATCCAACACCTCCATGTGTTACTTATGCCAATCACCTGAAAAAGCCTCTTTCCATCCACTTGCTTGCTTTCCTAACCAATTTTCCAAACTGAGCTCGATATAACACCTTTTCTCACATAAAATCTTTGGTTTTTCCAAATCTAATCTCTCTTCTAACACCATCACCTGTAGCGTTTTATTGGTACTTCTTATGAGATTTATCACTTTCTACTTTGTATTTGTAAGAGGGAAGAACCTTTGTATTCTATTACAACTTAATCACCAAAAAAGATGTTGCCTATAAGCTTGAATTATACATAATGGCCCATCTCTGGGAACCCTGCTCCCAGGTAATGAGCATTAAGCTCAAATACCTTTGTGTAGCTCACAGGAAACATCCTGACTAGGCCCACCTGTGAATAAGTGCAGGCAGGAAGAAAGTAACACATCCCCTCCAGAGGCTGACTTGAACCAGGAAATGTTTGACTTTACTTCCTCCCCTTTTAGTATAAAAGAAGCCTGAATTCTAATTCAGGCAAGATGGTTCTTTGGGAGACTAGTCCACCGTCTTCTTGGTCTTCTGGCTTTCTGAATAAAGTTGCTGTTCCTTCCCCCAACAACTCCTCCCTTGATTTATTGGCCTGTGGTGCAGCCTGCAGTATAAGCTTGGACTCAGTAACACATTTCAGTTATTTGTCTGTCTTCTTCCTCTCCTCAATATGGCAATAGCAGAATCTTTGCCTTATTTATCTTTGATGTCTTTACAATACCTAGCACTATTTAGATCCTACCTAGATCTGTTGATTTGGTTTGGATTTTTCCTACCAAGTATGTGAAACCTTTGTGAATAAGGGATATGGGGTTTCCTAAACCATTTTCCCTGAAATCATATGTATGAAATCCTGCAGAATAGATGCCGTGCATACCTTAGGTTTTGACTTGTGGATAGTAGGTCAGCTCTTAAAAGTTTCAGTATCCATTTATGTTATTGGAAAAAATCATAGCCCTGCTTGATCTTATTTTTTCCACATCAGTCCTGTTGTTCTGTAAATCTGTGACTTACATGGAAATGCCAAGATGGTTATACACAACTGAACATTTTTTTTTTTTTTTTTTTACAACTGCTGAGCACTTAAGACTGAATTTGCATGATAATGTCTGTGGAATTTCATTTTTCCTTCCTGGCAAGTACATCAGTTTAAGTTTTGAATTGATAATGAGCCCCGCCTCTTCAAAGGAATTAGCTGGAGAAAATACCCACGTATGTCAGGGTTGGGTTGTTTTTTTTTTTAATGATTTCAGAAAGATATTATAAAAGCCCTTTATTGTTATTGTTGAGGTTTATTGAGGTTATTGTTGAAGGCGTGTTTTATGTGAACTTTAGCTCATCAGTTTAAATCTTTTCTTAGATCTGCCAGCCCTGATGTTGGGTTAAGTAATTCCTTTTAACGGTTGGGCTTTTGCTTAGCAGGTGGCAACCTGGTGCTCAGGAAGCCAAAATTGTATCTCTAGTGCTCACGGAGGTCAGCGTATTTCTGTTTCGTGTCCACAGCCTGCAGCCACAACCCTGACCAGCTGTCTGGAAGTGTCGGTGGTTGGAAGAAGGGAAACTAGTCAGCAGTGTGACTGGGTCTCTACAAAAATTTTCTAAGAGAGGAAAACAAAAACCCACTCAGGATATAGTCATCACTGTAAACATTATTAAAGAAGATGAAAGACAGATATCTGGATATCTTAAGAGAAATAACTTGTCAAATTCTACCTTAGTGTCAGTTTCTTTTTTGGGAGTTCTTGAACTTCTGATTTGAGTCTATCGTAAGTATGGTTAAATCAGTCCAGGTGATTTAAAAAGAGGATAATGGAGGCATGGGGGGCCAAAGTGACACGTCTTTAAAGTCCTAATATGCATCTAATCAAAGAAGCAGTGATAAAAGCGCTACTTGGCATCAAATCGTAGTTCTAAGCTAGAAGCAACCATAATTCTCCTAAGTCCGAAAGGATGAGTTGCTTGATTCCAGGTCACAGAGCTGGCAGTGACCCAGCACTTAAACCCAGACCTCTTTCCCTCAGGTCCAGTGCTGTTACTATCATGCCAGACAACTCTTCCTCTGCCATTTGAGGCTTTATCATCATGCTCCATCATAGTAAGTTCTGATCCACAAGTTGAAGGCGACTCTACCATGCTTCCCTGGAACCTTTAAATATCTTTAAGCACCACACCAGGATCATCATCATCCTTGGGTATTTACACCCTCAATATGAAATAGCTGACATTACAGAGTGCTGACCATGAAGCAGGAGGCCCTGTTCTGAGAGTTTATGCATATTAATGCCACAGGCACTGTTTTATCTGTCTTCTAAAGGTTTGGCGGACTCTGTCAAGCTGACCAGAACGCATGCTCTGGACACAATACCCATACTGCATGTACACCTACGTCATCAGAGGCAACACAGAACTCTATGGGCTAATCCTTCCCACTGTGTGGCCATGCACTAAGCCCTTACTCTTCTTCAAGGGCCATTAAGACTGTCGATGTGAGCCGATCACCTCTTGGCTTGCACGTAGAAACTCAGATTGTCCCAAAGCACAGTTGCTAGTGAGAACTAACCAGGTTAGTTCTCTTTCACCTTCAAGGGAAGTCTTTTTGCATGATGATTCAAGGTGGCGTGAATGTGTGATCAGATGTCTTACAAGACCCTGGGCTGCTATGAATTTGTCTAAAACAGTTGGATTATTCCCAGTCAGATGCCAGTGGCTTTGTGTGGAAGCGTAATTGTAGGTAGTACAGAGGTGTAAGAAGATTCAAGAATCTGAAGGTTGTCCTTTCGGTCTCAGCGCCTGTCCTCAACTCTCGAGTTTACCTGCTTTACAGTGATTTCTGTCCAGATTTCCTAGAGGCAAATGAATTTTTCCAAAGAATCCTGCAGTCACCTAAGCTGGTGCCTCGCTTGGATATTAGGAAGTTTTCTTATTTTCGGGGGTTTCTTAACTTGTGATATAGTTTTGGCAGTGGATGCAGATGGCTGTGCGGATGTTTGCTCAGAAAAGTCAAGAGTCCGTACGAGTGAAGGTGATCTGGAGGGTGGGAGGAACAACAGACGTGTACATGGCGGAGGTGGGGTACAGACCTTACGGGAACTGGGAGAGAACTGAAGTCTCCCGGTTGAGTGAGTGGCTGTCAGTGTGACACTGGGGCAGAGGCTTGTAAGCTGGGAGGATGTGGTGCGGTGCCTGGTAGTTTAGGTTCACACAGCCAGTCCTGAGTTGCACAGAGGTTGATAAATGTTTTAATTTTCCCCAAGTCACATCTCTTTATTAATTCCTAAATCAAATTCCAGTGTGTGCTCCATTTCTAGGCTGAAAATGTATGCTTTGAGACCAATTCGGGTAAATTATCCTGTACCACCCCCATTCCTGGAAAACAAATAGAGTCTCATTTGGATGAATGTTTTGCCTCCCTTGCATTTGGTCTTAAACCTGCTTTCTGGTGTTCCTATGTGGCCAGCTCTTCATAGAAATTCCCTATCAGTCCATGGACTATTTTTAAGTGCTTTCTCTTCTTCCCTCCTCCCACACATGCAAAATTTCTCAGAGGGAAATTCAACAACTACAGCCAGTGTGGAGGGGATTAAAGGCTCCAAAAAATGCACTGTCAGAATGGGGAACAATTTCAGATCAATGTTTGTGAGGATCTTCACAAAATGGTTTAGACCAGTGGTAGGTAGAAGTAGCTCACCCTGGGAAAAGGTTACCAACCGTGTTCCTGATGCTATTAACAGTACTTTTCAAATGTTTCAAGAGACTAGAGTATTGGGCTTCCCTGGTGGCACAGTGGTTGAGAGTCCACCTGCCGATGCAGGGGACACGGGTTTGTGCCCCGGTCCGGGAAGATCCCACATGCCGCGGAGCGGCTGGGCCCGTGCGCCATGGCTGCTGAGCCTGCGTGTCTGGAGCCTGTGCTCCACAACGGGAGAGGCCACAACAGTGAGAGGCCCGCGTACGGAAAAAAAAAAAAAAAAAGAGACGAGACTATCTTAAATCCTACCCACACAAAGGAAGGAAAAAATGAATGAATATGGGAGATTGTTTTTCTTAGCGGTTAGACTAGGACCCTCCTTGCTGGAAATGACCCATCTTTTTTGCTAATTTTTAAAATTTCTGTTGGAGACTGAGCCCTGAAGGGGGCTGTAGGATGAGCTCAGATGAAGAGAGCCCAGGTGAGCTTCATTGCATCAGAAGGAAAATATGTTAAGAGGTCTAGTCTGCAAGGTGGGGCCATGGTGGGAGAAGGGAGAGAGGTGAAAGTCCCAGGCAGTACAGAGAGAGGGAATTGGGCAAGGGGAGGTGTCTCAAGGGATCTTACGGTTAAGTCTTTGTCAGGAAGTTGTCAAATATACATAAGGGAATAGCTTAATGTACAACATGTAATCATCTGCTTTCAATTACCAACACATGGCCAATCTAAACTCCAACCTCTCCCCTTCACTCCTTCCTCACTTTTTAAAGCATATCTGAACATCACATTTCATCCACAAACATTTCAATACATATTTCTAAAATATAAGATTTTTTGACAAACCCCAGTATTATCAACAAAAGAATTTCCAGCAATTCCTTAGTATCATCAAATATATTCAGATTATCTCATTACCTATTTATTGTATAGCATAAAGATAGCCAAATCATAAGTTTACAGGTTGAACTCTCACAAATAAATGTATCTATGTAACAAGGATGCTTTTGAAGAAGCAGAATAGCACCAGCATTCAAGAAGCATGGCCCCTCCAGTGACTATCCCATCCAAAGGTAACCCTGTACTGAATTCGAAGTTTTACATAAGTGGAATGGTACAATATTTACTTTCTGTGTTTGGCTGAACATTATGTCTGTAAGATTAAATTTATTAAAGTACACTTAATATTCTACATGCACTTGAGAAGAACATGTATCCAGCTTCCGATGGATGGAATGTTTTATAAATATGTTAGATCCATTTGGTCTAATATATGGTTCAAGTCCATTTCCTTATTGATTTTTCTGTCTGGATGATCTACTGATTGCTGAAAACAGGGTATTGAAGTCCCCTAATATCATTGTGTTGTTGTCCTTTGCTCCCTTGATCTGTTAGTATTTGCTTAATATATTCAGGTCCTCCGATAATGGGTATATATACATTTACAGTCGTCTTGTCTTGATGAATTGACCCCTTTATCAATATATAGTGACCTCTTTGTCTCTTGTTACCGTTTTTGGCTTAGTCTATTTTGTGTGATATAAGTATAGCTACCCCTGTTTTCTTTTAGTTTCCACTTGCATGGAATATCTCTTTCCATCCCTTCACTTTGAGCCTATGTGTGTGTCTTTAAAGTGAGTCTCTTATAGGCAGCATATATTTGGGTCTTGGTTTTTTGTTTGTTTTGGGGTTTTTTTTTTTTAGTCATATAGGCACTCTGCCTTTTCATTGGTGAATTCAATTTATTTACGTTTAGAGTTATTGACATATGAAAACTTATTAATGCCATCTTATTGTTTTCTGGTTGTTTTGTATTTCGATTGCTTTGCCCCCCGTCTCTGCCCATTTTTGTGAATTGGTGATATTTATGGTGGTGTGCTTTATTTTCCATTTATCTTTGGCACATCTGCTCTAGATTTTGCTTTGTAGTTTCCATAAGGCTTACATAATATTGATACATCTCGAAGTGTATTTGAAACAAGATCTGTGCATTGTTCTTGGCTGGTACTGTTGGGGAGGAAGAAAACATTTCTCTACCCTTTTAGGTTCTTCTAGCTGGTCTAAGAATTGACATGAGACAGATTAAGGGAAGAAAATCTAATTTCATATATACAGGAAACTCACATGAGAGGGTCAGAGACAGAAAGGAAAACGAGGTGTATGAACCATCCTGAGCTAAGGAATGGGATAGGGGCCTAGGGCTTCCAAGGACATGAGAGTCATTCAGAAGGATGGTAGGAGAAGATGTTTGGTAATTAGACCTTTACCCTGCCATACAAATAAAGCTACTTAGATAAAATTTCTTCAGTAATAACTCTTTCCTGGGAAAATCCCCGACTTAAATTCTTGTAAGTAATTGAGGGAGGGGCAGTAGCTTCTCTAGAACCCAGAGGATCTTGATTGCCTTTACCTCAAAATAACCTTCATGGAAAAGCCTCCACACTTTGAGGAGGCTCAGTCTGAACCCCTACAATATACCTCTTAAACTGCTTTTCATTTGTTTCCCCTCTTTTTCTTTCTAAATTTCCATTTGTTGAAACTGAGACAATTGTCTCATAGAATTATTTACATGCTGGAATTTGATTCCTTCTCTGATATTGAACATGTTTCTCTATATCTATATTTTATGCAAACTGAGTTAGAACCAGAGGCCTGATCTGAACCAGGTTTTCCTTTTAAACAAGGATATAGAGAGTTTTAAAGGCAGTCCCACTCCATCTCTAAAAGACCATCAATTTTACATCATTCTTTAATCTAGCTGGGCAAGTAGATACTTTCCTTGGGGGAGCTCAGAGAGGACGATGCAAATAGAGCTGATATCTGGAATACAAATGTCTATAACAAGAAAAAAAGACTGAAGATACATAGCAAAATATTAATTACTATTATGGTTATGTCATCAATGATGTTCTTACATGGTTATATTGGAAACATTAAAAAACAAAACAAATTTCATGCTTTAATGAAGATATTTCCGTGGCTGGCTTCTCCCGGGTGACCATCTTCCCATAGTGGTGTAGGGGGGAGAATACGGGCAGGTGAGGCATCCTGGCCCACCCATCAGGCCATCCAGCTCTTTCACCTTCACTGTGTTTCCCATGCAACTTTCTTGTCTTCATTTGGTTTCTCAAGTTGGCTATCTTGTGGGAAGAGGACACAGCATTCTAATCCACTTGACCGATATGCCTAGCATTCTGTGATGTGTTAATCTGTCTTTGTGGAATATATGACTAATTCCCTAGGTCTGACATTGTTGGGTGAACTGATAAAAGCAGTTTTCTGCATCTCTACCACTGAGCTCCAGACTCTTGAGCTGGGGGTTCTACAGCAAAGTGCCAAAAGTCTGAGACTTTTCTTCCAGACGATCATTCAGCCTCTCTTTTTCATATCTCCATGGGAAGTGTGACAGGGGGTCAATTCAGGAACCACCTGATGAAAGATACCATGTTTCCTCTCGAGAAATGTGTGATGGAGGCATCTAAATTATCAGTACAGGTTTTTCTAAACCAGAAACTTCGGACAAGAATCTACAAACAAGAGATCTTTGTTTCTGGAAACATCTGAAAATAAGATATGCTGTGAAGCTCAGCGGTGCTTGACCTACTTAGATGCTGTCTAAGTGAGGGAGACAAAATAAGAAATGCTTGCATTTTTGTTCACTAGGGTTTTTTCATAGGGAATCATTGTTTGGGGGATAAATCAGGGTATTCTGTAGATAAGAGTCCTTATGTAGGATAGCTTAGGGGGTTGATGCTGTGGACAAACTGAAACTGATAGGTAAATTGTACAAAATTTTGTTTGCATATATTTTTTCTAGGAAAAACTTAACTTCCTTCTGACCCATGATCAAGAAAGATTAAGAATATAGAAATGTCAGATGTTCGTAGTAAACTATATGTAAAATGAAGTTTGGATGGTAAAGGGTGACCCTGGAAAATGTGAAGAGAATCGATGTATCTATTGGGTTGGCCAAAACGTTTGTTCGGGTTTCCCATAACCTCAAATCAAAATCTGTGAGGACACTGGGATTAGAGCTTGTTTGGGAAGCTTTGCATGGGGAGGTCAGCTTTGAATTGCCCTGTAAGGCGTCGCTAATGGGTGTCAAGTAGGTGAATTCATGCTCACCTACATGACCATCACCTCTAAATTCTTTCTTCCACTTTTCTTCCCAAGTAGTCTTCATACCTTGCTGTTTTAAGCCCTTCATGCACACTTTTGGTTCATCTGTTTTTATGTGAAAAAATCTGCATTCCTCTTGGAAGAGACCATTCATTGTCTCCCTACTACAGGGAAGTATTAAGAAAGAGAGGGAGATGAAAAGGGCTCTATCAAAAGTAATGATGTTGCATTCAAGGTGAATTATGTGATGAAGAAAAGATGGCTTTCGAACAGGATGGCAGGGTAACAAAGGTTTTTTCTCTGCTCTTAACCAGCAAGTGTAGATTTGGGTCTAAGCAATATGTATAATGTTTAAAGGGCAGTTAAATTTCTGGACGTTAGTCATATTCAGATGGAGTCAAGGTCTAAAACAGGGTACAAAATGACTAACTTTGGACTGCATCCAATCCACAGACTTAAGAATCCAATCCACAGTCTTTGTTGCTGCACGTGGGCTTTCTCTAGTTGTGGCGAGTGGGGGCTACTCTTCATTGTGGTGTGCAGGCTTCTCATTGTGGTGGCTTCTCTGGTTGCAGAGCATGGGCACGTGGGCTCAGTAGTTGTGGCTCGTGGGCTCTAGAGCGCAGGCTCAGTAGTTGTGGCGCACTGGCTTAGTTGCTCCACGGAATGTGGGATCTTCCTGGGCCAGGGCTTGAACCCGTGTCCCCTGCATTGGCAGGCAGATTCTTAACCACTGCGCCACCAGGGAAGCCCTGGTTACAATTATTGAGTATTGTTTGATGTCAATTTAGAATACCTTTAAAGCAAAGTTTTAAATTTAGACTTACTCTGATTAGAATATTTATATCCTTCATACTTGTGCCCCTCTCCCTGGATAGGTTTCCTGATGGAAGGGACCATGTCACCGATATTTCTGAACCTTTAGTTTCCTATTTGGACTCTTGAAGATGCTTCCATGGTAATAAGGAAGCAAGAACTTAAGACGATTATACAAACTTATAATATTGAGATATACTGCCTTCATACTTTACTAGAACATCGAGCCCCACCCGATATTTCAGCTTTATTACTATCTCACTACTCTGCTTATGATGTCACTGATTCTTCTTCACACATATAAGAAGCCTCACAGGACCTTTGCAAAGGCCCAAATGGGGTTGATGCTGAGCTTCTGGCAAGCCTCTCACTGAGGAGCAGTTTCTCCTAGCTGGGTCTATATGTAGGGAAATACTGGGGTGGGTAGGGGGGTCGGCAGCTGTGAGGCCTGATTTAGCCGACCCCATTCTGGGATGGAGTGTCCTGGAATACACTATAACCCCAACTCAGGATTCATCTGGCTGTGTTTTTGCAAGACTACAGTTGCCTCTGCTGTTTGTCTAGGATCCTTTCCAAGCTGAAGAAAAAAAAGCATGCTTTTTAAACACAAGCACTTCCTATCAATACTAAACCCTTGTATCTTTAAAAGGAAATATAGTCATCTTATGTAGGATTCCAGACACACTGGATGGCTCACCAACAGAATTTAAAGAAGCTACTTATTTTCTAACTTGACCAACTTCTTCTGATTTTATTTGCCCTGGAACTTCACTGCTATTGGTATTCCACACGATAAACATGCTTTGACTCAAAGTGTGCGTGCACTGAATAATACACGAGACTTTGGCAAGATGAGTTAGAAGTATACTAAAGATGAGTTAGAAGTATACTAAAGATGAGTTAGAAGTGTACTAAAAAGGAAAGGCAATAGTCACGAAGGATTGTAAATCTTAAAGTACAGAAGAATTTTATGTAAGGATCAGGTATGACTTAGAGAAAAATCTTTACTTGGTTTAATTATTTGTATTGAATTTTCTATATATTCTTAGCCACAGTTCTGTATAGACTACTCTCATGGGACTTTTTCCCTTAGATATGCAGGTTAGGAATTAATGAAAAGATCTCTCCACCCCATGTAGACCAATCATCTGGACTTTGACAACAATCTCTACTTCTCATTAAGATACATGAAGTCAGTTTCAAAGGCACTCATCTAATTCTTTCATGTTGGATGAGTGTGCATAGAAAAGTCCTCTGCTGCTAACTTGCCCGTGCAGAGATCTCACATCATTGTCACTTGTCACTACTTATACTCAAATTGCTTATTTGAGCTGTCATAGAAGAGTTGCCAAATCTTTTTTTTTTCTGTTTACTATTCATATGTTTCGCAGAAACTGCTTGGGCAAAAGGAATTGCCATTTTTTAGCAGGAGAACTAAATCATCGGGTGGCCTTATTTCTAGCAAAACTATACCCAGAAGCAACTCTTCTTGGGGTTCAAGATGATTAAAAAATTAGAAAATGGGAATAACTTCCCTCCCTCCATTTTTATATATGTTATTTTCCTTTTTGGAGGAAGGGCTATTTTGGGGGAAAGCACAAAGAAGGTCTTCTGAAACCATTTTATCTTTCCAAAAATAGTAAAATTATGTAAAAGTTCAGGAAAGATTGCGTAGAAAAATGCCTCTCTTCCCAACTTTCCATCTCATTTTATCCCGTTTCAGGACCTTACAAACTTCCAAGAAGAAGGAAATAGCAAATCTAGGACACCCTTGTCATGAGAGATTAAGGAAGGACTCCTCTAAAGAAATAGACCATCCCCAAACTACAAGAGCCCTAAATCAAATTGCTTTTATTGTGGGAGTCCTTGTTTTCACCAGAACTTGGGGTATCTATATTACCTAGGCCTAATGCTGTTGCTTGCATGGTATCATTTCAGTTTTGGGAAAAAAGGAGGACAGTTGCTTAGGAGGCATGTGTCATCTGAGATCCAGGGCGGCTCCCATCCAGGACTGACCAAAATTAGAAGCCTCAGTGACCCAACACGTTCAACAGCTGAGGCAGATGGTGGAGTGGGAAAGAGCGTGAGGGTGGGAATCGGATGCACCTCGGTTCACATCCCAGCTTTCACTAGCTGTGTGACCTCAGACAGGTTACGCAACTTAGGTAAGCTTCACTTGCTCTGTTTTTAAAACAAGGATAACATCAACTTCATATATGGCATGAATGATTTGTATCTTTTAGATTTGTATCATTAGGGCCAGGGGCCCTAATGTTGGAAGAATTTACTGGGCATCCCATTTCTGTGGGAATAATATAGGTCATGGGGCACCTCTGTATTTTGAATTTGGAAAGTGATTAGGAATTCACAGTTGGGATTTTTGAAAACCATAAAAGAAGAGCTCATTTGACTGATTTTTGTTGTGGATACTACCAAGAGCTCTCGTTTTTTGTGTCTATACCTGAAACAATACATATAGGAACCTT
Organism: Neophocaena asiaeorientalis asiaeorientalis; assembly: GCF_003031525.2. Lineage (NCBI taxonomy): Eukaryota > Metazoa > Chordata > Mammalia > Artiodactyla > Phocoenidae > Neophocaena > Neophocaena asiaeorientalis. The sequence continues at coordinate 9,386,586 of NW_020175410.1, forward strand.
AAAGGAGACTCCCTGAGACTCTCCCTAAATCTCCCTAGAAAGGACATCAAGAGAATCCAAAGAAGAACAAGAAATTATATGCCAGGTGGAATATGTGGAAGAAAATGAATCTTGAGGGCTTCCCTGGTGGCGCAGAGGTTAAGAATCCACCTGCCAATGCAGGAGACACGGGTTCGAGCCCTCATCTGGGGAGATCCCACGTGCCATGGAGCAACTAAGCCCATGTGCCACAACTACTGAGCCTGCGCTCTACAGCCCACGAGCCACAACTACTGAAGCTGGTGCGCCTAGAGCCCATTCTCTGCAACGAGAGAAGCCACCGCAGTGAGAAGCCCGCGCACCACAACGAAGAGTAGCCACCACTCACTGCAGCTAGAAAAAGCCCATGCACAGCAACGAAGACCCAACGCAGCCAAAAATAAATAAAATAAATAAATAAATAAAAACTTGCCGGGAAAAATATTTGTTGAAATCTTAGATTAGGCAAAGATTTCTTAGATATGGCAGCAAATCATGATCCATTAAAAAGAAAAAAAAATAGAAAACGAATCTTGAACCAGCCCCTACTGTGGTCAAGACTTTCTGAGGGGTATTTATATCCCCTTAATATTTATATATTAAGCCCTCGTTGGACTTCCATTACTATGTTGAATTTATATCCCAGAGGGCGCTCTGGGCAGATGTCCATATTTTTTTCCATAAAATTTAGTAGCTGTATTGAATATAAACTGAAGATTATACACTAGTCATTTTGTCTGTCACTAAAGTACTTTTATAAAAATTATAAAATTTATAAATGATGTAAGCAGGGAGAAAAAGTGTTAATAGATTGGATACCAAGCACAAAGTACATATTTGGAAAACCAAGCTGGAAATCATAGGCTCTGAAATCTATATCTTTATTCAGACATTTAGAAATCTGCTCTAATGGGTTTAGGTTTATCATTGCCATTAAAATTTATTTTAGGGACCCTACTGATACATAGATATATATTTTTGACACATAGTTGGTTTACAATACTGTTAGTTTCAGGTGTATGGCAAAGTGATTCGGTTATATATAATTTTTTTCCATTATAGTTTATTACAAGATAATGAATATAGTTCCCTGTGCTATACAGTAAATCCTTGTTATTTATCTATTTTATATATAGTAGTTTGTGTCTGTTAATCCCATACTCCTAGTTTATCCCTCCCCTTTGGTAACCATAAGTTTGTTTTCTATGTCTGTTTCTGTTTTGTAAATAAATTCATTTGTACTATTTTTTTAGATTCCACATATAAGTGATATCATGTGATATTTGTCTTTGTCTTACTTCACTTAGTATAATAATCTCTACATCCATCCATGTGGCTGCAAATAGCGTTATTTCATTCTTTTCTATGACTGAGTAGTATTCCATTGTATACATATACCACAACTTCTTTATGCATTCATCCGTCAGTAGACATTTAGGTTGCTTCCATGTCTTGGCTACTGTAAATACTGCTGCCATGAACATTGGAGTGCATACATCATTTCTAATAAGAGTTTTCATCTTTTCCAAGTACATGCCCAGGAGTGGGATTGCTGGATCATATGGTAACTATTTTTAGTTTCTTAAGGAACTCCCATACTCTATTCCACAGTGGCTGCATCAATTTACAGTCCCACCAACAGTGTAAGAGGGTTCCCTTTTCTCCACACCCTCTCAAGTATTTATTATTTGTAGACTTTTTGATGATGGCTATTCTGACCAGTGTGAGGTGGTACCTCACTGTAGTCTTGATTTACATTTCCCTAATAATTAGTGATGTTGAGCACCTTTTCATGTGTCTATTGGCCACCTGTATGTCTTCTTTGGAGAAATGTCTACTTAGGTCTTCTGCCCATTTTTTGATTGGGTTGTTTGTTTTTTGTATATTGAGTTGTATGAGCTATCTTTATATTTTGAAATTAAGCCCTTGTTGGTTGCATCATTTACAAATATTTTCTCCCAGTCTGTAGGTTGTCTTTTCATTTTGCTTATGGTTTCCTTGGCTGTGCAGAAGCTTATAAGTTTGATAAGGTCCCATTTGTTTATTTTTGTTTTTATTTCTTTTGGGAGACTGACCAAGAAAACATTACTACCATTTATGTCAGAGAATATTTTGCGTATGTTCTCTTCTAGGAGTTTTATGGTGTCCTGTCTTACATTTAAGTCTTGAACCATTTTGAGTTTACTTTTGTGTATGGTGTGTGGAAGTGTTCTGTCTTCACTGATTTACATGAGGCTGTCCAGCTTTCCCAACACCACTTGCTAAAGTGACTGTCTTTTCTCCATTGTATTTTTTTTTTTTTGCCTCCTTTGTCAAAGATTGTCCATAGGTGTGTGGGTTTATTTCTGGGCTCCCTACTCTGTTCCATTGATCTATATGTGCTTTTGTGCCAATACCATGCTCTTTTGAATATTGTAGCTTTATAGTGTTGTCTGAAGTCTTGGAAGGGTTGTGCCTCCAGCTTTGTTTTTTTCCTCAGGATTGCTTTGGCAATTCTGGGTCAACTACCATTTATGTCAGAGAATATTTTGTGTATGTTCTCTTCTAGGAGTTTTATGGTGTCCTGTCTTACATTTAAGTCTTGAACCATTTTGAGTTTACTTTTGTGTATGGTGTGTGGAAGTGTTCTGTCTTCACTGATTTACATGAGGCTGTCCAGCTTTCCCAACACCACTTGCTGAAGTGACTGTCTTTTCTCCATTGTATTTTTTTTTTTTTTGCCTCCTTTGTCAAAGATTGTCCATAGGTGTGTGGGTTTATTTCTGGGCTCCCTACTCTGTTCCATTGATCTATATGTGCTTTTGTGCCAATACCATGCTCTTTTGAATATTGTAGCTTTATAGTGTTGTCTGAAGTCTTGGAAGGGTTGTGCCTCCAGCTTTGTTTTTTTCCTCAGGATTGCTTTGGCAATTCTGGGTCTTTTATGGTTCCATATAAATTTTAGGATTATTTGTTCTGCTTCTGTGAAAAATGTCTTGGGCATTTTGACAGGGATCACATTGAAACTGTAGATTGCTTTGGGTAATATGGCCATTTTAACAATATTCTTCTAATTCAAGAGCATGGGATGTCTTTCCATTTCTTGAATCATCTTCAGTTTTCTTTATCAATGTTTTATAGTTCCCAGCATACAGGTCTTTCACCTCCTTGGTCAGTTTTATTCCTAAGTATTTTATTTTTTGATGCAATTTTAAAAGGAATTTTTTTTCTTTCCCTTTCTGATATTTCACTGTTAGTGTGAAGATATCAAGATTTCTGTATGTTAATCTTGTAACCTGGTATCTTGCTGAATTCATCTGTCAGTTCTGGGAGTCTTTGTGTGGAGTCTTAAGAGTTTTCTATGTAGAGTATAATGTCATCTGCGTATAATGTCATCTGTGTATAATGACAACTTTACCTCTTCTCTTCCAATTCAGATAACTTTTCTTTCTTTTTCTTGCCTGATTGCTGTGGCTAGGACTTCCATTACTATGTTGAATGGAAGTGGTGAGAGTGGGCATCCTCATCTTTTTCTAGAATTTGGTGGGAAGGCTTTTGGCTTTTCAGCATTGATTATTATGTTGGCTGTCAGTTTGTCATAAATGGTTTTATTATATTGAGATGTGTTCCCTTTATATCCACTTTGGCAAGAGTTTTATCATGAATGGACATTGAATTTTATCAAATGCTTTTTGTTCATCTATTGAGATGTTCATGGGGTTTTTGTCCTTTTGTTAATGTGGTATATCACATTGATTGATTTGCATACGTTGAACCATCCTTGTGACTCTGGAATGAATTCAACTTGATTATGGTGTACGATTCTTTTTATGTGTTGTTGGATTCAGTTTGCTAATATTTTCTTGAGGATTTTTGCATTTATATTCCAGATGTCCATATAGATACTGCTAACTAGAGCTTTTGTCCCAAATCCCAATAGGGTCAAAAGATATCTTCTGAGAAATATCTGCTTTGGGGGAAAACTTGGAGAAACAGTGACTATTTGGTACTTACCTAAAATCCTTTAGGAAATAAGGCATGACGAGAAGTTAGAAGAGTGGGGAGGGGAGAGGAAAAGACAGCAAGAGAGAGGCAAAAACTATTTGGCTTAAATAAGAAGAAGCTAAAAGGAGATTTTACTTGTCCTTATTCCTATGGAGGAATATTACAGGACTGACCATTAGACCACTAGTGGGGTTTTCTTTCCCCCCGTTTTCTACTAAAAATAGGAGAAAATGAACCTGAATCAATTCAACCACTTACTAAATTGAAGTATAACACAGACCCTATAGAAGTCATCTTAACCACTCCAGATCTGTTTCCTCATCTGTACAAGGTTAAGAGTAGACTGATCCCCAAGATTACTTCCATGTCTAATTTGTAATTTGAGATTTTAGAGTAGGTGGCAGAAATTTTATGAAGGCCCTTTTACTGGAGATTTTTAAGCAATAATGATGACTATTTTTTTGAGATGCATTGCATAGAGTGTCGCCTGAAGGTTTGATGATAGAGTCCATGGCATCTAAATGTTCTCTCTAACACGTATGGAGTGCGTAGGAATAGGTGAAAACCTGATGGCAATCTGGGAAGGTTTCCAAGAGGAGGTAAGCTCTGAGCTAATTTAGGAGACCTGCTGGAAAGGACTAGAGAAGGGAGCATGTTACCAAGAAAAAGTATGACTCAGCCAGGCAAATACAGGATATGGTAAGGAGAGGGTGGAAAAGCCCAGAGGGAGATCAAATCACTTCTACAACATTCCTCTACCTTAGGAAGGACAGCGTGTGTGTAAATATGTAATTGTGCCATAGCTTTGGTATCACACATGTTCGAATTTGAGTGTCAGCTCTGTATCCTTGAGGAATTTCCCTGAGAGGGCTACAGATTTCTTACCTGCAAAATGTGGATAATAAAACTTACCTCTATTAGGTTATTGAAAAATTAAACAATATAAGATATACAGTGTGTCTAGCATTACGCCTGTAATTGCAGTAGGAGAACAACAAATGTTAGTCACCACCCTTCCCTCCCCAGGACAAACCAAACATCCTGCTGAAAACTCCACACACAAGAGCACTGGGCTAGAAGTTAGAGACCAGATTTGGGATTGCAGATGTGGGTTCTAGCCAACTGTATGACCACAAGCATGTGATTCAATATTGTTAGATTCAGTTTTCTCGTTCTAATAATTTTGAGTTTGTAATAGATGATCCCTAAGTTCCCTTATAGCTCTAACATCCTACATTCAGTTCCTGCCCTTATTTTGTTACTAACATACAAAGAGAACAAGTATGTGAAAGAATTTAGTGCCAGTCCAGCCTGAGAAAAAAGCAACATGAAACAGTGGCACAGTGGCTGTAGCTCTCCAGCTTATGAATGTAGCTTTCTAACTGGGAAGAAGTAGAAGTCCAAAAATGTGTAATGTATTGCTCTGAGCTTATTAAGGACATTAGTCTGCATCATTCACTCGACTGATATTCATTGAGCGTCTGCTATGTTCCAAGCACTGTACCAGGCCTGGGGATGCAGAGTTAGTAACACAGGCTCCCTCCCCAGTCTGTAGGGGACCTGGCTCTTATAGAGCAGTTTGTTAAGCACAATGATGTGTATGTAAGGCATGCTATGGGAGCAACAAAAAGAGTAGACCCATCCCAGAGTAGAGGGAAGGAAGCCTTTGAAGACTTCCCGGATGAAGTGACAGGTCAACGGAGGTTTAAAGAGTGACTAGAAATCAGATACCTTGTGTTTTAAACAGCAACAGAGCTTTACACCAGAAGTCCACGCAAGGAGGCAGAATATCCACAGCTGGGGCTGATGTCCCCAAAGGCAAGCAAGTCTCAGGCAGCTACTCGGTTACTCAAACAGACTAGCTCTAAAGCTTCCTTTGCTTCTGGCACCAACCTTCCCTTTCAACAGCACTTTTAGACAAAAGATGATAACTCTAAATACTTTGTGGCCACAGTCAAGGTTTTGGTCACCAAAATAAAAATCAACTTAGGTTAACTTCGAGGAAACAAATATGCTTTAGAATATTGGGTAGCTCATAGCATTGATGAAGAAACATGAAGTCCTAAAAAAAAAAAAAAATAGGAATGAAGGGAAGCAAAGATGGCCAAGATCACCCAACAAGACTAGTCTACATTGAATTCTAGTACCATCCTCAGAGTTCATTTGTGGCCATGCCTGGACTCTGCTGCACTTACTGTTAGACTCTTACTTCAGCCATGCCGACATGGGTAAACTCTATCCATGTACCTTCGTTTCATTCCCATGCCTGCACCACAGTTTCTACAGAGCTTGTGGGGAAATGCACGTACACACACACACACACACACACACACACACACACACACAGCCACTAAACCTTGTCTCCTGCCTGGCTCAAAACACAGATATTTTGAGTATTTGTAATAATAAGCATTAAATATATGGAAGCAAAGTGTTATGTAAGTATAAAGTATTAACATCAGTGATTAACTTTAGTCAGTGAAAATTATAAATCATCTCATTTATGTTCTTTGTAACAAGGGAACAGTTGTCATTTTCTCTGAAATGATCTAAATTAGCTAGATTTTGAAGTGAGGCTAAATGTCATTACAACATAATATGCTAAACCTGTCCATCAAAAGGAACATGTGCACACTTAAATTTAAATGAAGTAGGGATAGGCCTATTATCTCAATGTCCTAGATGATAACAGTATTATTATTATATAGCATGTCTTCTACTGTTTATAGACATTATGCTATTTTGAGTAACATTTTAAAGATCACTACAATTTTTATAAAATATCTGGAAATAACCTTAAGGATAGAAATTATTGTATGTGTTGATTTGTAGCATTTATATAAATTTGGTTTTCTATTATCTCAGTGCTTTTGATGTCAAGTTACTATGGAATCCGAGAGGTCAGCTCTTATAACCAACCAGGAAAATCCCAATGGCTTAAAATGTTGAGGGAAGATTTCTTGCTCACATCACAGTCTAATGTGGGCCAACAGGGGTATCTTCTTCATGCACATGTTCAAAGACAGACTCACCCTATCTAGTAACTCAGATTTACCCTAAGGTCTCTGAACCTTCCAGTGGACACCTGCCTCCAGCCAGATGACAGGGAAGCCAGAAGACAGGGAAGAGAGAATATAAGGAAATACAGGGCTGGTTTTAAATATCTGTATTTTTTATCCTGAAAGCAAACACAGGTTTCTGGATCACATAGCACAAAGGGGTGCCCTTCTTTTGGGGCCACCCAGAGAAAAAGGCATCTTTTCCTAATATTCACGAAGACATCATATAGGCTAGTGAGTGACACTGAACCCTAAGTTCAGTAAATGAGAAAATGAGAGCAGCCTGGAAGTCAACAGTGGAAGCAACACCCTAATACAGCCCGGGGAGCATCTGGCTGCAGAAGGCATAAGATGCAAAGAAGAAAAGAGTGCAGCAAAGCAAGAGTGCAGGAGAAAACAATTCATATAGGTTGAGTGGCAGTAACAAAGAGACCCCCAAAATCCAATGGCTTATAAAACAAGTTCCTTTCTTTCACATAACAGTCCAAGATGTTATTCAGAAGTTTTCAGTAGATGAACCACTGGATTTGAAGGTCACCATGGTCATGCCCAACCCAGTCAGGACAGGGGAGATATCATGGAAGACCTCACAGAGGAGTATTTTTTGTTTTTGAAGTATAGTTGAGTTTCAATGTTGTGTTAGTTCCAGGTGTACAGAAAAACAGTTCTATATATTGTTTTCAGAGTCTTTTCCCTTACAGGTCTTTACAGAATATTGAGTATAGTTTCCGGTGCTATACAGTGGGTCCTTGTCTGTTATCTAATTTATATATAGTAGTGTGTATCTGTTAATCCCGAACTCCTAATTTATCCCTCCCCCCGCCTTTCCCCTTTGGTAACCAGAAGGGATTTTGACTCAGGAATTGGCTGACTTCCACTGGCTGGAACCCAGTCACATGACCACACTTAACTTCAAAAGAGGCTCTGCAAAATGTAGTCTGAGGATCAAGAAAGAAGATGACAGATTTTGGTTGACAGCTTATAGTCACTGTCACATGGATTCACAGAGACTCTTAGCAACAACATAGGAGAGAGTAAATGCAGAGGGAGCTCTCTGATACATTAATTAAAATGGGGAAAGAAGAGACAAGGACAGTTGGCTGCCCTCTGTACTCTTAACCCTCTCTGTGGGGCAGGGCTGGCTGACACAGATAAATTCTCATTTCCTCAGTATAATACCTGTGAGTTTTGCTTTTCAGTGTGACTAGCTGATCAAAACCACTCGATTTCAAACACTAGGAACTCTGGTAAGCAGAATAATGGTCCCAAAAGATGTTCACATTCTAATTTCCAGAATCTGTGAATATGTTACTTTACATGGCAACGGGGTTAAGGTTACAGATGGAATTAAGGTTGCTAATCAGCTGCATTTAATATTGGGAGATTATCCTGGATTATCCACATGGGCCCAATATAATCACAAGGATCTATGACAGTGGAAGAGGGGCAGGAGGTCAGAGTGATGCCAGGGGAGGAGGACTTGACCCACCATTGCTGGCACTGAAAATGGAAGAAGGGGGGCATGATGGAAGGAACGTGGGCAGCCTCTAGAAGCTGGAAGAGGCAAAGAAATGAATTCACCCCTAGAGCCTCCAGACTGATGAACAGCCCTGCTGACACCTTGATTTTTAATCCATTAAGATCCATGTCAGACTTCTGACCTAAAGATGATGAATTTGTGTTGTTTTAAGCCACTAAATTTGTAATAATTTGTTACAGCAGAAACTATAATAGGTTGTCACCCATATAAAACATATGAGAATGAGAGGGAGCCTACAGAAACACTGGTCACTAGAAGGGCTGCCCAGCAGAGGAGGCTGACCCCGTAAGCCATACTCATACAGGAGAGTTGCCCACGAGGTGCTACCACTGTCAGAAATGTTTCCTAAACTTGCCGAGATAATCGCTCCATCCTCTTGTACCTGAGATGTGATTTTGACTACCTTTTTAAACACAGAGCTTCTCTAGTAGCTAAAGAAGCAAAGTCCTCCAGGGTCCAGCTGAAAACTGATACTAGGTAATATCAAAACACAGCTCGGCTTACCCTTGAATCCTTTCGACTTGTTTATGTCAAATTGGGAGTTGAGAAAAGCCATCAAGGTATGAAACAGAAATTTATTGCAACTAAATCTCTTACCCTGTACAAAACATGAACTCCAAATGAGTAAGTGCATCTATGCCTCCAACTCTAAAATCTTCCATTTTACCGCCCCCAAAGAACTCCATGAATGAGTGTTCTTCTCTTATTTTATATTTATGTAAATAAATATTTTATATTTACATATTCTCACGGTGGGCAGTCTTAGTATTCACATCAAAGTGTTGCGTTGTTTCTACCTGGGAGAAAGATGTTAGCTGGTTTAACAAATCCAGGATAGTACCGTCTGGATGTTTCCCAGAGCGTTAGCAATAGGGTTTTAATCAGCGTTGAACTTTCGGAAGAAACGTGTTAGATAAACAAAGACAGAGAACATATAAATATATTCCAGTCTGCTGGCCCAAATAATGATAAACCAGAAATATTTCAACAGAACGAAAAGCTAAAGAACTTCGTTTAAAATTGTTATGCTGTTTTGGGAAAGTTAATAAAAAAGAAGGCAGAGAAGCAAATTAAAGAGTCTTTTGTGTTGCCACTCATCTCTCAAACTGACAGAATATACTTGTGTTTCATAAAGGACCTTGATACGGCTAGAGTTTGACTTGATTCCATCAAAAAATAATAAAATATACAGTGATGAGAAAAAAATATTACAGGCAAGGTTGAGCCTGGTTTTTGTGTAAACAATTTTCACATCCAAAGAGCACACAATGAGACAATACTTTGATTTTCTTTCATGATTATAAAGTATTTAGTTCCCAGGAAACTTTGTCTTGAGGCAGTGCCACCACCCTGGTGAAAAGTTCCAGCCAAGTTAATTTCTTTCTGGTATAAAGCGGAGCCAGAGTTGATTTTTTTCAAGGTCATCCATTTAAATTAAGAGCTATTCACTCCAAAGGTTAAAGTAAATAAGTAGTTTTAAAGTGAAGTGTCAAGGCCATGCATATGAAAACAAAGTTCACATAAATTATAATTGCTGAAAACAATTTTGAAAATAATTAACTTTTCCATTTTTATGCCATTCTCCTTTTGTACGAGAATTTTAAAGTTCTTCAGAACATTAGAAAAAGGCTAGGATCCTATCGTTAGATTTGCAAAGCAGCAAGACTGATGCAGTGATACAATGAAGGTCCATTTGCACTATTTTTGGAGCTTTGAATAGAAAATAAGAGGCTGCTTTCTTTCTGTGCTCTGGAAATCTATATCACTCTTTTACATCCTTATTCCATACATATATGTGTAGTCTCCCCCTACCCCCGCCATTTCCCTAGGCCACATCTGCCTGAGAGGTAGGAAAAATAAATCATGTCACAACCATGGTCATCTCATGTCTTGTTGACCTCGTCTGGGAAATCAGTAAACCCTAGTCACACCAATATTTCCTTTCTTGTTCAAAAACCATAGGTCCTCATCCAAACTATTCCAGGCCATTATAGCCTTCCTTTGCTACTTAGGAGTAGGTGGTAGACCCTAGGTAATTAACATAACACAACGCTTTTGGTTGTCTGTATTATAGAAGATGAAGAAGCTAAACTCTAGAGTTCCTGGCCTGCCTTTGCATTGGTGTGGATGTGCAACACATTCTGATCAATGATATGTAAGAGGATGTCTCCCGGTGCCACATTTTCCCTTTCTCCTTTCTGCCTGGGACATAGACAGGATGTTTTGAGATGCTGTAGTCATCTTGTGCCCATGCTAGATGCAGCAGGCAGATTATAAGGTGGCTCCCAAGATCCTCACTTCCTGATGTTCATGCCCTCCCCTTGAGTATGGGAGGTACCTTGCTTCTAACCAATAGATTACAGCAAAGGTGATGGGATGTCTCTCCTGTGATTGTGTTACATATGAGGGTAACATCTTTCTGAGAGACTCTCCTGCCAGCTTCGATGAAGAAAATGGCCCTGATGGGGGACCTACATGTGGCGAGGAATTAGAGGGAGCCTCTGACCAGTGACCAGCTAAAAATTGTAGTGGCCTCCAGCCAACAGCTAGCAAAATACTGAGGCCCTCAGTCTAACATTCCACAAGGAACTGAATGCTGCCAATGATGCAAGCTCAGAAGCCATCCTTTCCTTACTCGAACTTTCAGATGAGAACCCAGCCCTGGCCAACATCTTGATTACAGTCTTGCAGAGGACCCAGCTAAGCCATTCCCAGACTCCTGACCTACAGAAGCTGTAAGATAATAGAGGTGGTCATTTTAAGTTGTTACGTCTGTGGTAACATTGTTGTACAGCAATAGACAACTAATACACCAAAGGTGAAGGAGAGGATAGAGAGTCCTAATTCCTTGAAGGCACTTACCACTGGTACCCCACCTCTGGACTGCCTATTCTGGATTTTTATTGAATGGGATAAATAAACACCTATGAACTTAAACTCTTCTGTTTCGCACGTTTTCTGAGGCTTGGACTTAAAAGCAATCCTTATTGGTACAAGATGGCTTGTAGCCCAAATTGTTTTCTCAGCTCTGAGTAGAGCCTTCCTTTTGTTCATGATAATTCTCTGGTTGTAGCAGCTATTTGCATAACTGTCTCAAGACATGCTCCCAAATGTTATGGTTCTAACTCTTCTTTTGCTCCAATAATTGTTAAGGTGAGTTAAGGGAGAGGCTCTCCTTCATCCAATATTAAAGGAGAAGAGAAGGAAAGGGAAAGGGAGAAATGGAAAGAGGAAGGAAGGGTTAATATTTTTAGCTTCAAAACTATGCGTCCAGACCTTCTGAGTTTATTATGAATGTGTATATGTGATTATAACATGTTACAACTTTCATCAGACTTGATGTATTTATGACATCTTTCACTTCTGCCCCAGCCTCCAAACCTGACACAAGCCCCCAAAGAATATTCCTTTTTACCCACTGACTTCCTACTACAAGTCCTTATCACTCCTAACATAAGTCTCTCCTAACCTTTGGGAGATGAGGGCTCCACTCTCTCCCGTGACTTGAATAGTACTGCAAATTTCCCAGCAGCCCTCCAATCCCCTGAGCCTTATCCACTGTCATGCAAACTGAAGTCAGTGAGGTCTGGGGGAGTCCTCACTGCACACTTGGAACTCTGGCCACACAGGTGTGCACTTTTGCATTGAAGACTCTTAACATATACCTACTTAGGTAGTATAGTGTTCACTCCATTATAGAGACAAGGAAACTAAGGTGCAGAATCAGAAAGTCTTAGCTTTAGAAGAGACACTTAAATGACTCCAATGCTCTTCTCACTGTACAAAAGAGGTGCTGGGGAGGAAAATGAATTGAGTATGACTTCACTTCTTGTAATGGCTCCAACATTTATAGTCCTGTGACCTTGATAATATCCTTTACCCTGAGGCCTTCTCTCTGATGAGTGATACTTCTTGTCTCCTCAATAATGCTGTGGTACAGACTAAAAGGATTCAAGAACATGAACAGTTTTTGAAAGCTTTAAACACTACAGACCACATGAAGTGCAGGAACATTGAAACCCACACTTTTTTTTTTTTTTGATGTATAGTTGATTTACAATGTTGTGTTTCTGGTGTACAGCAAGGTGATTCAGATATATACACACTTTTTAAGATTCTTTTCCATTATAGATTATTATAAGTTATTGAATATAGTTCCCTGTGCTATAACGTTGGTCCTTGTTATCTATTTTATATATAGTACTGTGTATCTGTGAATCCCCTACTTCTAACTTATCCCCCTCTCCCTCCCTGTCCCCTTTGGTAAACATAAGTTTTTTTTAGGGTTCTGTGAGTCTGTTTCTGTTTTGAAATAAGTTCACTTGTATCATTTTTTTAGATTCCACATGTAAGTGATATCATAATATTTGTCTTTCTCTGTCAGACTTACCTCACTTAGTATGATAATTTCTAGGTCCATCCATATTGCTGCAAGTGGCATTATTTTATTCTTTTTTTACGGCTAGGAATATTCCATTGTATCTTCTTTATCCATTCATCTTTTGATGGACACATTTAGGTTGTTTCCATGTCTTGGCTGTTGTAAATAGTGCTACTGTGAATATTGGGGTGCATGTATCTTTTAGAATCAGTTTCCTCTGGATATATGCCCAGGAGTGGGATTGCTGGATCATATGGTAGCTCTATTTTTAGTTTTTTAAGGACCCTCAATACTGTTCTCCATAGTGGCTGCACCAATTTACATTCCCACCAACAGTGTAGGAGGGTTCCCTTTTCTCCACACCCTCTCCAGCCTTTGTTATTTGTAGATTTTTTAACGATGGTCATTCTGACTGGTGTGAGGTGATACCTCATTGTCATTTTGATTTGAATTTCTCTAGTAATTAGCGATGTTGAGCATCTTTTCATGTGCCTGTTGGCCATCTGTATGTCTTCTTTGGAGAAATGTGTGTTTAGGGCTTCTTCCCATTTTTGAAACCCACACACTCTTGAATACACATTGTACATTAAAGCTGTGCACTATCCCATGTTTAATGACACTTCAAAAAAACACAAAATGCCGAAGTCTATAATCTTCACATGGGAGCTGTGCTAATAATATCTGCAAATGCATTTTCACAAACAAATACTTTGAACAGAGTTTTCCATTTTGGATTTTTTTTTAATTGTCTTGATTTGGTAGATGTATTTGGTCTTTCATAGATAGTTTGTCTGTAAATCACAGTTTTTATTCCTCAGTGATTGGATGTCTGCTTTTTAAAGAAAGGGACTAGTCAGTATTGGTTCACAGCTGACTTCAGATACCATACCAGTTACTTAATTCTCAGGAACTCTAGGCATAAATTTTATTTACTAAGTCTCTTATTCAGAATACCTGTCATGGGGCTTCCCTGGTGGCGCAGTGGTTGAGAGTCCGCCTGCCGATGCAGGGGACACGGGTTTGTGCCCCGGTCTGGGAAGATCCCACATGCTGCGGAGCAGCTGGGCCCGTGAGCCATGGCCTCTGAGCCTGCGCGTCCGGAGCCTGTGCTCCGCAACGGGAGAGGCCACAACAGTGAGAGGCCCTCGTACCGCAAAAATAATAATAATAATAAATAAACAAAATACCTGTCATGAATATATGACCTTTTAGTAGTCGGGTAATTGCCTACATATTAAATATTTTAAAATAAAACAGACAATAGTAAAAGAAGACAGTTTGAGCCTAAAATTTATGGATAATAGACAAACCGAGGACCTTTAATGTTGACTTGTCCTCCCTTTGGGTTTTAGGCTAATCAAGGAATGTCACTCAGCAACTGATATATAAGAATATTCCACATGGGTTCTGACTGTAATGATTTACTTATTCTTGATGAGTTTCTAGCAGCACAGGCACACATGACGAAGACTAGTCTAAAATATCCATCAGGATTTTTCCATGCCTCTATTATTGAAAAAAGAAGTTCAAAATTAATGTAAGACTTTGCTTCATATCACTCATTATGGGGTATACCAAAAGATGAGTTTAATGTTTTGTTGTTTTCTTTAAGAATAGGTAAATAGAGGAATTTCTGTTTGTCTTCCCTCAGGAGCTCAGCCTTAAACAGCAGAAACAAACTTGAAGCCACCTCAACTGTATCAGATTCTAAAACCAGCTTTCACTTCCTATTTTAGTGATTGCTACAGTCCCAACTTGGAATTTTCCTTTTTTCATTACTTTAAAGTTGGAACTGTGTGTGTCTGTGTGTGTCTGTGTGTGTGTGTGTGTGTGTAGACGGTGGAGCAGCTGATACAGTCCATGAAAATGTGGAAGTGATGTCTCCTGGCTTCTCAACCTTCTCTGAGAATCAGTAACTTGACATCCCTATGCCTTCACAACGTTAACCAATTCATCATGAGATGTCATCATGCCTCAGAAAAGAAAAATACCCAGAACCCAGAAAAATGTTTGTACCTACTTCTGTGATGTTATTAGCCTTTACTCTGAGAACCTAGATGTGAGAGACACATCTTCTCCCCAGGTGACTGGGTGCTGTGAGAGTGAAAAGCTACACTAGGGCAGACTATATCCTCCCTGCCTCTTCATGCCTGTTTAACCTGGTTCCACCCGCCATGAGATGCTGCTTGATAGAACACTGGATCAAAAGTGCTGAAAATTAGAAAAAGTCATCAGAGAGAGAAACAAGATAAAACGTGTAAGGCAATGAGCACGGTGCCTTACACTATTCACCTAGTGAATTTGGGCTGTTCTGTCATTTTCAACAATGAAAGTAGCATTTTCCTTTAACCGTTCTTGCTGTTCTACCTCCAGCTAAAATTTGTTCGGTGTGCAGGCCATGAAACATTCATCCAAAATCCACAGATGTAGACATTTCATCTACTTGTTCACTATGGAGCCCAGCACAAGTTCCTACCATGTTTTTACATATATTCATTTGCCCTGCCACTAAAAATAAGATTAATAACTATTTGAATGCCTACATTTAAAGAAATGCAAACTATTAAAAGTAACATGTAAATGGTATTCTGAGTAGCAATTCTCTCTGGCATTTAATTATTGGGATTGTGACATAATTTGAGATGGGAGCAGTGGATTTCTGTCAAGCATAAAAAAAGGCATTTACACCAAAAAATAGTGCAAAGAAAATGTGATTTGCCTATAAAACTAGTGCATTCTTTAGCAATTTAGCTTGCAAAAGAACCAGCAGCTCTGCGTGCTTGTGAGTTATCATGTAACTGCTCAAAGATGCCAATAACATTGGCAATGAAAAGTGGAGAGGTTTATGAGAGCTAACCTGAAATCAATGGTGACAGTGAACTCTGTACTTCTTTGCTGATTTTCCATTACATTCAGAAAGCAAGGGAACCAAAATGTTGGTCAGTAGCAGCTGAATTTAAGAAAGTCTGTCTGTTTTTAGACTTTGCTTGGCTGCAATGTTGAAAAGTAGTTGCTGTTGGTTTTCAGTTATTTCTTGATCTTTTTTCTTATGTGATTTTAGAACTTGGAATTACCATTGTTTTTCTAAGACTGATTCATACTCTCCCCTTCATCCTCTCTCCTTCTATTTTTAAATGTAATTCAAATGTCAATACTCATTTATCAGTCACCTGTTTCAAGGAATGTTCTTGTTGGATTCTTTGAAGGGAAAAATTAAGAACTTACTATGACGTATAAGTGGAAAATGAGTCAAAATAGCTGAAAGTGGAATTTTTAAAACCATTGTAGCTTTGTATAGAGAAGTCTGTTCATATATTTATTCATGATAGAAAAAAAAAAGTTGTTGGAGGAAACATTGTTCTTGTTTCAGGGCAGAAAATGGCCCTGGAGAAAAATGAGTTCCACTTCTCGTCAAGCCTTAAGCCTCGACTTCCTATGTCCCAGGTGGGTCAAACCCTGGAAGTCTCTAATTTATATCCTTACTAAAGCCCCTATTCTAAATGTTGTTTAAACTATAAAATAATAAGATACAAGATAATGGGGAATAAGTTCTTTCAGAAGGAAAGTGGATTGTAAAAACTGTGTCTATGAAATAAAAAACAAATTAGGTACTTAAGGTGGGAGACAACTGCCAGGGATGAATAGCAGGGGGTCTAGAACAAAGGTCAACATATTTTTTCTGAAAAGGGCCACTAGGAAATATTCTCAGCTTTGTGGGTTAAATGACCTCTATAGTCTTTGTAGCATGGATACTCAGAACTACAGTGGCACTCAATACTGCCTTTGTACTTTGTGGAACAAAAGCTGCCATAGGCAATAAATAAATGAATGAATGTGCTTGAGCTCTGATTACATTTTTAAACGATTGAAACATGTTGAAAAATTTCTCAGTTCATGGGTTTTAGAAAAATAAGTGGCAGGTCAGAGTTTGCCACTTCTCTGGTCTAGGGAGTTGGAAAGAGGCCTTTGTTCCATAGTTAGGTGCCAATGCTAGAGTTACTGTTATAAAAGGGTGATGCCCCTCTCCTTTAAGAGAGGGGAATAGTGTTTTCCCCCTTACAATATTTGAAAATTTGTCACAGAAACTTTTGGGGCTCTCATTTGCAGGTATTTTCTATGATAGTTTTTCTTATTCAGACACACAAGGAGATCAGATGTGGGAGAGTCAGAGGCGATGGCAGAGGATTCCAGCTGAGGAAGAATCATAAAGGGCTCTGTCTTCAATTACTCTCCATAGGCAGATAGTTTCCCAGTGTTTAAGATGGAGAAAATTAGGCAGTGGTCAGAATGCTGAGGCCAAACTGTTAGCAGGATTTATTTTTGATTCCAAGCCTAAGATTCTGGAGCTTAGGACAAGTCCTTAAAGGGTCTGACTCCAAGGTAAATATTTCAAGTGTGTTAGAAAGAGATACGCTAATCAAATCCTGTAGTTGACTAGGGCTAAATAATCACAGTAACAGTCAAAAATTAGGGGGAAGGGGAATTTTTTTTTTTTTTTTTACCTTAGGTCTCCTTAAAGGCTTGCTGTTAACGCAAATCCTTTAAGCCTAGTTCTGAAAATGGTATTAAATATAGATATATCGAAGAAGTATTCTATTTTGACTTAAAAAAGCAAAAGCTGTTTCATTTCCTCCTCCCCCCTTCTCCTCCTGTTCTTCCCTCTCCCTCTATTCTTTCCTTCTTCCTCCTTTTATCCCCCATTTTTCCTCCTCTCCCCATCTGTGTGGGTCACTGAAAGCATGAGAACGTCTGTTGGTTTGGGTTTTGTTTTTCTGTTTTTGTTTTGTTACAAGCTCTGCAAGTGATTCTTGGTGATAAACGCCAAGATTTAGGAAGAATTGCGGTAGAGCGGTGGCTCTAAAACTTGAATGAACATCAGAATGATCTAGAGAGCTTATTAAAACAGATTTCTGGGCTCTACTCCTGTGGGTCTGTAATGGGACTTAAGCATATGTGTTTTTTAACAAATCCTCAGGCGCTGCTGGTCTGAAGATTACGTTTATTGAGAATTGCTTCAGGTTGTATGACCGACGCTCCTGTCTCCAACTAACCACTTATCCTTAGCCCAGGCTCCAGCTTTGAACTACTTCTTAAAAGTTTCATCTGCAATTGTAAACATATAAAGCCTTATACCAACCATCAAGCCCACCAAATAGTTCCTAAAGATAAACACCAAAAGCTGGACTTCTGTTGCTTAAACATTCAGTTAACAGAATATGCACTTAGCAAAGCGCCATGACATCATGTAAATGACTCTCATAGCTAGTCTGATCAGAACACTCTGGAGGTGAAATGTGTCCATAGGCATTTGCTCTTGTTTGAGGCATTTGAGTTCTATCACCTCCTAGAGACGGCTTTGGGGTTACTCAGAAGCAAAGGGTGGTAGCAAATTAGACTTTATTTAATTTCTGTGTAAATAGAAGACCAAAGTGACAAATCTTTCCATAAAACAAAAGCCTCAATATAGGTCATTATTTTCATATCCTTTGAGGATTCATTGGGATCATTAAGATTTTCTCTCCTTCAGTGCATGGATTAAATGTTGAAAACAATTTCCAGAATTTGAACCATCATGATGGCTACTTCTCTGTACCTGCTCTTGTTTGTCTCAAACATAGACTTGTTGCCTGCAGGAACTAGGGGATGAGTTGAGTGACATCTGAGTTACCTACTGTTTATCTCATTTAACACCCACAATAACTATGAGGAAAATGGTGAGAAAACTAAGATAAATTCTCCCAAGGAAACATAAGCAATAAGTTGTGGATCAGGATTTACACATAGTTCTATCAGGTTCTACCATGCCTTGCTGATACCTAGATTCAGAGTGCACTGGCAAATACACAATCTGTTGAAAATAATAACAAGCCAAAAGAGAACTAGAAAGTGACACAAAATCTTCTTAATTTCTTATCAGAACTTTCCTTGATTTTATTTGAATTGCCTTGATTTTTAAGACCTGCACCCATACATCAACAAATCTATTTTTGTGGGTATTTTAAAATTCTGAGGTTCAATTCGTTGTTAGAACATGTAAAACTTCCTGTGCAGGCAGTGATGAAAATCATCAATGTCTATAGAAATGTCTTCGAATATGCTGATTTTGAGCTATATTTACCATGGAGAGATGTTTCTGTGAATGTCACGATCCTCTGCTAAAAGGTCAACCTTCTCCTCTGCATCCAGAAGTTCATGAAAATGGGAGAGGCTCCAAAGACTCAAGGTACAGGGACTGCTGGGCGTAGGGTAGAGGGAGCTAAAGGGAGTGTGCTCTAAGAAGGCTAATGGGGGGTACATAGGGGAAGTTGCAGCTAATGCCAATCATACAGCCTCAAAGGAGCCATGGTCAGATTCTCTGTAGACTCCAGCAAACCCATAAAAGGCAGGAGCAAAGCAAGGATGTTTTCATCACATGCCTTCTGTATATGAATACCTGGGTGGTCGGCAATATTAAAATAGCTTGTTTGAAATTGACAGCTTCCAGAATTTGTAGCCAAGCTCCATTTGCTAGAAACACAACTCTGGATACCAACAGATTTGTCTCGCTTGGAATAGGAATTACACATTTGCCTATAAATATTTATCTCTGAAGAGATCTCTTTCTTAATGTTTAGTCTCCCCATAAGCTTTTGATTTATTATGAATTTTAGAAAGTACTTTATTTGTTCCAGGGATACCATGCAGAGTGCTTTAAATGGGTCATTTCATTTAATTCTCACAACAACCCCCTAGATAAGTGCCATTATTATCTTCCCTATTTGACAAATGAGGATATGGGGGCTTAGTAGTAACATATCCAATGTCCAACGGGAAGTGGCAAGGCTGGGATTCAAACTCGGGCAGTGGGAATCCACGGTCTGCATCCCTAATTACACCATTCTGCCTATCAATATTTATGCAAACCTGGAGCAGTAGTTCTCAACCCTGGATGCACATGGGAATCATCTGGGACATTGCATTTTGGAGAAAAAAAACATCTGATGCTTGAAGCCTGCCTTAAGAGTTCTGATTTAATTGATGGAAGGTGGGGTTAGTCACAAGTGTTTTCAAAAGCTTTCCCGGGTGAGTCTAATAATACACAGCCAATACTTGAGCTTCAAATATACTGATGCCTGGGTCCTACCCTCCCCACCCCCGAGGTTGTAATGTAATTGGTCTGGAATATGACTTGGGCTTTGGGATTTCTAGAAGATCTCTGCCCCCCCACCCCATGCTGCCCCAGGTGATTCTAATACACAGACAAGTTCAGGAACCTCAGCTCTAGTGACTCTCAAATTCTGACCAGTATCAGAATCATTGGAAGAACTTTATTAGAGTACAAATGCCAGGCCCTATCCTACTTAGTTGGGCCTTGGCCTCTGTGTATCTCAAACTTTATTGTACATCAAAATCATCTGGAGAGCTTGTTAAATGACCATTTCCTGTGTACAACCCCAGAAATTCTGCTTCAGCAGGTCAGGGTGGGCTTAAAATTTGCATTTTTAGTAAGCTCGCAGATGACGGTCTGGGGATCACAGGGAAATGGAATTTTCTCCCCAGGGACATTAGTCAATGTGTGGATGCATTTTCTATTGTCCCCATGGAGGTTAGGGAAGAGTGCTATTGGCTTCTAGTGTGCAGAGGCCAGAAGTGCTGCTAAACGTCCTACAATGCACAGAAGAGACCCCAGTAAAACAATTATCTAGTTCAAATGTTAGTAGTGCCAAAGTTGAGAAACGCTGCTCTAGACTTTAGAGGAATGTTTAGGTCATTATAAACCAGATAATTTGAACACAGATTTGGAGAAAAAGATCTAGAACTCTTGGATCAGTATCGTCTTTAAAATTGAAATATAGAACAGGGCTTCTCTGGTGGCGCAGTGTTTGAGAGTCCGCCTGCCGATGCAGGGAACATGGGTTCGTGCCCCGGTCCGGGAGGATCCCACGTGCCGCGGAGCGGCTGGACCCGTGAGCCATGGCCGCTGAGCCTGCGCGTCCGGAGCCTCTGCTCCGCAACGGGAGAGGCCACAACAGTGAGAGGCCCGCGTAATGCAAAAAAAAAAAAAAAAATTGAAATATAGAACAAACTGCACGGCTAAGATATACTTAGAAGTTGTAAAACATTGTGATTTCTATTTCAAAACAGAAGACTAACACGTGGAAAGGCATTACTTCTTTGGCAAACTTTTTGCTGTAGCATGAATTATTATTATAGCATTTGGATGCCTTCCAGAGGGTTCCAAATCCTCCATGAGTTTGCCTTGAAATTTTGTATAAAAAGTCTGAATTTACCAAGGAAACTATTAGAGGATAATTATCCTTTTTATAAAAGTACTGAACAGAGGACCTCATTAAAGTCAGTGTTCACAGTGCATTTTAAAGGAAATCTAAATTACCTTGAAAAATATTCTCTAAAGTGAAATCCATGAATATTTATCCCACATTGATTTTGTTGTTTTATGTTTAAGAAATCTACTAGGTGGTAAGGATATAGGAACTTTAAGAAACCAAAGACCCGTCTTCAGTGGGTTTAAAGCTAAGACGTGTGTGTAGGTCTCTGATGTGAGGAAGTAAGTAAAAAGTGCCTTGGGGGTGACAAATATGTTCCGGAAATGCTTTTGAAGGCATCACGTAGGTAGAGAATGGTTTGTGGGAAAGGTGAATCCAGGACTGGACCCAAAACGGAGCAAAATCTAGAAACTAGATAACTAGTCTGGGGCTTATGGATGGTTAAGGCAAAACACTGGGTGTCCCCAACAGGGAGCAGATGATCCTAAGGGGAAGCATCTGTCCTGCCCAGTGGCTCAGGCACTAGACCAGAAGGCTCTCCTTGGATATGGCTCCACCCACTTCTCTAGTGGAAGCGGGTGTGAGGGTGAGTGACTATGTGCAGAATTCTGGGAGTGTGGGAAGTTTGACACCTTACTGTGAACTTTATTCCAAGTCTCAACGAAGACTCAGTGGCAGACCACTAAGTGGTGCAACCAGGTTGAAGTTTGGATTTGACAGCTCTACCGGGCAAACCCGATCATCTGCAATTTAGAAGTAAAACACAAGTTCAGGGAGTAGGCCAAGATTTCAGAGCAAATTAAAATTAGGTAAAATGTTGGTAGCCCTCTCCCACCATCCACTTAATGCATTTTCCTCTCTGACAAGTGTGCCATTGAAGGTTGTGCTCCATTGTTTGAGTGTCATAATTGTAGGTCTATTTTAGTGATAGCAGACACCAGCAAAGGCTGATATTTCCCCACAGACTTTTTTTCCTTGCCATCTCTCTATTTAGCTCTTTTCTAGTTATTTGCCGTCTTTTAGATACTGTGTGGGTGAAGAAATATTAGTTCTAATAACCCCTGGTTCCCATTGAAATGAAAAGATACAATTAGGTGAAATCTATTGGCAAAATTGTGTATTTGTCCAAAGTGAGCAGGGAGGATATTTACCTCCTGCCTTTGGAAGCTGCATGATTATCAGAATATGAATAACAGCTGGGCTGTTTCCCTTTGTTAGGATATATCTTTTCTTTCTTTCTTTCTTTCTTTCTTTTTTTTTTTTGCGGTACGCGGGCCTCTCACTGTTGTGGCCTCTCCCGTTGCGGAGCACAGGCTCCAGACGCGCAGGCTCAGCGGCCATGGCTCACGGGGCCCAGCCACTCCGCGGCATGTGGGATCTTCCCGGACCGGGGCACGAACCCGTGTCCCCTGCATCGGCAGGCGGACTCTCAACCACTGCGCCACCAGGGAAGCCCAGGATGCATCTTTTACATCTATTGATTATTTCAAGATGATTGTATGAGTAAATTCCTCCATACTTCCAACACTAAGGTGAGGCAGGTTAGAGAACTATTCTTCTTTGTTGTCAAGTTAGCGCTTTACAATACAACTTGCAGCAGAAGGCTCCTGCTGGATTTTATTCTTGTTTTCTCCAAGACTAAAAAGTTAAATAAATCAGCAGTCTTTGAAACCTGCTGGCAGGGTTCCGACACTCATTTGAAATATGGAATCTCAGAAGCATTTGGCTGTTTTAAAACCAACAAAGGACTTAAGCCAGTCACCTGGAAATTAATAAATACCCCTCTGTATTTCTCCTTGACTCTCTATGAGAATTGCTCTTTTTTCACCCTCTTGGGGTAGACACGTCCTTCTGCCTTGCTCTTTGGATTCAAGATGATGCCACAAATAGAGGTTTTCACTATGTAGATGAGTAAAGTACAAAATGCATTTTACCCATCAGCCCACCTGCCAAGTGCTTCCTGACCAAGACTCAGCTCCAGGCAGATAGAAAAGTGAATTAGGTACTTCAAGGACTTGAGCGTTCACTGGGGGAAGTAGACACGCCTGCTTAAGGCATTTGCCAAATCCTGGTTGGAATTTGGTTCCTTTGAAAAGAGTAAGGCACAAAGTTCTAGAAACTGAGAGACAAAGAGCAAAGGGCTTTTCTAGTACCTTTTTATTCTCTGTTCAAAATAACATTAACGAACTTTTTAGGAATCCCCATTTGGATTTCGCTCTCGCTGGAAGGTTTTCTTTCTTTGAAATACATGAGCAGCTCTGGACTTGGAGGTTGGGAACAAGAGGAAGGAAGGGGCACCGTAATAATCCCTAGGGTGGAAAAGCAGGGCCATGAGAACAGTCCACCATGACATCTCATTCAGCTAGGTTCACTGGAAGTTATGCCACTGTACACCGACAGGCAACATAATTCTTAGATAGGAGTAAGTCTCCCAGGAATTTTACCAGCATTACATGCCCATGTGTCGCATCATGCAAACATTTTCCTCTGAGAAAGATGCCAAATATTTTTGTGTGTGACTGTCCAAACAGAGGATAGCCACCATTGCTAAACCCACAGTTGTTTTTCATGAGAGGGAAAAAAGAGGCCCTAATGTTTAGTGAATGTTAGGAGGTATGTTTATGCCCTTTATAGGGCCGTAAAGCAGTTGCCTAAAATAATGCCCCATATAGCTCCTTTGTTCAAAGGACGTTGCACCCCATCTTCTCCTTGCATGTCACAAATCAGTAGGTAGATGTTTAATATTTAGGAGAGATATACAGCCCAAACCATGGACAACATACCTCAGAAAAAAGTTAAACTTTAGTGATTTTTTTTTTTTTTTTTAGTGTGTGTACAATCCCATTTGAGTGGGTTTATCCTAAAGCTTCCTGTTGATACCAGCAAAATGCAGGCAAAGTTTTAAAAGAAAGAATCCAAGTGAAAATACCTTGAGCATGTAAATTCAATACTATGGATAGTTTTTAGATGTCTTTCATGTGAATCTAGGGATTCAGAGTGAACAGAAAACATGAGATACAAAGGTTTAAGTATGCAGAGCCATAAACAAAACCATTTTTATTTTTCAAAACTAAGGATTAATGCTATATATACATAGGTAGTTAAAATATCTAACTATTGAAATATTTTTTATGACCACTCTAATTACATTATTAAACAAGATGAAAATAATTCAGATAACAAAACAAAACCTAAAATTAAGATACCCATCCAACGAATTAAGTATAAAAAACCTTGGCAAAATAAATCAGAAAAATCAGAGTTTAAAGTGACTAGAATTTCTATTAGTTTAGCACAAGGTGTTACTAAGCCATTGTTAGTTGAAGTGTCTGGAAATGTGCATTTTAGAAATTCGATGTTATTTTTTTGTTTGTTTTTAGGAAAAACATCTTTTAATGTAGTAAAAACATCTTTTAGGAAAAACATCTTTTAATGTAGTAAAAACATCTTTTAGGAAAAACATCTTTTAATGTAGTAAAAACATGCACTGGTGTCTTACAATATGATCATGGTAGGAGGGTTTATGCCTGGAGACTGTGAGTTGACATAAATCTGTTCTGCTTTCCGACAGACAGCTGTGTCCCTCCCCCTTCTGGTTATTGCTGCATATGTCCTTGAAGCTTTATTTTTCTGTAGATATAAAGTAAGATTTTCTTCCTTGTCCTCATACATCCTACTTATAAAATAAACTCCTTCATAATTAATTGGCTGCCTGGGTCAAGTATGAACTATGTGTCCAAAGGATGAAGGAGTTATTTCTCCTACTTCTTATTAGCCAAACAAAACATATTTGCAGATTTTGATATCCATGATGAAGCTACAAGCAGGGCTGTGATGGTGTGTGTGTGTTTGTGTGTGTGTGTGTGTGTGTGTGTGTGTCCAGGTATTTATCCCATTTTGAATTTTTAGAATCAGCTAAGTGTACTAGAATGATCACAAGACAAATACTGTTGCTTTACATTGTTTTCATATGACAGTCACCAAAAAGCATCATGTATGGCTAGAGTATTGGGAAAGTCAGGGTTTGTTATGTACCTTATCAGTTACCCAAGCTTCACTCACTTGAATTAAGTGTTTGTCTTTAGGTAGGAAATGTTAAAGTTTTATCCTAGACTTGAAAAGTGAAGGAAATCCGTGGTTATAAGGGGATGTGCATGAAGAAGTAAATCCCTAAGAAGTGAAGAAAGTTTGTTCAATCTCTTGTTGAGAGTGTGTCTACACTGGGGAGAAATGGGTACACATTCTGATTTTCAATTTTTTCCCTCAGACATAACCCTTGTCACAGCCCTCTCCCTAAGTGTACTAGTCAAATTCATTTTGTCTTGAAAAACTATGGGTGTATATATAGCCTTTCTATCTTTAAAATAAATTTTCTTGACAAGTTCAAAGATGTAAGACATATGACAGAACAGAAATTTTCTTCAATTATATAGTTTTATTTTCCACAGTGCTGCAGCTGAAATTTGCCCTGTTGTCAGTTCATACATGAGTCCTGTTGACACTTCTTTTCCCTTAAGTGCCAGGGGTTTGGCTTTGAATGTTTTCCTAACTCAGTCTTTAGGGACCGCTCTAATTACATTATTAAACAAGATGAAAATAATTCAGATAACAAAACTTTCTTTAGAGATACCCATCCAACGAATTAAGTATAAAAAACTTATTCAGTAGAATATATTGCAAAAAAAAAAGGTTAAATGAGACTTAAAAACGGCAAATTATCTTAATATCCTTTATTAGGACATGTAAGAACTAATGCAAACGTGATGAGAAATAGCTGTCAGGTTTGTAAGAGCAATTTTTGACTCACTGTTATTCTCTCTCTCTGGATTTTCTTTAGAGAAATATTTGAACTTTCATGCTATAATGTGAATTTATTCAAGCCTAAAATGTTATTTTATTACATTAAACATTTATATTTATCGAACATAAAAAAAAACACTGACCAGAATATTTTAACATTTCAAATGATTCGTATCATTTAAATGTTTTATGTCACAAATTCACACAGAAATCATACACTAATACTGTGTGTGTCGGTGTGTGAGAGAGAGAATTTTAAAAACAACTAAAACATGCTTTCTAAACTAGAGGAAAAAAATTGATGAGGGAAAATAATCATCCAACATACAAGGAGGCAAGGGAAAAAGAGAAGCATAGAAGTGGAAAAAATACTGCAAAATAAGAAAATACAAATGAATACAAATATATCAGTCCTCACAATCTATATAATTTGACTAGGGTTCCAGTTAAAAGCTGAGATCTTTAGATTATTTTTAAATTAACTATATATTATTTACCAGTATACATTTAAAAATTCATAATAAGGACACCGAAAGGTAGTGAGTGAAAAGGTGGGAAAATACCCACTAGGCAAATACTAACCAAAGCAAAGTTGATAGAGCTAAAGTGATACCAAATAAAACAGGCTTTAAGACAAAAACAATGTTCAAAATAAAGAGGGTCACAGGTACATACAATTCCCAATTCACCAAGAAAAGAATATATATAATTCTGAAGTTATATATACCTAAAACATAGCTTTAAATATAGAGAGTAAAATTAGGAAAAATTACAAGGATAGAAAAATCCACCAGCACAGTTAGATTATATCACACCACTTTCAGTAATTGATTTTAAAAGTAGGCAAAAAAAAAAAAAAAATCACTAAGGATGAGGATTTGAACACAATTAAAAAGCTTGATCTAATGTGTATATATATATAGAATTCTGAGCTCACTATCAGAGTACATTTTCAAGTACACATAGAACATGTTTTTTGAAATGCATTATGAACTGGACATAAAGCAACTCCTTAATTTCAAAAATCTATATCATACATATCCTAATCTCTGAACTCAAGGAAATTAAGGTAGATATTATTACCAAAAGGGGAATTTTTAAATTTCATGCATTTGAAATTTAAACACATGCTTTAATTACCCGTGGGTAAAAGAAACCACACAAAAATTTAAAATACTTAGAACCAAATGTGAATGAAAAACTATATATAAAAATTTCCAAGATGCAACTAGAGCATCTTCATGTTAAAAGAATACTTTATAGCTTACTTTTAGAAGTCTGAAAGTGAAAAAGGGTGCTATATATATATATAGGCTGCAGAAAACAAGCAGAAGTTATTTTGAAGCAGATGTAATGGTTCAAACTCTAAAATGATAGAACATACTAAAACTGACTCATGAAGAATTAGTTAATCCATATAGTCTATGACTATATCAGTCAGGGTTCATTCAGGGAAACAGAAAAAACTAATATAGGAACTGTGTAAAGAGGTTTTAGGACAACTGAGGCAACAGGGATAGTAACTGCAGGCAGTGTTACTTCTAGAGCTGTGGGAAAAAAGGAAGAGGTTACTATTTTTAGAATTTAACAGCTTGGAAAAGAGACTCCTCAGAGCTGGGACCCAGATCTCTGATGAGAGGGTGCTGTCCAGCAGGTGCTGATGTTCAG
Source organism: Neophocaena asiaeorientalis asiaeorientalis (assembly GCF_003031525.2). Classification (NCBI taxonomy): domain Eukaryota; kingdom Metazoa; phylum Chordata; class Mammalia; order Artiodactyla; family Phocoenidae; genus Neophocaena; species Neophocaena asiaeorientalis. The sequence goes on from NW_020175410.1 coordinate 9,414,303, forward strand.
GGGTTCAGAGGAAGCCCCCCGTCCCTGCAGATCTTCGAGTCAAACCACTGAGGAAGGAAGCACTGGCCACCTGGTGCTGGTGTCTCTAAGGAGAGACAGTGATGCTGGTTATGGGACTATAGAGAAAACTGGAACAAAAAATGTCACTGCCAAAGTAAAGAAACATTTCTGGGGTGCGATTAACAGGAAGCAAACACAGAAGGGACAGGTTCCTTCTCCTTCCTCCGGTCTCCTAGTCTCCCTTTAGCAGCTATTGGAAGAAACTAACAGGCAACCCTAAGGAAAGGAAAAATGTGGTTTGAAGAGTGTCATTTCCAGTATTGCAAGACAAAATAGAGAACAGGTTTTTTAAAATTTTATTGGAGTATAGTTGATTTCCAAGCTTGTGTTAGTTTCAGGGATATAGCATAGTGATTCAGTTATTCATATACATATATTCATTCTTTTTCAGATTCTTTTCCCATATAGGTTATTACAGAACATTGAGTAGAGTTCCCTGTGCTGTACAGTAGGTTCTTGTTTGTTCTCTATTTTATATATAGTAGTGTGTGTATGTTAATCCCAAGCTCCTTATTTATCCCTCCTCCCCTCCCTATCCCCTTTGGTAACCGTAAGTTTGCTTTCAAGTTCTGTGAGTCTGTTTCTGTTTTGTAAATAAGTTCACTTGTATCATTTTTTAGATTCCACATATAGCGATATCATATGATACTTACCTTTCTCTGTCTGATTTACTTAGTATGATAATCTCTAGTTTCATCCATGTTGCTGCAAATGGAATCATTTCATTCTTTTTTTTTTTTTTTGAAGGAAGGTAATCCACTTGGTATTTATAAAGCATTAAATACTGAGGAACTTTCATAATTATGAAAACTGCTTAAGAAGTAGTGAGTTTAGCATTACAAGTACAAAAAGTACTAATGCCTATAGCTCATCTCCTGAGATGTTAGATTAAATTAAAAAGAAAAATTCTGAAAAAGAGTAAACTCTTGGTCTTGTTGCTTGGGAGAAAAATCTAAACTTTAGAGGCTAGCTCAAAAGTCTATCTTGGTTGCAGGCTTCAAGTCTGGTAGGAATCACAGCTGCTCAGTTGAAAACCTATTAAGAGTAGCAGCAAGGTTAATGAAGAGCAAGCTAAATCTCCTCAGAATAATTCATGCTGCCACAGATTTGCTCTGTGGACTTGGAGATGCTGCTATTCACCCAGCACTGGGAGAGGGAAGGCGCACAAATGGACTCACAGTTTTGGATGTCAGAGGAGCTGAAGGACTGGTTAGGGAAACCATCTCCTGGATTGCTAATTGGAGCTTTAAGCGATGCAGAGGATTGCTGATTCCAATTTCTCTCTGGATCTCAGTGTCTGATAAAGCAGACATAATGGCACCACTCTTCATATTGGCTCCGCAGGCTGCCACTTACCAAGCAGGCATTCCCAACCAGAGCTCTAACCACACGACTACAGTGGGCCCATTCCACTGGGCAAAAGGTAATCCCTTTCTCCAAGCTTCTTCTAGAGGTTCATGCTTTTTCCTCAGTCTTCTAGCCTCAGTTTGAATTCCAAGTTTGCCTATCCCCAGGGACTCCTGAGCTGCAGCTTCAGTCTCCATAAAGCCTCGGAGCTGCCCAGGTCAAGGTTTTTCTTTTTTACCAAAACAAACGTCCTATTGAAGACTTGATTCCTTTCTTCTTGGGGGCTTTGTGAAGAGAGTCTTGGTGGCTGTTGGCACTGCCAAGCCCAAGGCTTTCAGGCTTGAGGGAGGCAGTTAAACTACTTAGGGCATCATTGCGGTAGGAAGAAGGGAGGGTGTGAGTCATCCTTTTGGCTCTAGGGGGAGGGGGAGGAGAAGTTTCACATTTAATTGTTGATTTATCCTCCCGACCATCTTCTTCTACCACTGCAATCTTTCTCCGATGTTTCCTTAGATCACTTGGCAGTGTCGTGACTCCCATCCGATCCATTTCCCTGGCAGGACTTCGAGGGGTGAGCTTTGGTGTTGAGTGTCCACTGGGGGGAGATGAACTGGCCAGTGAAGAAGCTGTAATCGAGGCAGTGATGGAGGTACCTGGAAGGACCCTTGCTAAATTCAGGCCTTCCAGACTCACACTAGCCACTCTGTTCTCAATTTCTTCAGCATGTAACTCTACATTGTTTTTCTTCCTGAATTAGTCTGATTTCTTTGCTGATAGCGTCCAGTTGTTCCTGAAGCATCATGGCTAGAGTCTGGGCATCAGAATGACCACTTGGAGAGTGAAGATCCATTGAGCTAAAAATCGTTTCTCTTTCATCATCATCAATGTCAGACATTTCTATGTCACTTTCAAAAGGGTGGCTGCTTAGCACTCCAATTTGTTGTGTTCTATTCCATTCATGATCCCCAAGAGATTTCACCTTTGGCTCATCTCTCCGCACACCCATGTGACCTCTCCTTGGTCTTCTTATTACTTTGGTTGTTCTGTAATCAGACTGGCTGTCCGCTAGGGATCCAACAGAATACCGCAGCTCAGCTGAGGTGTCTAGATGAGTTCTTGATATTGTGGGTTCAATTAAAGAGTCAGTTCTCATTTTCATCTGGTCAAGTTCAGATCTCAGCTTTTCAATTTCTTCTGCTAATCTTTCATTATCATGTAAAGATTCTTCCAGATTCTTTCTGAAAGTTTCTGATTCTTGAATTAAAACATTCCTCTCTTCTAGAGCAGCCATTCGTTCCTTTAAGTGTAGCTGTAAGTGTTTGTTGGATTCAGTCAGAAGTCTATCCACAGTATCGGATAATCTTTTGTTGTACTCCTCATTCATTTTCTCTCTTTGCCTAGCTCTTTGAAGTTCTTGATTTTTCTCTTCAATTTGACCTTCTAGATGCCTCATAAATTCTTCAATGTTTCCATGTCTTTCTTCAGCCTTTGTTAGGGCTGCAATTCTCTGAGCCAGTTCAGCTTCTACTTCAGGTAAGCTCTCAGCTTTTCCCATAGTTCGCTGTAACTTTAGCTCAGCCAGCTCAAGACGCTCTTGTAACTGTCTGTTCTTCTCTTCCATCTGCCATAGGATGGCCTCTTTATTTGCTAACTTATTTTCTAGTTTGTCATTCATGTCATGTATGGAGGTAGATTCTCTCTGAGCACTGAGGTAACGCTTCTCAAGGGTCATGATTCTTTCTTCCATATCTTCCTTCTGTGCCACGGCCTCCCTAATGTCCCTTTGATACTTAGTGTTCCATTTCTTCTGTTTTAATGAGACCCTTTCTTGCTGTCTCTACTTCCTGTTCTAACTCTCCAGCTTGAGAAGAAAGGGTTGCTAAGCATTCTTTCATTTGGGCCATTTCATAGTTTTTCAAGCAATTCTTGTAGTTCAACTACAAGACTTGTTTCATCAGTTGAGTCTATAGAGCCATTGGACAAATGCTTTTCATGGACTTTCTGACTTTTTTTCCATCCCTTCAAGATGTTCTGACTCTGTGGATCCCTCACTTGATGCCATTTTTCTTTGTATATGAACATTTTGTTTATGCAAAGCAGCAATCTCCTGATTAGCAGCAGCTAGTTCTTCTTCCAGTGCAGAGACTCTTTCTAAAGAAACCCTCAGTCACTCCCTTACCTTTCATCCAAGGCCTTGAGGTGCTCAAATAAAGATTTCAGTGACCTGAGAACCTCAACTTCGCTGGACATTCCATAGGGGGACAGGGCTTGTCACTTCACCACTGCCATTCTTAGTGACCTTTCATATCGTGACACAAGGCACTCCAAATGCTTCAGTAACAGTCTTGTATTGTTTCTTTCAGCTTTAAGTTCAGAAATTTCTTCTTCCTTTTTTAGAAGTTGTTCCCTGCCGGCATTTAATTCTTTTGTCAGTGCAGCAAATTCCGGTGGATCAACCCCCTTAGAACCAGTCAGCCCTCCTGTCAGGGATTCAATATCCTGCTGGTGTTGGAGGGTCTCCTGCAGAGGCAGGGGGTGGCTGTGGCTCACTGCGGGGACAAGGACGCTGGCAGCAGAAGTTCTGGGAAGTACCCCTTGGCATGAGCCTTCCTGGAGTCTGCCATTAGCCCCACCAAAGAGCCTCGAGGCTCCAGTCTATTCCATTCTTTTTTATGGCTGAGTAATATTCCATTGTATATAGGTACCATATCTTCTTTATCTATTCATCTGTTGATGGATATTTAGGTTGCATCCATGTCTTAGCTATTGCAAATAATGTTGCAATGAACACTCTGTATCTTTTTAAATTTTTTCCAGACAAACGCCTGGAGTGGGATTGCTGGATCATATGCTAGTTCTATTTTTAGCTTTTTAGGGAACCTCCATACTGTTTTCCATAGTGGTTGTACCAATTTACATTCCCACCAACAGTGTAAGAGGGTTCCCTTTTCTCCTCACCCTCTCCAGCATTTATTGTTTGTAGACTTTTTGATAATGGCCATTCTGACTGGTGTGAGGTGATACCTCATTGTAGTTCTGATTTGCATTTCTCTAATATTATAATTAGTGATGTTGAGCATCTTTTCATGTGTGAGAACTGTTACTTTTGAGCATAGTCCCGGGTACTTGTGGTAGAGAAGAAGAAATTCTGAAAATAAATGAGCTAAATATACAACTTTAAGAAGTTAGGAAAACAGAATAACTCTAAGGAAATTAGGCAGGTCTAATTAATAAAGATAAACATAAGTGAAATAGAAAATAAAGATTCAGTAGACAGAATGAGCAAAGCCAAAATATAGTTCTTCAAAAAGAATAAGAAAATTGACAAACAAAACTGAAAAAGAAAAAGGCATAGGTAAATAATTTGGGAAAAGGAAAAGGAAGACATACAAATACTGCAGAAATCAAGCAGAGGATATTATGAACAACTGTATGGCAAAAACTTTTGAAATACGTGAAATGGTCAAATTATTAAAACAGTCTCAATAAGTAGAAACTCCAGCCTATGGCCATTGAAGAAATTAGACTTGTAGTCATTTTTCTCCCACAAATCAAACACCAGGCTCAGATGGTTTTATAGGACAATTCTACTTCTTTCAAGGAAAAGAAGAAGAATTTTCCACAAACTCTTTAGGGCCTATAACAAAAACCAGAGTGGAATATTTCTTCTAAAAGTTACAACTTAATACCAAAACCACAATTAGTAAAAGAAAAGATATAGGCTAGTTCAAAGAACAAATTTGTCAGTGTATATAAAAACACAAGATGTATTCAATAGTGAAATGCTACAAGTGTTCTGCTTAAGGAACGGTATAAACATACTATCATCATGGGTATTCAACATTGTACTGGAGGTCTTAAAATAATGTGACAAGGAGAAAATGGTAGAAAAGTAATGGAAGGGGGAAAATGTCATCTATAGATGATATGATCATCTACATAGACAACACAAAGGGGGATATACAAATTACTGAAATTATTATGGAAACCTGTCAAGGTGGCAATACATAAGATTAATACACAAAAAACAGCTGCATTTCTATACACCAGCAACAAACAGAAAATTTAGGGTTTTTTTGTTTTTTGTTTGTTTGCGGTACGTGGGCCTCTCACCGTTGTGGCCTCTTCTGTTGCGGAGCACAGGCTCCAGATGCGCAGGCCCCAGACGCGCAGGCTCAGCGGCCGTGGCTCGCGGACCCAGCCGCTCCACGGCATGTGGGATCCTCCCGGACCGGGGCACGAACCCATGTCCCCTGCATCGGCAGGCAGACTCTCAACCACTGCGCCACCAGGGAAGCCCAAATTCAGGTTTTTTTGAAGTTACTATTTACACAGCAACTGAAAACAGATGGTATTTAGGAATACATATACCAAACAATAAACAAGCTTTCTACAGGGAAAATAATAAAACTGAATCAAAAGACATTTAAAAAGTTCTAAATAAAGAGAGATACATGTTATGTTCATCTATTGAAGAGTTAATATTGTAAAGATATAAGTGCTTACTCGTTATTCATATTTACTGGAATCACAGATTTTTAAAAAAGATTTAAAAATTTAGATGGAAGAGCAAAGAGCCAAGACAGTCCTAGAGAATCAAGTAGAGAGAATTTTCCTGCCAGAAAAAATCATAATAATTAAAACTGTAACTGGTGCAGAGATAGAGCAATGGAATAGAATGGAAAAATAAGAAAATGGTCTCTGCACATAGAAAACTTGACATAAGGCACAACTAAATTCAGTATTAGTGGGAAACGACAGATTATTCAATAAATGGTTCTAAAATAATTGCTCATCTATAAGGACAAAACTGTAAACTGATCCTTACCTCATACCTTACACAAAAAAATCAGTTTCTAACGTATCAAGCTGTAAGTACAAAAGGCAAAGCATTAGAAATTCTAGAAGAAAATAAAAAAGAAAAACCTCTATATCCTTAGGGATTTTTAAACAAAAAATATGTAAACTATGCCAAGTATTAAGAAATTCAGCTTCATCACAATTCAGAACCATGCATTAAAAGACCCTTGTAAAGACCTGTGGTTGCCAGAGGGGGAGGGGATTGGGGAAGGAATGGATTGGGAGTTTGGGATTAGCAGATGCAAACTAATATATGTAGAATAGATAAACAACAAGGTTCTACTGTACAGCACAGGGAACTATATTCAATATCCTGTGATAACCCACAATGGAAAAGAATACGAAAAAATAATGTGTATATATGTATAACTGAATTACTTTGCTGGGCAGCAGATACTGACACAACATTGTAAATCAACTATACTTCAATTAAAAAAAAAAAGACCCTGTGAAGGGTGTAAAAGACAAACCACAAACTGAGAAAATATATTTGTGATACACATAAAAAATATAAAAAGGACTAGTGTCTACAATATATAAAAACCTCATGTGTCAGTAGAAGAATATAAACAATAATTTATTTATTTATTGGGTGACACGAATAGCCAATAAATATCAAAAGATTCTCTACCTCATTACAATCAGTGAACATTTAAATAATGATATACCATTTCACAGCTGCCAGACTAGAAAAAAATTAAAGTCTGACAAAACCAAGTGACGAGAGGAACATAGAACAGTAGAATTTATCGGAGCAGGTAAGAACACAAATTGGGACAATGATCTTGGGGAATAATTTACCTACCATTCAACTTCCATGTGCATAAACCCCTTGCCCCAGCAATTCTAATCCAAATCTTTGAACATGTGCACCAAGAAACATGATGAAAATGTTTATAGTAGCATTGCTCATAATAGGAACAAACACTAGAAACAGCTCAATTGTCCATTGAAATTAGAATGGATAAATTGTAGTATAATCACATAATGAAATACCGTGCTGTAGTAAAAATGAATTACAGCTATAGGCACCAACATAAATGAATTTCAGAAGAAAATTTGAGCTCAAAAAGCAAATTGCAGAATACAGAAGTACAGTTCCATTCATATGAAGTTCAAAAATAGGCATAGCTAAACAATATATTGTTCAGGGACACATACATGCGATTAAAATATGAAGAAAAGGTACAGGGAGCTTATCACAAAACTTAGTATAGTGATTGCATCTGGGAAGGAGAGAGTGGTGTTGCTATCATGGAAGGGTACACAGTAGCCTTCAAAAATATTAGTAACGTTCTGTTTTTTAAGCTGGCTGATAAGCAAGGTTTGTTCCTTTTATTTTTGTTATTTTATACAGTTATACACTTTTACTTTGTATGATACACTCAAAATGAAATATTTTATAAAATTTAAAAAATTTTACTTTTATATTAGTTGTTTGGTTTGGCTTTATAAAGTAACCAATGGATTAGTTTAATATTTTTCTTTATCCTAGTCTGATAAATTCCACTGCCTCCTTGGGTTACAAAATTAAGCATTTTAAACCACCATCCTCAAAAAAAAAAAGTCTAAATAATTTTAACTGAACTATTTAACTTTTTGATTTTTTACAAACATGTATGTATACACATATATATGAATTTTAAGATGACACCTGTGAAAGAGTTTAAAAACATACATACCTATCCAAATGCAAGCTAATATAGACATGGTGCATGTTCTTTTTTTTTGAATTTTATTATATATATTTCTTTATACAGCAGGCTCTTATTAGTTAACCATTTCATACATATTAGTGTATATATATATATATATATATATATATATAACCATTTCTCCCAGCACCACTTATTGAAGAGACTGTCTTTTCTCCACTGTATATCCTTGCCTCCTTTGTCATATACTAGTTGACCATAGGTGCGTGGGTTTATCTCTGGATTTTCTATCCCATTCCATTGACCTATATTTCTGTTTTTGTGCCAGTACCATATTGTCTTGATTACTGTCACTTTGTAGTATTGTCTGAAGTCAGGGAATCTGATTCCTCCAGTTCCGTTTTTTTTCCTCAAGACCGCATTGGCTATTCAGGGTCTTCTGTGTCTCCATACAAATTTTAAGATTTTTTGTTCTAGTTCTGTAAGAAATGCCATTGGTGGGCTTCCCTGGTGGCACAGTGGTTGAGAGTCTGCCTGCCGATGCAGGGGACACGGGTTTGTGCCCCGGTCCGGGAGGATCCCGCATGCCGTGGAGCGGCTGGGCCCGTGAGCCGTGGCCGCTGAGCCTGCGTGTTCCGAGCCTGTGCTCCGCAACGGTAGAGGCCACAGCAGTGAGAGGCCTGTGTACTGCAAAAAAAAAAAAAAAAGAAATGCCATTGGTAATTGGTAGGTTTATTCCTAGATATTTTATTCTTTTTATTGCAATGGTAAATGGGAGTGTTTCCTTAATTTCTCTTTCATATTTTTCATCATTACTGTATAGGAATGTAAGAGATTTCTGTGCATTACAGAAACTTCTATCCTGCAACTTCACCAAATTCATTGATTAGCTCTAGTAGTTCTCTGGTGGCATCTTTAGGATTCTCTATGTATACTATCATATCATCTGCAAACAGTGACAGTTTTACTTCTTGTTTTCCAATTTGTATGCTTTTTATTTCTTTTTCTTCTCTGACTGCCGTGGCTAGGACTTCCAAAACTATGTTGAATAATAGTGGTGAGAGTGGACACCCTTGTCTTGTTCCTGATCTTAGAGGAAATGCTTTCAATTTTTCACCATTGAGAATGATGTTGGCTGAGGGTTTGTTGTATATAGCCTTTATTATGTTGAGGTAGGTTCCCTCTATGCCCACTTTCTGGAGAGTTTTTATCATAAATCATTGTTGAATTTTGTCAAAAGCTTTTTCTGCATCTATTGAGATGATCATATGGTTTTTCTTCTTCAGTTTGTTAATATGGTGTATCACATTGATTGACTTGCATATACTGAAGAATCCTGGCATCCCTGGGATAAATCCCACCTGATCATAGTGTACAATCCTTTTAATGTGTTGTTGGATTCTGTTTGCTAGTATTTTCTTGAGCATTTTTGCATCTATATTCATCAGTGATATTGGTCTATAACTTTCTTTTTTTGTAATATCTTTGTCTGGTTTTCGTATCAGGGTGATGGTGGCCTCATAGAATGAGTTTGGGAGTGTTCCTTCCTCTGCAATTTTTAAAAAGAGTTTGAGAAGGATAGGTGTTATCTCTTCTCTAAATGTTTGATAGAATTTACCTGTGAAGCCATCTGGTCCTGGACTTTTGTTTGTTGGAAGATTTTTAATCACAATTTCAATTACATTATATGTGATTGGTCTGTTCATATTTTCTATTTCTTCCTGGTTCAGTCTTCGAAGGTTATACCTTTCTAAGAATTTGTCCATTTCTTCCAGGTTGTCCATTTTATTGGCATAGCATTACTTGTAGTAGTCTCTTAGGATGCTTTGTATTTCTGAGGTATCTGTTGTAAGTTCTCCTTTTTCATTTCTAATTTTATTGATTTGAGTCCTCTCCCTCTTTTTCTCGATGAGTCTGGCTAATGTTTTATCAATTTTATTTACCTTCTCAAAGAACCAGGTTTTAGTTTTATTCATCTTTCCTATTGTTTTCCTTGTTTCTATTTCATTTATTTCTGCTCTGATCTTTATGATTTCTTTCCTTCTACTGACTTTGGGTTTTGTTTGTTATTCTTTCTCTGGTTCCTTTAGGTGTAAGGTTAGATTGTTTATTTGAGATTTTTCTTGTTTCTTGAGGTAGGATTGTATTGCTCTAAACTTCCCTCTTAGAACTGCTTTTGCTGCATCCCATAGGTTTTGGATCGTCGTGTTTTCATTGTCTCTAGGTATTTTTTGATTTCCTCTTTGATTTCTTCAGTGATCTTTTGGTTATTTAGTAACGTCTGTCTGTACAATTTTACATTTGTAAAATAAGAAATGAATGTTGGCTCATTCAGTGTGCTTTCTTACTTGAAATAAGAATGCTAGAGTTTCCCCATAGTTTTAACTTTGAAACTCTAAACAAGCATCTGATATTCAGAGTGAAACTTTTTGAGGCAGAAAGGATAGTGATTTAAGAGCACAGGCTCTGGAACCAAACTTTCTTGTTTCTAAGCTTAGCTCCATGGTTCACTACCTCTGTGGCCTTGGGTGAACTTACTTAACATCTCTTAGCTCTTGCTTCCTCATCAGTAAAATAGGCAAAAGTACAAATACCGTAGAATTGTGGCGAGCACTACATAAATTACTGGCTCTTTCTAATCACAGTTTCAATTTCATTACTTGTGATGGGTCTGTTCATATTTTCTATTTCTTCCTGGTTCAGTCTTGGAAGGTTATACCTTTCTAAGAATTTGTCCATTTCTTCCAGGTTGTCCATTTTATTGGCATAGAGTTGCTTGTAGTAGTCTCTTAGAGTGTTTTTTATTTCTGCAGTGTCAGTTGTTACTTCTCCTTTTTCATTTCTAATTCTGTTGATTTGAGTCCTCTCCCTTTTTTTCCTGATGAGTCTAGCTAATGGTTTTTCAATTTTGTTGATCTTCTCAAAGAACCAGCTTTCAGTTTTATTGATCTTTGCTATTGTTTCCTTCATTTCTCTTTCATTTATTTCTGATCTGATCTTTATGATTTCTTTCCTTCTGTTAAGTTTGGGGGGTTTTTGTTCTTCTTTTTCTAATTGCTTTAGGTGTAAGGTTAGGTTGTTTATCTGAGATTTTTCTTGTTTCTTAAGGTAGGATTGTATTGCTATCAACTTCCCTCTTAGAACTGCTTTTGTTGCATCCCATAGGTTTTGGATCATCGTGATTTCATTGTCATTTGCCTCTATGTATTTTTTTATTTCCTCTTTGATTTCTTCAGTGATCTCTTTGTTATTTGGTAACGTATTGTTTAGCCTCCATGTGTTTGTGTTTTTTTCCCTGTAATTGATTTCTAATCTCATAGTGTTGTGGTCAGAAAAGATGCTTGATATGATTCCAATTTTCTTAAATTTACTGAGGTTTCATTTGTGAGCCAAGATATGATCTATCCATGAGAATGTTCCATGTGCACTTGAGAAGAAAGTGTAATCTGCTGTTTTTGGATGGAATGTCCTATAAATATCAATTAAACCTACCTGGTCTATTGTGCCATTTAAAGCTTGTGTTGCCTGATTAATTTTCTGTCTGGATGATCTGTCCATTGGTGTAAGTGAGGTGTTAAAGTCCCCCACTGTTTTTGTGTTACTGTTGATTTCCTCTTTTATAGCTGTTAGCAGTTGCCTTATCTATTGAGGTGCTCCTATGTTGAGTGCATATATAATTGTTATGTCTTCTTCTTGGTTTGATCCCTTGATCATTATGTAGTGTCCTTCCTTGTCTCTTGTAACATTCTTTATTTTAATGTCTACTTTATCTGATATGAGTATTGCTACTCCAGCTTTCTTTTTATTTCCCTTTGTATGGAATATTTTTTTCTGTGCCTTCACTTTTGGTCTGTATGTGTCCCTAGGTCTGAAATGGGTCTCTTGTAGACAGCATATATATGGGTCTTGTTTTTGTATCCATTCAGTGAGCCAGTGTCTTTTGGTTGGAGCATTTAATCCATTTATGTTTAGGGTAATTATCAATATGTATGTTCCTGTTACCATTTTCTTAATTGTTACCAGTTTGTTTCTGTAGGTCCTTTTCTTCTCTTGTGTTTCCCACTTAGAGAAGTTCCTTTAGCATTTGTTGTAGAGCTGGTTTTGTGGTGCTGAATTCTTTTAGCTTTTGCTTGTCTGTAAAGCTTTTGATTTCTCCATTGAATCTCAGTGAGATCCTTGCTGGGTAATCTTGGTTGTAGGTTCTTCCCTTTCATCATTTTAAATATATCATGCCACTTCCTTCTGGCTTGTAGAGTTTCTGCTGAGAAATCGACTGTTACCCTTATGGGAGTTCCCTTGTATATTATTTGTTGTTTTTCCCTTGTTGCTTTCAGTAATTTTTCCTTGTCTTTAATTTTTGTCAGTTGGATTACTATGTGTCTTAACGTGATTCTCCTTGGGTTTATCCTGTATGGGACTCTCTGTGCTTCCTGGACTTGGGTGGCTATTTCCTTTCCCATGTTAGGGAAGTTTTTGACTACAATCTCTTCAAATATTTTCTTGAGTCCTTTCTCTCTCTCTTCTCCTTCTGGGACCCCTATAATGTGAATGTTGTTGCATTTAATGCTGTCCCAGTGGTCTCTTAGTCTGTCTTCATTTCTTTTCATTCGTTTTTCTTTATTCTGTTCTGCAGCAGTGAATTCCACCATTCTGTCTACCAGGTCATTTATCCGTTATTCTGCCTCAGTTATTCTGCTATTTTTTTCCTCATTTCATTAGACAATATATCTTGTACATCATTCCAAGTAGGTCCATATTCACAACTTTCTTTTTTTTTCACACACACACACTGTACTTTATTTTTGCAAGAGATAAATAAACTGACACCAAGATGTGCAAAAATGCACAACCAAGCATTGTAAATGGAGGAGCAAAACAAAAGCAACAATGATTGCAATTACCAAACACGAGTTATTCTGCTATTGATTCCTTCTAGTGTAGTTTTCATTTCAGTTATTGTATTGTTCATCTTTTTTGTTTTTTAATTCTTCTAGGTCTCTGTTAAGCATTTCTTGCATCTTCTCGATCTTTGCCTCCATTTTTTTTCTGTGGTCCTGGATCATCTTCACTATTATTATTCTGAATTCTTTTTCTGGAAGGTTGCCTATCTCCACTTCATTTAGTTGTTTTTCTGGGGTTTTATCTTGTTTCTTCATCTGGTACATAGCCCTCTGCCTTTTCATCTTGTCTGTCTTTTTGTGAATGTGGGTTTTGTTCCACAGGCTGCAGGATCGTAGTTCTTCTTGCTTCTGCTCTCTGCCTTCTGGTGGATTAGGCTATCTAAGAGGCTTGTGCACGTTTCCTGATGGGAGGGACTGGTGGTGGGTAGAGCTGACTGTTGCTCTGTTGGGCAGAATGCAGGAAAACTTTAATCCGCTTGTCTGCTGATGGGTGGGGCTGGGTTCCCTCCCTGTTGGTTGTTTGACCTAAGGTGACCCAACACTGGAGCCTACCTGGCTCTTTGGTGGTGTTAATTTGGTGCACTCTGCGAGGGCTCATGCCAAGGTGTACTTTCCAGAACTGCTGCTGCCTGTGTTCTTGTCCTCACGGTGAGTCACAGCCACCCCTTGCCTCTTCAGGAGATCCTCCAACACTAGCAGTTAGGTCTGGTTCCGTCTCCTGTGGGGTCACTGCTCCTTTCCCTTCGTCTTGATGCACACACTACTTTTTGTGTGCCCTCCAAGAGTGGAGTCTCTGTTTCCCCCTGTCCTGTCAAAGTCCTGCAATCAAATCCCACTAGCCTCCAAAGTCTGATTTTCTAGGAATTCCTCCTCCCGTTGCCCAACCCTCAGGTTGGAAGCCTGACGTGAGGCTCAGAACCTTCACTCCAGTGGGTGGACTTCTGTTGCATAAATGTTCTCCAGTCTGTTAGTCACCCACCCAGCAGTTATGGGATTTGATTTTATTGTGATGGCGACCCTCCTACTGTCTCATTGTGGCTTCTCCTTTGTCTGTGAATGTGTGGTATCTTTTTTGGTGAGTTGCAGTGTCTTCCTGTTGATGATTGTTCAGCAGTTAGTTGTGATTCTGGTGCTCTCACAAGAGGGAGTGAGCGCACATCCTTCTATGCCGCCATCTTGAACATATTTTTTCGGCATGGTGCATGTTTTAAAGGATAGGTAGAATCACTATTGTTTTTGGACTAAGCAGCATGTGGCTAAAGATCAAATTAGATGTTTATACACTGAAATATCGGGTAAACCTCTTTCTTGTTTTTGTTTTAATGGTATAAAGACAAGATGGCTTTGCTGACTGAAAAAAATGCACAACCTTAAAAGTTCAGATTTATGTTTTATTAGGTGGCTTTACTGAGGACTGTAACATGGGAAGCAGCCTCTCAGATAGCTCTGAGGAACGGTTCCCAAGAGGTATGAGAGAAGCCAGGGTATATAGGAGTTTTAGCTGGGGTGGGGTTGGGGAAACATGTAGTAGAACATCAAAAGATTACTGCTAATCACAAAAAGCAGACATCTCAATTTAATGATTTTAATGATTTTCTATGTATAGGAAGATGCAATAGTCTGGGCTTACTGATATCATTCCTTTGATATGCTCCTTAACTTTATAGGGCCAGTATCATGTTTTCCTCCATCCTGAAGTCCCCTCAGGGTGCATGGGGTGGGGGGCTGATGCAGTGACTGGTGGCTTTATGGCCCAAACATCCTTTGTTTACTGAAATAGCAGGTGACATTCTTTGTCCACATTTGAGAAGAGCAGAGATGGGAACAGAACCTCCTGTATCTTTGCAGAATAAACTAGGGGGAAGTTCCTGATACATGACATAAATGTGGAAGGAGGAGAAGAGAAACCGTTTTCACCAAAAGAAATGAAGTAGTTAAAGTACGTCTCACTAAAAAGTCAGAAGTCCTCCCACCTTAGTCTCTATACCTCCCCATTCCCACCAAAAATAGGATTTATCAGGCTGGGTGTATAAGAGTTCAGGAGATCATTCCAAGAAAAAGCGCCACAATTTGGTGAAAACTGATACATCCAAGATGGTATGCAAGGTATTTAACAATCAGCTCAGTGCATGACCATTCACAAATTATGCTAGCAAGCCTTTAAGCTGTTATCAGTGAAGCCTAATATCAAGACTGGTATTTGTCGACCTTTTAATTTGTTTTATCGAAGTGGTGTCTGTTTTTTATCCTAGAATAGTGCCTTGCACACAGTAGTTGCTGAATAAATATTTGTTGAATGAATGACATGTTTAAAATTTTAAAAGCAGAGAGTAAAAACTATAAAAGCTGTTAGAACAGAGTAAATATTTATAAAGCCATTTCATGTAGCCTGAGAGTAATAGCAGGAGATGAAAAACAGCAATTAGGAATGCTAGGGAGCAGAACACAGTGACTGCAAGGTACATGGGATTTGGAGTCTGAAAGGTGTGAGTTCAAAACTCTTTGCTGGCTACTGGGTTTGTAATCTCACATAAAGCTTCTCTGGTGTTTTACTGGCTGATATTGGGGTTTAGTTTGGTTTTCCTGCATGTGTTTTTTAAAAATTTTATTGGAGTATAGTTGATTTAAAATGTTGTGCTAGTTTCTGCTGTACAGCAAAGTGTATCATTCATACATATACACATATTCACTCTTTTTTAGATTCTTTTCCCATATAGGTCATTACAGAATATTGAGAAGAGTTCCCTGTGCTATAGAATAGGTCCTTATTAGTTATCTGTTTTATATATAGTAATGTGTATTTGTCAATCCCAATCAATTACAGGCTGTTTTTAAGGTCTTTGTCTTTCATCTTCAGCATTTTCACTAAGATGAAATGTAGGGTTCTGTTCTGCTTGGGACTCACATTTTCTGAGCATGAATATTCCTGTCTTTCATCAATTCTGGAGATTCTCAGCTAATATTTCTTTAAATACTGACTCTTCTTTTGATCTAAAATTGATTTTAGACACATAGTGAGCCTTCTCTTTCTCTCCTCCATGTCTTAAACTCTTTTACATTTTCCCTGCTTTTATCTTTTCTCTGCTACATCTTTGATTTCAATGATTTTCTGTGTTTTGTCTGAACTGCTGTTTGAGTTTCCCATTGAGACTTTAATCTCAATGATCATATATTTCAAGTCTAGAAATTCTGTTTTTTGTCTTAAATCTTAAATCTCTTTTTCCCCTTGTGTCTTGTTATTCTGTTTCTATTTATTTCATGATAAGTGGGACTTGGCCTGTGGGAATCTTTTCTGGTCTGAGCTGAAGAGGTTTCTCTCTAAAATAGTTGTACATTTGTTTCTGACAGATCTATCAGGCATATTCCTAGCCCAAACCCCTTTCATGCTACTTCCTTAGCTGGAATTTCATACTCTACATGGTAGCATCGATAAGAATTGCAAACTCTAGGGAAAAAATGCTCCCAAGTGTAATGAATTCTCAGGGAAGCCCTTTTTGTTTCCTCTACCCGGACCCAGGGCAAAGGAAGACAAGTTCTTTCCTTGCCTATCTGTGCTGAAGGGCAGATTTTTTTCCCCTAAATTTCCCTTTAACTGAGGATGTAGTTACTCAAAGGTCCCTACTTTTTGTAAGAGTTTCAATTCCATGTCCTGTGAACCCTCCATTTTCTCTATGAGCTCAAAGGCTTTATCTCATGGTCTTTCCTGGATGTTATACCTCTAACCTCCCGGGGTTTCTTGCTGTTTTCATTTCCAAATTTGTACTTGCCTTCTGGGGATTTCCTCTTATAGAAAACTCAGCTACGCACAGTTCGTTTTGTTGAGGGGAAGTTCTCAGGGTATTTTCCTTGCTGCAAAAAATGGAAATCTCCCACTTCCTAATATTAGGTCCAATTATATGACTTGTTGATATTTGACCAATACAATTTTATGTTTCATAATATCATAATTCTTAAATATTTAAATTAAGTATTTTCTACCCCTCAGGGTTGATACAAGGATTAAATGAAATAATATATGTAAAGATCTTATCAGTTTGGACATGTAGTTAACAATAAATGGTAGTTTCACATTATTAACATATATGTCCATAAATGCATAAAATACTACGTGAAGGATACATATCACAAATATATGTACTCTTAGCAGGATTTGTTTCAAGGGAGGGGGATTTAATTGCTGGAAACACAGAAGGAAAGAGAAAATTTTTCCTGTAAACTCCTTGGTAACTTCTGAATTTTGAACTATTTGCATATATTCCCTATTCAAAAATTATTGTAGAAATGAAAAATTATAAACCCATCAAACTGCCTGACGTGCTATATATAAGGTAGAGCATGAGATTTGGGGATGGATTTTCACTTTTCCGCTATGTATTTGGTGATGTTTGAATTTTTCTAATAAATGTGATTATATGCTATGTTTATAATTTAAATATTAAAGCTAAAAAAATCACTTGGACATATGTCCATATGGGTATGACACATTATTTTAACCTATTTGTGAACCTATATGTCAGAACCAAGGTTACCATTAGCTTAAAGACAGTCAGTGGGCAACTCATTCTAATTTGGCATGAAGAGCAACAGCAACAAAAGATTTTAAAGAAGGTAGCTTCAAAAGCTAAACTTTAGAGACAGCAGAGATATTTTATATTCATAAATTACATTCTGTGCTTTGAATATTTTAGAGAAGATATTCGGCCTCAGAGTAGAAGCAATCATTGCCAAGTCATGGTAGAAAAAAATGAGACATTGTTTTGTTGTGTTGGCAATTTTTCTTAAAACAAAGCAACCACTGCTTTTTAAAACAGACTCTCACCATGACTCCTCTGTATGGCGTGGTAATGAAGACATTTACGACAAAGATGCTAATGGCTTTTTTAAATTGTACCTTCATTTGGGGATGTTTCCCTTCAAAATATGAGGTCATTAAAAGAAGTTATCACAGCATTTTAAGTGCCCAACATCCTTTTAAGTACTCACCCAGTATGGCAGGAGGAGAGCTGTCTGTGTATCTGGACAAGTAGAATTTGCGTTAAATTATTTTTCCTTAGTTATGTGAGGTAATGTGGTATTGTATTGACATTTCTCCCCCGCATTCGGTCTACATCAAGCTAGTTTAACCTCTGTACTACTGACATTTCAGGCCTGCTAACTCTTCGTGGTGGGAGCTGTCCTGTGCCCTGTAAGATGTGTAGCAGTACCCCCAGTTTCTATCCCTAGATGTCAGTAGCACTCCCCCTCCTCAGTTTTTTCTACAGACATTGCTAAATATTCTCTGGCGGACAAGATCACTCCTGATTGAGAGAGATTTGAGCAAACTACCTCTTGCTAAATTCTTTGGTCTGAGCCTATATGGGTGAGTTAAGTGTCAAGATTGAGAAGAAACACCTTAAAAGTCTTTCTGGGGCTTAATGAGGAGGAAACTCATAGATTTAGCCTGATTCTCTCACTAGATAAACCAAAGAGGCACAGTGGCGGGGCTTCCCTGGTGGCGCAGTGGTTGAGAGTCCGCCTGCCGATGCAGGGGACGCGGGTTCGTGCCCCGGTCCGGGAGGATCCCACATGCCACGGAGCGGCTGGGCCCGTGAGCCATGGCCGCTGAGCCTGCGCGTCTGGAGCCTGTGCTCCGCAACGGGAGAGGCCACGACAGTGAGAGGCCCGCGCACCACAAAAAAAATAAGGAGGCACAGTGGTAACATCCCAGTGCTACTCAAAAGAAATGCCAGTGTCCTTCCATTGAGACTTATGAAATGTCAGTTTGGAAGGTACTCCTTCTGCTAGTCATACAGACAAAGTCCATTTGTAAATAGTACATGGGCATTCTTTTGGGTACAAGCTTATACATAAAGGAGCACAGGAAAGACTGGCAGGAAGGTCTTAGGCCATATTCCCCTCCTTGGCTCATTAAGAAGAATCACATTATGTCTATCTTCTCAGTCAAATATACCCGTCTGCACACAACACAGCATAGAAAGGTTTGCTTGCTCTTAATTCAGCTAGTATATATTGGACAACTTAAAAATTCTAGGTTGAGGATTTCTATTTAATACATTGCCATCCACTCATATCATGTTCATTTCCAAATTACTTAAAACTTTGCCCTTAAGAATATTAACTTTGTAAAAGTCTAACTAGGTGTGGAAAGAGAGCGTAAATTTGGGAAAATTTCCCTTTAAAAAGTGAATCAGAGAATCATATTAATCTAGGAGTTTTTCTCCCTTGTCCTACCTTCTTTAAAGAATAGCAAACATTTTCCTGCAAAATGGAATTACTTGTAGGGATCCCTGCTCTGAGCATAGTAAATAAACTATAATTTGCAAAGTCCATTGTCAAGGATCAACATTAAGAAATGAATAATCATAGTCAATTGGGTGCAAATTTTTATCACTTAAATATCACCGAATATGCTTGATAGGCATATTTAAATTTTAAAAATTAAAACAGTAAAATTATGGAGGGTTTTTTTAATTAAAAAAAAATTAACATCCTTAATGGAGTATAATTGCTTTACATTGTTGTGTTAGTTTCTGCTGTATAACAAAGTGAATCAGCTATGCATATACATATATTCCCATATCTCCTCCCTCTTGCGTCTGCCTCCCACCCTCCCTATCCCACCCCTCTAGGTGGGCAGAAAGCACCCAGCTGATCTCCCTGTGCTATGCGGCTGCTTCCCACTAGCTATCTATCTTACATTTGGTAGTGTATATATGTCCATGTCACTCTCTCACTTTGTCCCAGCTTACCCTTCCCCCTCCCCACATACTCAACTCCATTCTCTACGTCTGTGCCATTATTCCTGTCCTGGCCCTAGATTCATCAGAACCTTTTTTTTTTTTTCCCCTTAGATTCCATATATATGTGTCAGCATATGGTATTTGTCTTGCTCTTTCTGACTTACTTCACTCTGTATGACAGACTCTAGGTCAATCCACCTCACTACAAATAACTCAATTTCATTTCTTTTTATGGCTGAGTAATATTTCCATTGTATATATGTGCCACATCTTCTTTTTCCATTCATCCGATGATGGACACTTAGGTTGTTGCCATCTCCTGGCTATTGTAAATAGAGCTGCAATGAACATTTTGGTACATTACTTTTTTGAATTATGGCTTTCTCAGGGTATATGCTCAGTAGTGGGATTGCTGGGTCAGATGGTAGTTCTATTTGTAGATTTTTAAGGAACCTCCATACTGTTCTCCATAGTGGCTGTACCAATTCACATTCCCACCAGCAGTGCAAGAGTGTTCTCCTTTCTCCAAATCCTCACCAGCATTTATTGTTTCTAGATTTTTTGATGATGGCCATTCTGACCGGTGTGAGGTGATACCTCATTGTAGCTCTAATTTGCATTTCTGTAATGATTAGTAATGGTATAATTCTCCATCTCTTTGTATCATCTTTAATTTCTTTCATCAGTGTCTTATAGTTTTCTGCATACAGGTCTTTTGTCTCCTTAGGTAGGTTTATTCCTAGGTACATTATTGTTTGTGTTGCAGTGGTAAATGTGAGTGTTTTCTTGATTTCATTTTCAGATTTTTCATTATTAATGTATAGGAATGCCAGAGATTTCTGTGCATTAATTTTGTATCCTGCTACATTACCAAATTCATTGATTAGCTCTTGTAGTTTTCTGGTAGCATCTTCAGGATTCTCTATGTATAGTATCATGTCATCGGCAAACAGTTACAGGTTTACTTTTTCTATTCCAATTTGGATTCCTTTTATTTCCTTTTCTTCTCTGATTGCTGTGGCTAAAACTTCCAAAACTATGTTGAATAAGAGTGGTGAGAGTGGGCAACCTTGTCTTGTTCCTGATCATAGCGGAAATGCTTTCAGTTTTTCACCATTAAGGATGATGTTGGCTGTGGGTTTCTCATATATGGCCTTTATTATGTTGAGGAAAGTTCCCTCTATGCCTACTTTCTGCAGGGTTTTTATCATAAATGGGTGTTGAATTTT